>NC_135572.1:165177849-165480879 GCF_965152235.1 Eretmochelys imbricata
TGTTTATGACACAAATACTGTGACAGATTTAACTGGAGCTGTGCAAATCAGCACTCATACGTCAATTACACTACAGGTGTCTCTGCCTGTCAGACATTCACAAAGCAATTTAAGTTCCCTGGGCACTACGCAAGGAAGGGATGTAGAGATGGAAAGAGGAAAATAAAATAGATGGACCTTCGCCCAATATACATGTTACTCCCATTTTTCCAAGCTCAAGGCTCAATGTTTTTGGCCACAAAAGGATCTATAAATTTTTTTCCTGCCCTAAACTTTAACTATTGCTCTCATTCTGAGTCTGATCTTTCTTCCATTCCCAAACACCAACAAGTGCCTGTTCTCAAACAATGTTTACGTTTAGTTACTTAGATCCCAAATTGGCAAAACATTTAAGCATGTGCTTAAGTTCATTTCTATTCAGCGAAACACTCAGGCCCAGGTTTTTAAAGATAAATCTCATTTTCAAAAACAACGCCAATGAGATTTAGGAGCCTAAAGGCATTAACTGTCAATGATATTTAGACTCCTAAACCAGTTAGGCATTACAACGCTGAGCATAACAAGGCCCAAATATCTTTAAAAAAATCTGAGTTTTAAGCAGATGCTTAACAGTAGGTGTGTTTAAGTGCCACGGACTTTTCAGTTGGGATGTAGACATAGGCTTAGAGTTCAGCTTGTGCTCCCGTGCTTTGCTGAATAGGGTGGTCGGCTGAGTCAGGGCTTTAAATACCACCATAAATAAATTCCAACTGTATTTATAAAATCCACCTAAGTAGAATTATATTATGAAAAAAACCCTTTGTATTCGGTGATTTTTTCCATGAGCATTACTTTGTAAAATATTTATATAGTGGCATAACTGTGAAGGGTGCTTAACAGAAAAATAAAATGTCATGGAACCAGATTTGAAGCTCAGTTACGCCATAGGAGATCCAGAGTAACTGCTACTGATGTCAGAGTAACTATGGATTTATATCAGGATTCAGCCCACGGGTCCTGCCTCCCAAGACCCCGCAGTCTGAGAACCTGATCCCAAAACGTATTTTAGCATCTCCAGTTCATACCTGAGCACCTTCCACTCCAAGTAACTTTAACTGGACTTGAAGACACTCAGCATCTCACAAGATCATGCTCCAAGTGAGACAAATTCAGGAAATGACATCAGATAAAGGAAGGTATAGGGAAGGGAGAGAAGAGTGTTAAAACAAGGAGAGAGAATGTGGTTCAAATTATGTTTCCTATGAAGCGTGTAATTACAGGACACAGCAAAAAAGGAAGAGCAGAGAGCAAAGGGAAGAGGTCAATAGTGGAGAACTAGCTGAAAGAAGTATGTTTAGAAGAGAGATTCGAAGAAAGTGGCTGTTGCCCTGAAAGAGGAAGGTTTTTCAGGTGTAGGGGTGGTGTGGAATAAATATTAGCATGCAAATGGGACAAGGAAACTATAGAAGTAACTTTTATTTGCTTTTCATAAAATTATCTCTCACTGACTGAAGCATAAAGTTCCATGAGCTCTGGCTAGAAAGAGAGAATGGTAGGTTTCCAGTTCCTAGTGTAACATATAAGAATCTAAACTTCTAAAGAAAGAGCCACATCTAAGAACTTTCATAATCCTAGAGTAGTTATTAGCAGCCAGAGAAGGAAGAGACTTCATGAATCAGAGGTCCAGATCATTGGCTGATGGAAATACGCATTGCTACATTGGCATCAATGGAGTTACACCAATTTAGGAACTGGCCTATAGAGTCTATCTTAGGCTTTTCTATAGTACCATTATCATGGTATTTAAGTATTTACAAATTCAGGATGTAAGATGCATTAGGTATAAAAATGACAATGCCAAGATATTGTACACATGCGTAATCCCCACTTCTCCCCTACCCCCCAAAAAAAGAGACTACAACTTGAAAGTGGATATAACTATTACTGGATTTTCAATCACCATGTTGTCAACTCTTTAAAAATAATACATCCTTTATGAAGAAAGTTCCCTCAGAATATTGGAAAAAACTTAGTTCCAGACTTTGTGCCTTTTCCTTCATATCATTGATAGGCCAAATCCTCTTTTACTACATGCCCAAAAAATCTCATTCTCATAACTGAGAAAAAAACACTAGTTAAAAAAAAATCTGGTTTAAAGGGGAAATGAAAGCAGCTATAAAAATACGTATGTAACAAATGGAGGAAAGGGGAAGTTGATAGTAATGAAGATATAGAAGAAGCTAAAACTGTAGAAAAATGAAAGGGGAAGGAAAAGGATTTAAGGAGAAATCTATGGCCAGCAGAGTTTAGGACAACAAGAAGGAGGGTTTTTTTAATGTATATTAGGAACAAAAAGGAATCTTAACAATGTTACTGGTCCATTAATAGATGGAAAAGGTAGAATTGTCAATAATAGTGCAAGAAAGGAACATGTATTCAATAAATATTTCCGTTCCATATTTGGAAAAATGCCAGATTATATATTCATATCATTTGATGATGATAATGAAATACTCTCCATGTCAGCAGTAATGAAGAAGGAAGTTAAATAGCAGCTATAAAGTAAAACATTTTTAAATCATCAGGTCTAAGTCCAGAGAACTTGCATCCAAGAGTTTTAAAAAAGCTGGCCGAGAAGCTCACTGAGCCATTAATTTTTTTTTTTCAATAAGTCTTCAAACACTAGGGA
Organism: Eretmochelys imbricata; assembly: GCF_965152235.1. Taxonomy (NCBI): domain Eukaryota; kingdom Metazoa; phylum Chordata; order Testudines; family Cheloniidae; genus Eretmochelys; species Eretmochelys imbricata. Next base: position 165,180,518 of record NC_135572.1, read on the forward strand.
AGTTCCAGAATAAAGTTAATGTTGTGCCCATTAAAAAAGGTAAGTGAGATTAGCCAGGTAATTATAGGCCTATCAGCCTCACATCAATCCATGGCAAAATAATAGAGCAGCTGATATGGGGCTCAATTAATAAAGAATTAAATGAATGCCCATCAAGATGGGTTTATGGAAAATAGATTTTATCAATCTTACTATTTTGAGATTAGAAGTTTGGTTGATTAAGGTAATATAATATAAAAGTGATATAATATACATGGACTTCTGTAAATCATTTGATCTGGACCTGAACAATATTTGGATTAAGAAACTAGAACAACACAAAATTCAACATGACACACATTAAATGGATTAAAAAACTGGCTAACTGATAGGTCTCAAAATGTAACTGCAAATGGAGAATCATTATTAAGTAGGTCTGTTTCTAATGGGGTCTTGCAGGGATCAGTTCTCAGCCCTACGCTATTTAATGTTTTTAATCAATGACCTAGAAAAAATATAACATCATTACTGTTAAAGTTTGTAGATGACACACAATTGGGGGAGTGATAAATAATGAAGAGGACAGGCCACTGACACAGGCCAGTATGGATCATTTGGTAAACTTGGCAAAAGCAAATAACATGTTTTAATATGACCAAATGTAAAGTCATACATCTAGTAACAAAGAATGCAGGCCATACTTACAAGTCCTGGGAAGCAGTGACTCTGAAAAGGACTTGGAAGTCCTGGTGGATAATCAGCTGAATGTGAGCTCCCAGTGCTACACTGTGGCCAACAAAGCGAATGTGATCCTTGTATGTATAAACTGGTGAATACTGAGTAGAAGCACAGAGGTTATTACCTCTGTATTTGGCACTGGTAAGACCGTTGCTGGCATACTGTGTCCAGTCCTAGTGCCCACAATTTAAGAAGGATGTTGATAAACTGGAGAGGGTTCAGAGAAGAGCCATGAGAACAATTAAAGGATTAGAAAACATGCCTGACAGTGATAAACTCTAAGAGTTCAATCTATTTATCTTAACAAAGATAAGATTAAGGAGTGACTTGATCACAGTTGATAAGTACCTACATGTGGAACAGAAATTTGTCTGCTGGACTGAAGAGCCTTCTGTATTAGCAAATGTATAACAAGATCCAATGGCTGGAAGCTGAAGCTAGACAAATTCAGACGGTAAATAGAGCGCACATTTTTAACAGTGAGGGTAACTAACCTTTGGAAAACCTTACCAAGGGTTGTGGTGGATTCTCCATCACTGGACATTTTGACAATGCAGAGTGGATGTATTTTTCTAAAAGAGACGGACTAGTTCAAACAGAAATTAATTCAGGGACGTTCTATAGCTTGTGTTATACAGAAGGTCAGACTAGTGGATCGCAGTGGTCCCTTCTGGACTCATAATCTATGAGTCTTCACCAGCAAATGAGTTTTACATGATCTGGGGCAAGAACAAACTAAATTTGATTATTTTCATGCTGGCACTTCATATCCTTTCTAAGAATAATAATAGAGATCTTTCAAGTTTTAACATGCTGATCTTTTTTCCCATTCAGGACTATGAAACTCAGTGATTAAAGTGGATAAATTGTCCATTTTACCTTCATGTTATTCTTACCATTCATATTACTCTTAACTGGAGATTTGCAAACACAGAAAGAGAGGAATAGATCCCCATTTCATAACCTAATCTTATGAAGCTGAATCTGTTTTCACCTTACTGATGCAAGTGATCCTCTTGAAGTTAATGTGATTAGTTCTGTGATTAGAGCAAGCGGTTTTGGCTCTTTAAGTATACTTTTCTTATAAAAAAAGAAAAGTGGTGGAACATATACAGTGCTATAATCTCTCTCTTTAATTCAGTGGTTTGATGGACACGGTTACACTTTGGGCCTGCTAAGATGCTTATTTGAAAGAATCTGTCTTTCTAGTGAATGCTACTTTGGATGTCACATGACTATGATGATTTATTTATTTACTTATTGTAATTTATGAATAAATTATAGCCACAATTCAAGAGTAATAGCTACTTTGGGGCAGTGATCATCTTTTTGTTCTGTGTTTGTACAGTGCCTAGCACAATGGGGTCCTGGTCCATGACTGGGACTCCTAGGCACTAACAGAATGCAAATAATATTTATTAACTCTAAAGTCTTGTTCAATCAGATGCAGGGGAAAATAATGTCTCCAGTATTCTTTTCTTCCTAACTTGCTACACTGAATTTAAAATACAAAGCTAAACTAAATATGATCCATAGGACCTTAGTGGTTTTTTGCCTTTATTGATAAATATAGCAATACATATATTGATAAATATATTGATATTCATAAATATGTTGATAAACGTAGCAATTCTGGAGTGAAAGAAAAGGGTCCAAATGTCACACATCAACTCCCAATCAACAATGCAAAGTCATCAGATGCAAACCTATTTAAAAGCATAACTAAGATAAAACTGGAATTTGCAGGTGTGAGGTACAGATGAGCAGAGAGGGAAACAACATCTAAAGAACTCAAATTTCACAGAAGAATGTTCCTTATTAAAGATAAGGCTGTGGACTATTCCACAAACTCATTAAAGGAACGTCTAAACTACACACTCCTTTTGGCGGTGTGTAGAGCACATACATTGCATGCCCTCCTAGCATAGGTATAAATAGCAGTGTAAATGGTGAGTTAGGCAATGCTTAGGCAAGTAGAGTAAAGACATGCCTGAACCCTGTAGGTACATACTCTACACGGCCCAAGCAGTATCTGCTATTTTTAGCCGTGCTATTGGAGCCTTTCCCGGCTGGCGCCCCACTGCCAGAGCCTTTCCCTGCCACAGGGAGCTGCCAGTCTTACCTCGCTGTCGCCACCTGACAGAGCCTTTCACTAGAACACGTAGCTACACACCGCAGTGAGTGTGGACACAGCCTGCTTTTCACTGCGGTGTGTAGCTACACATACCCTACGTGCCACCGCCACAAGTGGTGTGCAGCTTAGATGTACCCTAACACACACACACACGCACACTCACACACACAGATTCTACACTAACAGTATGAAATAATATTATTGTTCAGGAAGGCTCAAATATTTTCCTTGCATGGGTTACAACTGGATAGAGAGGTTTCATTTATTTAGATTAAAAATAATAAAAAGATATCTAGCCAATGATCCTGACACACCATTAACAATCTCATAAATACAGTGAAATCCCAGCAGCAGCAGCACTAAGATAGTCACATCAACAGGAACTCAGCCAGACACCCTCCAGAAAGTCCTTCTGCCCCTTCATTGTTTATGGGAAGCTTAGCCTCAGTCCTGTCAACCAGTCTTTTGCAATGTGCCCAACTAGTCACTAGATTTGGGACATTTCCCACCAAGCGGGGGGAGGGGAAGAGCAAGTTCCAGAGTTCTTTGCTTTGGCAGAATGGCATGGGGAGCGAGGCAGTCCCTCAGGTTGCCTGGTTGTCTCATAGACCTGGCATCACACAATTCACCTCCTAGTCCCAATCACCTGACACCCATGTGGCAACTACAGCAGATGTTGACAGGGAAAAATAATATCGTGAAAGTATTTTCCGTTCTTTTTAGACATCTTTTAATGCAGGTTACAAGCTGGAAGCAAAGAGGGAAAAGCCAGCATCATGTGGCCAGCGAGCTCTCTTTGAGCCACCAGCAAGTGCACCAGGAACCAGCAGCAGCACACAGATTCCAGCCCAATCACTGCAACCCTGTATAATAGCATCCGTGCGATACTTCTTAGTCATCACTGTAGCAATTCATTTTTATTCAGGGAAGAACCAAAAACAGTGCAGGGTACTTTAGTAACCACCAAAAACATCTGACAATTTTCCTTTCTCAAAGAAAAAACAAAAACCACCAAGATGCTTTTAGAACCCAATTTACATAAACTTAGAGAACTCTGTTAACGAAGATAGGAAAACAGACAAAACTGTTTCATCATGAAAGGAGGTCTCCTGTGGTGCTCAAGATTGGATTTCGAGAATTTGCAGTGGATAACCTCTGCAGTAGCCTGTAAGTATGTAAAAGGGATTAGCTAATGTCAAATTGTGCAAATAAACCCACATCTCCACAGCAGACGAGACATTTTTTTAAGCTGAAGGATGCAAGATCAGTATCTGAATATTTTATAATTAATTGAACAGTAATCCATTTCATTAGCACTTGCCTATGCAATGGCATTACCGGAGAAGAATACGTTGTTAATTTCATTATCGTGTAACAAGACTTACTGTAAGAATATTCCACCATAAATAGAGGCGAGAAGGGTGCATGATGTTTCACCTTTGGACTGACAATGCTTTATGTGAAGCGGCTTGTTGACATCTGGTTTCAAAGTAAGTGGCTAGTTCTATGACATGATGTTTCCATAAAGCTCATATTGATGTTAATGACACACATTTATACAGTGACTTTCATCCAAAGTGGATCTCAAAGAGCTTTATAAACTTCACTGGTTCTCCAGACTAATACATATGCACACACAATCTACTTTGCCCATCACTGATGTGTAGCTACCTCTGGGGTGAAATATCACACCTGCTCAGTAGTGTACACCAACACTCTAAAACAGATGTTATCCAAGGGGAATTACAGGGGTACTTAAATAGGCAAATATTACTACCAGTCAGTTAAAGAGTACGGTCATTATAGCATTTATTTACCCCAGATAAAAGGCCAAAATGATACGGCACAAGAAATATGAAAGAAAAATGGAGTATATAGAAACTGCAGTGCTAACGGTGTCTAATAAGGCATTGTTCATACTATTAGAAAACTTGGTTCCCCAGGGAGATAACAGTAATCTTAATAAGACTCACAAATAAGCATTCTTTGAAACATGGTTTGACTTCTGCTTCAGAAACTGGCATGAATAATCCCCGAATGAGAGGAGTCTCAAACCTCACTTAGGCCATGTCTACACTTACCGGAGATCTACGCTGCTGCGATCAATGCAGCAGGGGGTCAATTTATTGGGTCACTATTTATTCACTAGGCCTGCTTAAATTGACCGCAGATTGCTCTCCCATCAACTCTGGTACTCCACCAGAATGAAAAGAGTAATGTCAGTGGATGGGAGAGATTCTCCCATCAACCCAGTGCGGTGTAGACACCACAGTAAGCTGACCTAAGCTACCTTGACTCCAGCTACATTATTCACACAGCTGGAGTAGCGTAACTTAGGTTGACTTACCCCGGTAGTGTAGACAAGGCCTTAGCTGGTAATTTATACCTACCTCCTCCGCTTAGTCCACATTCCTGTCTCTGGAGGACATATAGAATGGTTGAAATACACCACTCTGGAAGGAGTGAGGGGCAGGCTAACAATTAAAGGGAGCACACCCATCTAGTCAGGTTCTGCATTTAAACATGACTACATTAATAACATTTTATTTAAAAGACACCAGTTGTTTCTATCATGTCAGCAAGTTGGTAGATACCAAAAATCTGTTGTTTTTTTTTAAAGGCTCATATAATCAAGAAAAGAAGCAAGAAACTGGAAGTTTTAAAACTAAATCATCAGTGTCCATGGCACCAATGCTGTCTCAAACCTATGAATGGGAACAAGTCTCTAAGAAACAGATGGAAGATCCATGGGAGCTGGGCAGAAGCAGCGCTGTTTATCATAAATGGTGAAGTTGATTAACCATTAGAACAACCAACCAAGGGAAGTGGTCGATTCTCCAGCTCTTGATGTCTTCAGATCAAGACTAGATACCTTTCTGGAAGAGATGCTTTAGTCTAGCAAAAGTTATTGGGCTCAGTACAGGAGTAATGGGATGAAATTTTATGGAAAGTGATATACAGATGATTGGACTAGATGACACTAATGGTCACTTCTAGCTTTAAACTCTATCAGTCTATGAAACCTAAGAAGAATCCAATCTTTAAACCAGGGTTTCTCAAACTGGGGGGGTCGGGACCTCATGGAGGGTCATGAGGTTATCACATGGGGGTCACGAGCTGTCAGCTTCCACCCCAGTAGTATAAGGGCCCTACCGTCAATCAAACCCTAACCCCGTTCCTTGATCCCTTAGCCCCACCCACCGGAAGTCCCGCCCCCATGGGCTATTACTTCCGGGGTCAAGGCTGCCACATGACCGGAAGCAAGGTGAGTCATGTGACACCCACCCCACCCCTTGACCCCTTAGCCCCACCCCTTGACCTCTGCCCCCCCATCAGAAGTCCCGCCCCATGGGGTATTACTTCCAGGGTCAAGGCTGCCACGTGACCAGAAGCAAGGTATGTCATGTGACCACTCTAACAACTCCTCCCATTGCCCTCTACCAATCAGGATTGGTTTCGCCCCTGTAGGACTTCCCCCAAGAGGAGCTTTGACCAATCAGGGCAAGTTCCAGGGCGGGGTGTCCTCTCCAGAAGTGGGTCTTGTGACCCCTCTAACAACTCCACCCCCCCCCATCCTCTACCAATCAGGATGGGTTTCACCCCTGTAGGTCTGCCCAGACAGGAGCTTTGACCAATCAGGGTGAGTTCCAGGGTGGGGGTGTCCTCTCTGGAAGTGGGTCTTGTGACCCCTCTAACAACTCCTCCCCCCACCCCGCTACCAATCAGGAGGGGTTTTGTTCCGATAGGACCAAGAGGAAATTTGACCAATTAGGATGAGTTCCGGGGGCGGGGTGACCCGTCCAGAAATGATTCGTGTGACCCCTCTAACAACTCCTCCCACAAACCTCTACCAATCAGGCCGCTCCAAGAGCAGATTTGACCAAAATAGGGCAGGTTCTGGGATGGGGTGAACTGCCCAGAAGAGGGGCGTATGACCCCTCTGCCAATCAGAGCGCAGCACCATCACCCCATAAGGCCCAGCGTCGGGCAGAAGAGGCTGTCTTTTACCAAGAGCGCGTGTTTTCCAAGAGACTCTGGACAGCGTTGCACCAAGCAGCGAAGATGAACCGGGCCCACCTTGTTTTTGCTCAACACCGATACAAAATGTTGAAGAGGACTCCGAGGATGACGGCTATGAGGAGTTTAGGAGGAGGCTTGGCATGGAACTGACTGAGCCAGTGCCACGTCGTGAGCATAAAAAAGTCATGCGAACTATTGTACGCGTTGCTGTTTATTCTGTTCTTAATCACTGTCTTAGGGAAAAGCTTTTTGAAGATTGTGAGGGCTGTGTCATAGATGCACCAGGCCAGCGGCACCCTGACTCTGTGACTTGGACTTCAGTGGATATAAACTGCAAGCTCCGGGGCCTGTGTGCTGAGCTGTGTTTGGAAAGCTTATTAAACACTGTTATTGCCATAGGTTATGCTATGCAATGTTTGTGCCTAACCCAAGAACGTTTAGCACAAGGCGTGACCTTGATAAATGCTGTGCAATTCAGTGGAGACCCTGACCATGTTTTAAAGAAAATGACCAAACCGGAAGATGCCTGCTTAGAGCGTTATATTGACCGTCTGGTCCACACAAAAAGTTACAGAACCCTGCTTAAGAAAAAGGCTATTTGTAAGAAATCTAAAAGGATTAAGTTAGAAAATGGTGAGGGGCCAAACATGCGATATAAAACTTGGTAGCTGTAAATTTAAAAAAAAAAAAATCCATTGGAAAGGGCTTTGTGACTATCTGTATTTCTGTTAAAAGGTGTCTGGCCCTTAAGGGAGCTTAAAGTCTTTTTTTTTTTTCTTTCTTTTTTTAATGGAGCATCTTGGTTTGTTTTCAAGGAGCTGTATGTCTTTTAAATAAAAAAAAAATTGTTTGTGAGAATCTAGCTCTTGTGTCTTTTGTGTAAGAGAGACCCATTTACAGAAAAAAAAAAAAAAAAAAAAAAAAAAAGCTGAAATGTATGTTGTGGGAGGGGGAAAAATATCCTAAAAATGTGTTTACAATAAAACAAACAGGGATTGTTCAGACATGTGGTTGAGTACAATAGACCTGACTTATTCTGTTGAACTGAACGGGTTTAACTACCCCCCTCACTGAATAGCCAGGGTGACTGTGATTACTCACCCTTGTTGCCATAGGGTTAATTTTGATGGGGGTGCACCCATAGTAAGGGAGGTGGGTGGGTGAGGATGGTGAGTTCTGATTAATATGAAATGAAATAAAACCTCAGGAGTTTGCAGATGCTATTGGGTAGTTTAAATATAACCCCTGGAGTTGGTGGAAAGCTATAGGCCAGTTTAAATATGGCCCAGGAGTTGGTTGTAGGCCACGGGGCACTTTTTCTAGAAATCACCCCCCGCCCCACCAAACTTTAAGCATGAAAGAAACATGTTTTTAAAAACAAAAACAAGCCCAAGACATTCATTGATATCTGCAAAGGGCCCCTCACTTGAAATGGTTACTGTAAGAAGGCCCTACAGGTGGAGAAACAAAAAGTATTTGAACTTAAAAAAAGAAAAAAAAGAAAAGCAGCCCAATTGTGCAGAAAACTTATTCCCCACCCCGATCACAAAAGGGAATGCTAGGGAGGGGTGATCCAATCAACCTGCTAACTATTTTGAAACAAAAGAGTTAGGATGGTGTAAAAAAAAAAAAAACCTCAGGTAGCTTGGAGACTGTCTCTTTCAACAGAAACTCTCTTGAATTGCTGCTGGACTGCAAGTGGAGGTATGTTCCCTGGTTTTTTTTTAACTCTGAAAATATATATATATTATATAATCCCATTTTTTGGCCATGCTATCTTAGTAAATAATGGTGCATATCTTTATTGCAGCGTGATCTGTTTAGCATGGAGCCAGTAACTTTAAGTTGCAGTTCATCACCAGGCCAAAGTAAAAACCATTTTTAACTGTAGTTGTGCTTAATAACTTCAGGTATTACATAGGTTGAATAGGGATTTGGGAGCTAATACTAACTAACATTTTGTCTTGTTTTTTTTACCCCAAAGACTCCAAGCACACATGACTGGGGCGGGGCGTGGGCCAGAACAACCAGGGGTCTTTTTAAAAGCATGTGGGTTTATTGAAAATTATTTTGTTGCAAACAGTGTTTTAAACTCTGTGTGTGTGTGTGTGTGTGTAAAACATAGGTGTTTTTTAAAAAGTATATGTCTACAAACTGATGGTGATGGTGTGTTTCCAATTAACAGGGTTTTTACTTTGCAAAATGAGATGTATTTTTTAAAAAAAATATTTGTGGGGGTTGTTTTCAAAGTGGTAGAAATAAACTCAAAGCCTGTGTTTGTTGTACAGCCTGAAATGGATTATTTTGTTTTAAAGCTATGACTTTTTTAAATAGAAAAAACACCCTAATGGATATTTTTTTATTTTATTTTAAAGTTTACTAGACAGTTTCATGTGTTTTATTAGAATGTTGTTTGCTTTACAGCACGGTCAAAACATGAGCGGGTAAAAATGCTCAAAAGAAAAAGGAAAGAGACAACTGAAAAGAAAAATTCACAAGTATCAGTGACAGATGGATGGATGAAGCCGGGTAAATATATTTTGCTTATTAGTCTGGTTAATTTATGAGGTTTTGTATTTTAAGTACATACATAGGTGTGGGTGAGAAAGCTGGCAAAGTTACGTTTTTGTAAAATGCTTTCCCCCCCTGCCCCAAGCAGGCATATGCAGCCCTTCTGACAAGGCTGTAGTGGGAGCTACAAGGACCCCTCCCCGAGAACCACCAAAGAACCAGGAATCTGCTTTGAGACCTTTAACAACGCAAAACAGCACAAGAGTGCAGATGAAGCATCAGCCCAGTCCAAACCTCATTTACGTCAAACCCAAGGACAAAACAAAACACTCTGGTAAAAAACATTTATGCAAACACAACTCCAGTTCCTCAGCGGCCACCGCCGCACCAAGCCCTGAGAAAACTGTGAGCGAAAACCTCCACATTCACAAACCCGGAGTAGGCGCTCTAGGGGTTGTGAATAAAAAACTAAGGACTGACAATGATCCCCCATATTCTAGTATTTGGGAAGAGTTTGATGCTTTATTCAGAAAACTGATGGCTGCTGAATCCTCGGGGAGCCTAAAAGAAAGGGGGGCTGGAAAGGGTGGCTCTGATCAGGCATGACTAGGTGTGGAAAGGGGTACCTTCAAGGGTGCACATCAGCTCGTGTGTAAACAAAAGGGCGAACGGCGCTTGGGGGATCAACAGATGTCTGCCAAAAAATTCCAGGCCAGGGTCACTGTAAAAATTTTAAAAAGGGCTAAAGAGGTAATGAGGGAAAAAAAACAAAAAGAGATGCCCCCTACCAGAGGCTCTCAAACTGGCATGTCTGAAAATGGGGAGGTGAAATCAGACTCTGGTTTAGAAAATTCCCCAGAGTGCTCTCTAGACGGAGTCCCATCTACTCCCAATGACCCTCACGGAGGCGTCTCAGAGTCTGACTCTCAATTAGTATCGGATGTAGAAGATGCCACTGATGGTTCCGTAGAGGAACCCGCAAGTAACCCTGAAAATGCAGAGGTGTATATGGGGAGAGTGAGAAGTTGGCAATGTGAATTACCTAGATTTGGGGGGGTCGGTGTATTGTGAGGAGTTTCGTTTTGTCCATCTTGAGCAAATAAATTCAGCTCAACAGGCTGTTGAAGCCATACACAGAGGGATACAGCTAGTTCTTGATGATGTTAATGGTAGGGTAGGCCCTGATGATTACGTACAGTTACGTTTAGAGAGCCGTCGTTTAACTAACCCTTTGTTTTCAGTCAGAAGAACTAGGGATGAGCTGTCCGCTGAGGATTTCTTAAACTAGACCTCAAAGCTGCTTCAGAGCAATAGAGAATTGCATCCCGATGGGACGTTGCACCTCGTTGTGACAGTTGTAAAAAATAGGGGTGGGGGCGCTCAAAAAGTTTTAAATTCTATCCTTAGTAGTCAGATTATTCATAAAAAGAGACAATGTTTACTAGACCTGACTTACACCAGTACCAATCTATGTTTTGCGGGAGGGCTCTTGGCCGTCATGGCCGGTCATAAACCTACGGATGCAGAATTGTTAGCACAGGCGAGAAAGTTGCACGATAAACTGGGGTGGTCAGATCAAAAAAAAGGTTATGCTCAGTGATGTAGCAAAGTTTGAACAGCATTTAGGAGTTAACATACAGGTGGTGCTGTATGCTGTGAAAGGTGGCTGGGGTTTTTTTAAAACGGGGGGCCCCGTGTACCCTAATACTTATTTCATCCTGTTGCACAATGAACATTACTATGGGGTTCTGGATGTGAAAAAGTTGTTCGGAGCAAAAAATTACTGTGAGTTTTGCCACACAGTGTACAGTCACGACCATTCTTGCAGGTATCGTTGCCGTCTCTGTTTGAGCGCAACATGCTCTGACAACATGGGTGTGCAGCTGAGGTGTCCTAGCTGTAAACTGTATTGTCGGTCCAAAGAGTGTTTAGACAGACATGTCAACTGTGCGTCAAAAAACCAAGTTGAATGCCTGTCTAAAACTTAGTGCGATAAGTGTCAGGCGTACGTGGACAAGCGGCACAGGTGTAAAGGGAGGCGCTGTAAGCAGTGTCAGGGTTTGATCATTGGAGATGTAGACATTCACCTCTGTTTTATGGACAGTCTTAGAAAGCCCGAATCATCAGAAAAGTATATTTTTTATGATTCTGAATGCATGCAGGAGACTGGGTTGCACACTCCCAATTATATTTTTGCAATGTCCCTAAAGCCGGAAAAATCCTGGGAATTTAAGGGTGACAAATGTCTTTCTATGTTTGTTAAGACCTTTATTGGCAAAGAGTTCCGGGACTACATGTTCCTAGCACACAATTCCAAAGGTTATGATGCGTATTTCTGCGTTAGACAGTTACTGAAGGAAAAGATGTGCATAGAACTGATCACTCAGGGCAGTAAACTAATGTGTGTGGAAGTTAAGGCCCTTGGCATTCGTTTTATAGACTCTTTAAACTTCTTGCCTATGAAGCTTAGCAAGCTCCCACAGGCGATGGGGTTTGAAGGTTGCAAAGGGTATTTTCCACATTTTTTTAACACTTTAGAAAATCAAAATTATGTGGGGCCTATGCCTGGTGTGGAGCACTACAGTGTAGAAAGCATGATGCCCAGGGAAAAAGCAGAGTTTCTCGACTGGTATCAAGACCACAGCTCTGAGACTTTTGACCTGCAGAAAGAGCTTGCGTATTACTGCCAGCAGGATGTAAAAATTTTGAGACAGGCTTGTATCCTATACAGAAAAGAAATTATGAATATGACGGAGAAGGTCGATCTAGTAGAGAGAGAACCCAGTAAATTCACCGAGATAAAACTGTGTATAGATCCGTTCCGGTACATAACGCTGGCGTCCGTCTGCATGGCTATGTACAGGTTTATGTTTTTGGAGCCTAACACGGTAGCTCTTCTCCCTCCACATAACTATCACAGACAGAAAAAGAGATATTCGACCCCATCTATCCAGTGGCTGTTGTATATCTCTCAAAAATAAAATATACAAATACGGCACACTTTACAGGGTGGGGAACTACAGGTAGGCCCCTACTTTTTAAGACGGTTATGCCAATATTGACGGGGTACACACAGCCTTTGAGTTTAATGGGTGTTTTTTTCACGGCTGTGTCGCCTGTCATTGTGAAAAAGCACAAAACCCTATGATGGGTACAACTTTTGGATTTCTTAATTACAAGACGCTCAAGCTCAAGACCGACTATCTAAAACAGCTTGGTTTTGTAGTGAGGACTCTTTGGGAGCACGAGTGGGTGGTGATGAAAGAAACAGACAAGGAGCTTGCGAGCTTTTTAAACCGAGCCCAGTTACCCCAGCCTCTCATGCCTAGGGATGCTCTTTTTGGGGGGAGGACGAACGCCATCCGTCTATATTATAAACCTAAGCCCGGCGAAGAAATCCACTATTATGATTTTACCAGCTTGTACCCTTTTGTAAACAAAATCAAAGACTACCCTATTGGGCACCCCGATATAGTTTATGACAAATTTGGACCCCTTTCAAATTATTTTGGAATTGCAAAAGTTAAATTGTACCCCCCACGAGGCCTCTTTTTCCCATTGTTACCTGTCAGAGTGGGCGGCAAGCTTATGTTCCCGCTATGCCGAACCTGTGCAGAAACCGAGCAGTGGGAGACATGCACCCACACTGATGAGGAGAGGGCCAGCCTGGGGACTTGGTGCACGGTGGAATTGAACGCAGCCATAGCGAAGGGGTACGTGGTGGCTAAAATCTATGAAATCTGTCATTTTAATGAAAAATCTGATGAACTCTTTTCGGAGTACATAAAATTACACCTCCGCCAGAAACAAGAGGCTTCAGGGTATCCCAGCTGGGGCACAGACGAAGACAAACAAAATAAGTATGTTAACGATTTCTACCAGAAAGAAGGCTTGCTTTTACGCCCAACACCAGATCAGGCTAAACCCCGCTAAACGCCAAATTGCTAGAGTGTTTTTAAATTCTCTGTGGGGTAAATTCAGCCAAAGAACCAACCTACCCAATACCAGCATCGTGAGAGACCCCGACGAACTCTTTCAGTACCTATTTTCCCCCAACTACGAGGTTTCATCCTGTGAGTTTATCGATGATGAAACAGCGTGTGTATCTTGGAAGCACACAAAAGACCGTTATTCTGTCTCTGGCAATACCAATGTTTTCATAGCCTGTTTCACCACCGCTTATGCCCGCTTAGAACTATACAACCTCCTAGACGGGTTGCAAGAGCGGTGCCTGTACCACGACACTGACTCGGTGATATTTGTGAAAAGGGAGGGGGCCTGGAATCCCCCTCTGGGGGATTATTTAGGGGACCTCACAAGCGAGATCCCGCCAGATCAACACATCACCGAGTTTGTGTCGGCAGGCCTAAAAACATACGGGTATAAACTGTCAGGAGGAAAGGCCTGTATGAAGGTCAAAGGTATTACCCTGAACGTAGCAAACTGTGAAAAGATCAACTTTGACAGTTTGAAAGATCTAGTCCTGGACTATTGCACGGATCTGCGAGAAAACCCCTCAAAAAAGATAGAGGTGCAGCAACCCTCTATTGTAAGAAACAAAAATCAGTGGCAAATAGAGACAAAAACCTTAAAAAAACACAGAAAGTCGTTTACAACAAAAGGGTCCTAGAAGAAGGGTTTAAAACCCTGCCCTACGGCTTTTGAAAAATGGATACGAGGTGGAAACACCCCTTTTCTGCAATTCTCGTGGGGCCTAGCAACTGCGGGAAAAGTTACTTTATAAAAAATGTATTGGATAATGCCAAACAAACATTGTCTGTTACGCCTGAGAATATTGTGTGGTGTTACAGTTGTTGGCAACCTCTGTATAAAGAAATGCTCTGTAAATACCCCTTTATCAATTTTGTGGAAGGTCTGCCTGATGCTTTTGACAATGACCGTTTGTTTCCTACCAATAAAGTGAAAATGATTATCATGGATGATCTGATGAACTCCGCTTGTGAAAGCGATGAAATCGAGAAAGCCTTTACCAAGTACGTGCATCACAGGAACCTGAGCATTATGTATATAGTTCAGAACGTATTTTGCCAGGGAAAAAAGAGTCGCACTATTAACCTAAACACAAAGTACATGGTTCTGTTCAAAAACCCCAGGGACAGATTACAAATTGCTACACTCGCTCGGCAAATGTACCCTGGCAAAGCTCAGTTCTTTCTAGAAGCTTTTGAGGATGCTACCAAAAGGCCAAAGGCTACCTGGTGGTGGATTTAAATGCTTCCACACCAGAAGCTTATAGGCTAAGAACTGGTCTTTTCCCTCCAGACTGGCCGGCAGTTTATACTTTAAAAAGAACAACAGCCCGGTATAAAAAGAGATGAATTATTGGCAGGGCCCTTTTTAACAGCCGGGGTTGCTGCCTGAAAACATGTCTAGCTGCGTGAAAAGAAACCTGGGCCTTTTAAAATTACTTAGCAAATCGTCCCCGCAGCAAAGGAGGGCTATACTGTGCTCGGCCTCTGATGATCTAGTAGCAGCCATCTCAGAAATAGCGCTCAACACCTTAAAAGGAAACGTACCTTTAACACCTAAGCAAGTGCGTGTGCTGAAAAAGAAACACACGCTTATAAAAACTTTGTGTAATAAAAGGGTTTCACTTAAAAGAAAGAAGCGTGTCTGGTGAAGCAGTCTGGGGGGTTTATAGGACCCCTGTTAAGTTTTGCTATCCCTCTGATAACGGGGCTTTTAACTAATCGATAATGGAGTATGCAGAAAAAATGTACCTGGTGCCCAGCCGGCAGTTGGAGCAATTAAGTGCTCCCCCTCCGGCAGAGGAAAATGTCAGAACAACCGCAACACGCTTACTGGATGCTGAAATGAAATCTGTTCTTCAAAGAACTGACTTAGGTGAATATGAAAAGGCTAAACTTTACAGCACCGTGCTTCAAAGGTACCTAACGTACGTGAAGCAGAGCGATGTGGACAAAGGAAAAAGAAGTCTGTTTCTACCAGAACAGGAACAGAGTGTGACTGCCAAACCCTCCAAAACACCAAAGACCTCAGACTCTGTTGCTCAGGAGGTGTTGGATAACGTGAATAAGCGTTATAAGAAAAATGCATCAATATTGCTAAATAAGCTGGGCCAAGATAAAAACATTTCTTCATGGACCAATAAAGGGTCTTCTGTGTACAAAGGCTCTGTGGTTAATAGTTCTAACATGCTCGACTTAGTCAGGGCCGTCACCCAGATGCGCTCTGTTCCTAGCAGACATGTACCTAAAGGATGGCATGTGTTTATGAATGCCATGGCGGAACTGAACATACCATCTTCCGTCATGAGCAACGCAACCAACAGAGATCTTTTGGAACGCCTCAAGGCCTCGATCGCCGACAACGGTGTGGACCAAGAAACAGTGACCCCTTTTTTGCCATCTAAAAAACGAAAATTGGCTAAAAGAGCCGAATGGCTCAGTTTGTGATCTTTTTCACGTTCTATTTTTTTTTAAAACTGGTAATGTTTTGCTTTAAATAAAACATTTCTGAATTGGGTCATTGTGTTTTGTTTTTTTTTAAAAAACCATGCCAAACATCGATTGTCTTTAAACCCCTCACCTGGGGTGCTTTATTGGATAACATGACTATGAAAATCGTTGCACGATACGCATGTCTGGGCTTGTTGAAACATGCTTTGAGCAAGGCTAGGCATGGCCAAGTATTTACATTTATTTTTTATAAAATTCATCACCATCCGGTCGTTTTGCACTAAGTCATTAGAATACAATTTTAAAATCCGGTCAAAAGATAAACCCTTGCTACTATGGTGTAAGAAAAACACGCAGTGATAGCCGCAGGCGACGGAGCTGGGGTCTTGTAATTGTCTGTTGTGAAACACAATGTCTGTGGCATTTTTGTTTAAAAATTTCATAATGCTTTTAGGAAAGAACACACTGTTTTGGGGATGCCCATATGAGTCAAAAAACTCTCCAAGGTTACGCTACACCAGATACACGGCAAGCCAGTGTTCACCCGGTTGGCTATGTGGATGCGTCTTGACCACCAAACCTAGGGGTCTCTGAGACAGCTTGCCGCCAGGGAGCCAATCTCAGGGAAACACGTCTAAGAAATTCTTTTTTGTGTAAGGGTCCATTGATAAGACACATGAGAGCTGCACGGTGTCCATGTTCACATGTAGTCAAACAGAACATTTCTCCTCTGATTTATCTCTATGACATTGTCAAAAACCCCATACACGATCATATTGACGGTAATGGTTAAAGCCTTCCCAAAACGAATTTCTGCTCTCAGGTTCCCGGTTTTAATCAGGGAATAGTGATCGGCGCATTCCTGGTCGGGGGACAGGTCAAAGGCAAACATGGTGTAACCCTGTGCAAACTCCTCACGGTCGATTAACAGAGAACGATCTTTCATGTGTTTACCAGCCGTCTGTACCAGATTCATGTATTCTCTCACGCAGCATCCTGCCTCGAAGTCTGATTGCAGAGGCTTGGTCGGTATCTGCTCACCATCCACATACAAGGCCACAAAATTAATATCGTAATGCTTAAAATGAAAGGGATTTTTAGCATAACTTCCGCTAAAGGCATCGTTATCCACGAACCCCAGGACAAGCATTGTGGGCAACTGTCCCAAGAACAGGTTCTCCTGGTTAATGACCCTGCTGCCCGCAGGGATGCTAAACACTTTCATTCCCACACGGTCCACAGGGTATTTGGCATTAGCGGTAAGCAGGGCCTCGGCGTTCCCCAGACGAACGCTCGGGGCCACCCGTACCTTCTTCACAAAAAGGGATGCTGATAGAATGTGCAGTTTAAAGCCTTCGGTTCCGCTGCCCATTAAACAGAAAGGATCTTTACTGTGCGTCAGTTTAATTTTCACATCCACTCCGTTCAACAATAGTTTTTCTTGAAAAAACAGGTCGCTGTGTAGATGACCCAGAAGCCCTACTGTTCTGCTTTGAGCGGTCAGCTTTGCATGCCTCACAAACCCTAGATTCTCGCCATCCAAGTCTGTGTCCTCCTATTGTCCGGCAGTGTCTTTGTAAAAGAGGCCTGCGGAAAATTGTGTGGCGAGGGTGTCATTGCTGTAATTGAGCACCGATTCTATAAAGGCCCTGTAAGGGTAACAGTTGTTGCTTTGGCTTACAAGGCGGTCCCCGAGCGTGATATTCAGCTGACTAAAAATAGAGGCCACTGGGTAATTCACCAGGCCCACCTCGGCGTCCGCGTCGAGTTCAGTTCCGTCTCCTTTTACAATCTTGCAACATAGGTACAGCAGTGTGTTGTTTAAATCCATATAATCTACGCCATTCCCTGCTATAAAAAAGTCAATGGGGGCAGACTCCGTAACGGCCGACAGAGGTGGCACCTCGATGTAGATGCTTTGCTCAATGCTGGTCTGCGTAGGGGCTATTTGGAACAAGTCTAGTTCGGATTTGGTGCATTCTTCAGACCCGCAGTGAACGAAAGCCATGTTGATTAAAATATATCTCTCGTATCAGCCAGCGAGTGTTTCCTCTTTCGCCCAGGCTTCCTCTTGGACTTTCACTTATGGCCGACCCTGCGGGTCAAAGCCCTTCTTTTAAAGGGTTTCGGAGGACCTGCGCGTCGCGGGTATGATGTATTTCTCTTTCTCTTCTTCCTCCTTTTAATGTACATCAGTCCCGATCCTTCCTGTGAAGCTGTGTTCCCCACCTTCTCCAGAACAGCACGGGAGACGTGACCTACCACGTCTTTAGCTATGTTTTGAGCGGCGGTTTTTACGTGGGGTTTAATAATCTCTAGCCCCCTCCTCAAAAGCGGTATGGCTTTTCAAAAGACGCTACGGAATATTCCACCCACGCCTGCCCCATACATCATGGGGGCCCCATGATATCCAGGAAGGGCATATCCCGCCTGGGCTTTGTAATAGTTTCTGTAGACGTTGGGGTCGCCGTAATTTTTTAGGATCGCCATAATACTGTTTTGCTTTTTTAGAAAACTCGCTCTCTCCGGGGGCGCAGGTGTAGCTTGATGATCACCTTGCCAAAGCGAAATGAGACGCTTTTGTTCTGATCTGTCTTTATTTCAATGGTAATGGTGTCAATGTGGTGTTTACTGATAGGGATGTAATGAGGTTTATCGTAGGTGATGGTGACAAACTCGTTGTTCCTTCCTTGGATGGGGACACAACGTAACAGGGGAACAGAAAAGTCCCCCACAAACTAATGTTCTACGATATCCATGTACAAATACAAGGAATTAAAACCCCCTGTAATGTCTGCCGAGAAAGGGAATTTTTGGACACTGTGTTTGGGGCCCAAGCCCAGAACGTTAGCTAGCTCCCCGCTGGTAGAAAACATAAAAGTAAAAGCGGCAGATTTAAGTCTAATTTTTCTACCCACAGGGTCGTAGTTCATGACCATCTCAGGTGGTCTGGGGTGATGAGCTATGATACTGTTCATATGATCCAGTAATTCGGGTATGGACGCATAATAACCTCGTCGTAGGATGAAACTCCATGCCATATCTCCAAAAGTGACTTCAAAAGGGGTGTCTTCGTTGATAGTGTTCCAGCTGTGCGGGTATTGTATTTCCACTAACCCTACCTCCCAGGCACCCCGGAGATCCAAGGGCTTAATTAGCCGTATTGTAAAGTTCGAGCTGGTGTTTTGGGGAAAAACTGCAGAGCTGGCGTTGCTGGGCAAAGTAATGTAAAACCCGCTGTCGCTCATCTTCTCTGACTTTGCGGGGAGGAATAACTTTTGTTTGTTTGTTGTTTGCGTCTAAATGTCACAGAGTTGAGAAGCTTTCACCCAGCTGTTAAACTTATCAGGCCACCCCAACCATTTTACCAGTAGTTGCTTTTTTCTCCCTTTTCCCTTCTCTGCTAGAACTTTTTCAACCCTGTAACCCCTGTCTCGTTTGGGGTTTACTTTTTGTAATTCTTCAGGGTAAAAAGATCCAGTAACTGTCTCACCCTTGTAGTCTTTTAATCGGTATACAGGTCTCTGACCCCTGGTTAAGGCTTCATCCACTATGAATATCTCATCGGTAAATGTTTGTTCATAACCTTTTTCAAAAGCTCCTTTGGTTTTAGATAGTCTCACATGGTCGCCTTTTCGAAAAGGGGCAACAACCAGTTTTATTTTAAAATCATCTCCATAAACCATTTTCCATACCTTCAGAGAATTTGAAGGGTTAACATCAGCGGGTCTGGTATGTATAGTTCTGTGAAAGCTCTGGTTGTAAATCTTTATAAAGTCAGGTAACACATCGATGTAGCGAAAGGTGTTATGGGCTGTAAAATATCTCCACATCCTAGTTTTTAAAGTTCTGTTAAACCTCTCCACAACCCCTGCTTTGACTTCATTATTAGTAACAAAATGGTGAATGCCGTGCCGTCTGCTTAAGGGTTTGTTTAAAAATTCTTTCCTCCGATCGGTTTGTAATTTTTGAGGCACACACCCTTCGCTAAAAATAGCTTTAAAGGCCTTGGATACCTCACCACTTGTCTTGTCTCTTAGGCCTAAGGCCCAGGCATGTTTGGATAGAATGTCTACCACTGTTAAGATGTACTTAAAATTGATGTTCTGTTTGGAGAACTGGTGCATATCCACCAAATCTGCCTGCCATTGCGCATCCACATCTGAAACAATGGTCTTGTTTCTTTTAAAACGTATTCAAGCCGGTTTGTGTAAAGTATAAGCATCCTGGTCTGAAAGCCAAGATGTTACTTGTCTTCTATTTAAAGATTTACTATGCTTTTTGGCCACTTGAAAAAGAGGGTTCACCCCGCCAAAGCTCCCAACTTTCCCGGGGGTGTAATATATTTTCTTTACAGAGCCGCCTGTGGAGACATGACTGTTACTGGTACCATCTTTTACTAACACAAGTGTGGGTGGGGGACAACATTCATATTAACACATTTAAATAAGTTTTATTAATTGCCTGGTTTAACACAACCTTTTACACCCGCCTGTAAAAACGGACGCCATGACTCCTAACATGAGGGTGTCTGTGCTGGTTCATTCTTCCATTTTGTCCTTTTCCTCTTGAGATCTGTGTCTCAGACATGAGCAAAAACAGCTGATGCATGATACATTTACTCCCACAGGGCTACCGATGTGCAAGTTCTCAAAGGCCTCCAGAAAGGCATCATAGAGCTGTTGAGAGATTTTTTTTCAAAAAAGAAACAGCGTAAGCACCCCACTGCTTGGTTTTTGATTTACACAATCCCTGGTTCCTAGCCCTTCCACCCCCCATTACACACCCCCACCCCGACTGTCACTTCTTAAACATTCATTTACCTGAGCCACGTCTTTTTCATTCACCTTGTCCGCCCGTAACTCCCCCAAGCCATGATCACCTTCCTTCTCCAGGGGGGTGGACAACAAGAGGCCATCATGCTCATCACGGGGCCCCACAAGCGGCTGGGTTTCAGGGTCCAGGGTATCCATCAATGGCTGGGCCAAAGGGCTCCCCTCAATCGCCCCCTCCTCCTCCTCGGAACTGTCACTGATGTAGCGCTTTCTCCACGGTTTGTCAAAGGCCCTCGGGGCTAAAACAAAGTCTGAAGTTCTCACTCTCACGGGAGTGGTGAAGGAGTCCATGTTTCCACGATTTCTAAAACACGCGCCCTTGGTAAAAGACAGCCTCTTCTGCCCGACGCTGGGCCTTATGGGGTGATGGTGCTGCGCTCTGATTGGCAGAGGGGTCATACGCCCCTCTTCTGGGCGGTTCACCCCATCCCAGAACCTGCCCTATTTTGATCAAATCTGCTCTCGGGGCAGCCTGATTGGTAGAGGTTTGTGGAAGGAGTTGTTAGAGGGGGTCATACGAATCATTTCCGGACGGGTCACCCCGCCCCCGGAACTCAACCTAATTGGTCAAATCTCCTCTTGGTCCTATCAGAACAAAACCCCTCCTGATTGGTAGCGGGGTGGGGGGAGGAGTTGTTAGAGGGGTCACAAGATCCACTTCCAGAGAGGACATCCCCACCCCAGAACTCGCCCTGATTAGTCAAAGCTCCTCTCTGGGGATCCTACAGGGGCAAAACCCATCCTGATTGGTAGAGGATGGGGGGGGGAGGAGTTGTTAGAGGTGTCACAAGACCCACTTCCGGAGAGGACACCCCGCCCCGGAACTCACCCTGATTGGTCAAAGCTCCACTTGGGGGAAGTCCTACAGGGGCAAAACCCATCCTGATTGGTAGAGGGCAGTGGGAGGAGTTGTTAGAGGGGTCACATGACATACCTTGCTTCCGGTCACGTGGCAGCCTTGACCCTGGAAGTAATACCCCATGGGGCATGACTTCCGGTGAGGGGGGCAGAGGTCAAGGGGTGGGGTTAAGGGGTCCAGGGGTGGGGTGGGTGTCACATGACACACCTTGCTTCCGGTCATGTGGCAGCCTTGACCCCGGAAGTAATAGCCCATTCTGGGATTTTTTTCATCGTCATTTTTTATTTCCAGTGTTTTTGAAAAAAATTCTGCTACTTTTTATAAAACTTTGGTTAAAAAACATTTATTTAGCAAGAACATTGTGGCAAACTCTGATTTCTGAAGCAGGAGGACACCAATTAAGTTGCTGATCCTGCAAACACTTATGTATGTGCTTAACTTTATGCAGGAGAGCATAAATCAATGGCCAAAGCAAGTCAAATGTCTCCTAGATCCTAGGAGATCTCAGCGGCACATGAGTAAAGTTAAATGTGTGCATAAATGTTTGCAGGATTGGGATATCTCATGGAATTTTTATTTTCCGGCTCCATGAAAATGCCTTAATGCATGTTTACAATACAAATATTTTGGGTAAAACCATTTACCAAAGGCTCCCATTGGTTTCAGTGCGAGCAGGATAGGGTCTACCATATTTGCCATGAAAAAGGTACAAAGTTTCTGCAGTCTGATCACACAGTAGGATGGCCACCATTATAAGTTTAAAAAAATAGCAGTACTTAAGGACCATGCATTTCCAATAGTTGGATTTCATAATATCAAATAACAGAACTCTTGATCTTCCTCAGCTATTTATTTTCACAGGCCAACTAACTAGGAATTTTAGACCAGAGCCTTTTTTACAATTCTCAGAGGTCATTGGCATGTTGTATGCAAGGGTGATTATTATGCTCTGATTGGGTTTGTGCAGTCTGGAGAAGAGAAGACTGAGCGGGGACATTATAACAGTCTTCCAGTATGTAAAAGGTTGTTATAAAGAGAAGGGTGACAAATTATTATTCTTAACTACTGAGGATAGGACAAAAAGCAGTGCACTTAAATTGCAGCAAGGGAGGTTTAGTTTGGACATTAGGAAGAACTTCCTAACTGTCAGGGTGGTTAAGCACCGGAATAAGTTGCCTAGGGAGGTTGCCTAGGAATCTCATCATTGGAAGTTTTTAAGAGCAGGTTAGACAAACACAGGTCAGGGACAGTCGAGACAAAATTTAGTCCTGTGTCAGTGCAGGGGACTGGACTAGATGACTATCAAACTCCTTTCTATGATTTAAGATAATATACAGTCAAAGGCATTACTCTTCTAAGGCTCTCGGGTCAGGGACAGGGAGGAGGGGGCACTTCTAATAAGATTATTCTGGGCTTGCACGCACATGCCACCCACTCAACTTCTCCCTAACTTTAAGTCACTAATACTATCTTACCAACATTGCTTTCCACTGCCCTGCCAATTTACCTTGACGCCAACCTGGAACGACAACCTCTGGAATGAAAGGGTAGCTCTATGGCTATGCCCATGAAATCACTGGCTTTTTGCTGAGGCTTACTGAGGGTGCTAGCCAGTGCCAATAATACTTTTGACACTTGGCTGCCAGGAACCACACTGAGAGCTTAACCCTGCTGCACACAGAATACCAAAGAGCCACGGGATCATAGCAGCTCTCAGTTACTACTGATTTGGGCTAGATTCAAACCAGTGACCTCAAAGTGAAAGTCACTATGACCATGCCCCTGAATTTGACCCATTGTCAAATTCTGTTCTCCTTACTCAGCCTGTATCATAAATAATAAACAATGCCTTAGGCTTACCGTACTACTGTCCCAGCCTAAGATATGGCTGTTTCCTTGCCGATGGTAGTCCTTCCTTTGGCACGAAACCTAAACTCTCCTAATGCGGCTAAGATGAGTCTGACCAAGAACAAAATTACACTGGTTGATTTTTGTTTCATTGATTTTTTTTCCCTTTTGGTCTGGCATGTCTCAGGTAATTTTTTCATCAATATATGAGCAGGTTTTGTTTATACGGGATTACTAAAGAAAACTGTTTGCACTTTCCAGCAGCTGGTGTGACTTGCAATGCCCTGCACTAGTAAATAGCTAATGAGTTGAGGGATCAAATAATTTTGGTTTGATTCAGATCCAGCATGCTGACACAGCATCAGTTTTGTGTCTAAACTCTGAACAAGTTGGGCGCAGACCCATAACCCACCAGCAGCTTCCAATACTCCTCTGTGTAAACACACACGTCTCTCCAGGGAAAAAGGGAGGGTGGTGTTTGTTTTTCCCAGAGTTCCTACACTTCTCTTTGGCCAGCGTGCAGTGTGGATCTCTCCCATTTCTTCACACACACCCTTTACTCCATTGCTACCCTTCATCATCCTTCTCTCCAGGGAGCCCATTATTACCACTCCTCTACCAGGTGGGAGTTAACTATTGATCAAGGAGACACCCCTTTCCACTCACTCACCTCCTCTCCAGGGCGACCTATTGCTGGCATTTCTAAGGTGCCTTTCACCGTGGCATTTAAGGGATGAGTGTCTTGCCCCCATAGCACTCACAGCCTGTGGATTGAGAGAATGGGATGGATCCCATTAATCCAAGATAATGCCCATCCTGATCTTTACATTTTCCTCAGTCATACATATTGTAAGTTGCACGTGTGAATAGACAGCATGGATTAATATACAACATTTTCCTTCTGCCTCTCAAATCCAAAAACAGAGCTCTGAAAACCCTCAATATAGGTTGTAGGTTTGCAGCTGAGCCCTCTGCACCTTACCTCATCCCTCAGAAATTCAGCTGCTGCCTTAAAGGTGATCTGAAAAGGAAACTCAAAATTGAGTTAAAGCCTTTAACCCCCAGTTTATAGTCCAAATGCCCCCAGTATGCCAGCATGGGAAAGCTTTCACCACAGAACTCAACTTAAATTTACCTCTCTAAAACGGTTTTACGCTCTGTGAGAGTCCACTGCTTTTCCTGAGAAATGCTAGAAATGTTCCAAAATGCATCATGTACAAGTGTTTCTCCACCTTTTTCATACTAGGGACCAACTTGCTGCCTTCCTAAACTGTCTCAAGGAGCTCTCCAGGCCTGGCGCCACTCCGTGGACGGGTCATTGAGAAACACTGCTCTACCACATCTAAGTTACTAGAAGTGCCTGCAGTTGCTAGATTCTCATATCAATAACAATCCAGAAGGACTCTTTTGGCCAAGCAAGGTATCTATATGTACATTCTTTAAACAAGGGTAAATTGCATCCTGCGTCTCTTCTGCACATATCTGGCTATTGACATCAATGAGAGTTTTGCCATTGACTTCAGCGAGGCCAGGATTTCACCTTTGAAGACTTTAATAAGCAAGAGGATGCTACATAGAATTTATCTTCCTGTAAGCAAGCTTCATTTGGGAGCCTGAGCAGATTGATGGTGACCCTTTCCAAATAGGCCTGAAAAGAAATCAAATAAATTACACACGTTAAAAAGAAAAACTCATCCACAATATATCTTTAAGCCAAAGAGTGGGCAAACATATATGTTTTGGCTTCAGAGTCAATTTTCACTTCTAAAGCATCTAAACGGGGTGCGCTGTAGGATTCTGGCAAAGGCCAGCAAAAAGATTCTTTCCCCCTTGATGTCCCCCCTTGTCATAAATATAAAGGGAAGGGTAAACACCTTTAAATCCCTCCTGGCCAGAGGAAAAACCCTTTCACCTGTAAAGGGTTAAAAAGCTAAAATAACCTCTCTGGCACCTGACCAAAATGACCAATGAGGAGACAAGATACTTTCAAAGCTGGAGTGGGGGGGGGGAACAAAGGGTTCTCTCTGTCTGTGTGTTGCTTTTGCCGGGATCAGAGCAGGAATGCAGGTCAGAACTCCTGTAAAAAGTCAGTAAGTAATCTAGCTAGATATGCATTAGATTCTGTTTTGTTTAAATGGCTGATAAAATAAGTTGTGCTTAACTACAGGAATGGAATGTATATTCCTGTTTTTGTGTCTTTTTGTAACTTAAGGTTTAGCCTAGAGGGATTTTCTAGAGAGCTCAAGAATAGGTTTGCAGAGTTGGAAAATGAAGAAGTGGCTCAGCAGGTAATCACTGAAGATAGAAGGGCAAGGAAGAAGAGAAGAGTGGCTAGTCCTATAGGAAAAGGGGAAGAGATAATGGAGACTACACCAAATATGAGCCCCAGGAGGATACAGGATGCTTTGAAGAGGATTACAAGGGAGAATAGGAATGGAAAGAACTTGCAGCCAGAAGGAACAGGGGATAGACTGAAGAATAGCACCGTCACCAGGAAAAGGCTGGTCTATGTGATCGGGGATTCTTTACTGAGAAGAATAGACAGGCCTGTAACCAGAGCTGATCCAGAGAATAGGAGGGTGTGCTGTCTTCCAGGTGCTAAGATACAGGATGTAGACCTGAAGTTGAAAAGGATCCTAAAGGGAGCAGGAAAGAATCCCCTAATTATCCTTCATGTGGGAACAAATGATACGGCTAGATTCTTGCTGGAAAGTACTAAGGGAGACTATGCTAGGCTGGGGAAGGCACTTAAGGAAATCGAAACTCAGGTAATCTTTAGTGGGATTCTGCCTGTTCCTAGAGAAGGGCAGCAAAGGTGTGACAAGATTATGACTATCAACAGATGGCTTAGGCAGTGGTGTTATAAGGAGGGCTTTGGGACGTATGGCCACTGGGAGGCATTCATGGACAGAGGACAGTTCTCTCGGGATGGACTTCATCTGAGTAGGGAAGGAAATAGACTTCTAGGATGGAGGATGGCACAACTGATTGAGAGAGCTTTAAACTAGGAATCTGGGGGAGATGGTTGGGAGATGTCCAGGTAATCTCCACGCCGGATTTTAGCATTGAGAGGAAAGAAAACGAAGTAAGAGAGGATACAGCTGTGGGTAGAAGAATGTATGTAAGGAGGAAGGGCAGTGTAGATACCAGTCTAATAGGTTATACTGGCTGTAGAATGACCGTGCCTAATAGGGTACAGACTGTGAGTGAGGCCAAACAGCAAAAATTAAAATGTTTGTACACCAATGCGAGGAGCCTAGGTAACAAAATGGAGGAACTAGAGCTACTGGTGCAGGAAGTAAAACCAGATATTATAGGGATAACAGAAACATGGTGGAATAGTAGTCATGACTGGACTACAGGTATTGAAGGATATGTGCTCTTTAGGAAAGACCGAAATAAAGGCATGGGTGATGGAGTAGCATTGTATATCAAGGATGAGGTAGAATGTAAAGAAATAAGAAGCGATGGAATGGATAAGACAGAGTCCGTCTGGGCAAAAATTACATTGGGGAAGAAAACTATTAGAGCCTCCCCTGGGATAGTGCTTGGGGCGTGCTATAGACTGCCGGGATCTAATTTGGATATGGATAGAGCCCTCTTTAATGTTTTTAATGAAGTAAATACTAATGGAAACTGTGTGATCATGGGAGACTTTAACTTCACAGATATAGACTGGAGGACGAGTGCTAGTAATAATAATAGGGCTCAGATTTTCCTAGATGTGATAGCTGATGGATTCCTTCATCAAATAGTTGCTGAACCGACTAGAGGGGATTCCATTTTAGATTTGATTATGGTGAGTAGTCAGGACCTTATAGAAGAAATGGTTGTAGGGGATAATCTCGGCTCAAGTGATCATGAGCTAATTCAGTTCAAACTGAACAGAAGGATTAACAAAAATAAATCTGCAACTAGGGTTTTTGATTTCAAAAGGGCTGACTTTCAAAAATTAAGAAAATTAGTTAGGGAAGTGGATTGGACTGAAGAATTTATGGATCTAAAGGTAGAGGAGACCTGGGATTATTTTAAATCAAAGCTGCAGAAGCTATTGGAAGCCTGCATCCCAAGAAAGGGGAAAAAATTCATAGGCAGGAGTTGTAGACCAAGCTGGATGAGCAAGCATCTCAGAGAGGTGATTACAAAAAAGCAGAAAGCATACAGGGAGTGGAAGAAGGGAGGGATCAGCAAGAAAAGCTACCTTATTGAGGTCAGAACATGTAGGGATAAAGCGAGACAGCCTAAAAGTCAAGTAGAGTTGGACCTTGCAAAGGGAATTAAAACCAATAGTAAAAGGTTCTATAGCCATATAAATAAGAAGAAAACAAAGAAAGAAGAAGTGGGACCGCTAAACACTGAGGATGGAGTGGAGGTCAAGGATAATCTAGGCATGGCCCAATATCTAAACAAATACTTTGCCTCAGTCTTTAATAAGGTTAAAGAGGATCTTAGAGATAATGGTAGCATGACAAATGGGAATGAGGATACGGAGGTAGATATTACCATATCTGAGATAGAAGCGAAACTCAAACAGCTTAATGGGACTAAATCGGGGGGCCCAGATAATCTTCATCTAAGAATATTAAAGGAATTGGCACATGAAATTGCAAGCCCATTAGCAAGAATTTTTAATGAATCTGTAAACTCAGGGGTTGTACCATATGATTGGAGAATTGCTAACATAGTTCCGATTTTTAAGAAAGGGGAAAAAAGTGATCCGGGTAACTATAGGCCTGTTAGTTTGAGATCTGTAGTATGCAAGGTCTTGGAAAAAATTTTGAAGGAGAAGGTAGTTAAGGACATTGAAGTCAATGGTAAATGGGATAAAATACAACATGGTTTTACAAAAGGTAAATCGTGCCAAACCAACCTGATCTCCTTCTTTGAGAAAGGTTTCAGAGTAACAGCCGTGTTAGTCTGTATTCGCAAAAAGAAAAGGAGTACTTGTGGCACCTTAGAGACTAACCAATTTATTTGAGCATAAGCTTTCGTGAGCTACAGCTCACTTCGTCGGATGCATACTGTGGAAAGTGTAGAAGATCTTTTTATACACACAAAGCATGAAAAAATACCTCCTCCCACCCCACTCTCCTGCTGGTAATAGCTTATCTAAAGTGATCACTCTCCTTACAATGTGTATGATAATCAAGTTGGGCCATTTCCAGCACAAATCTCCCCCCCACACACATACACACACACAAACCCACTCTCCTGCTAGTAATAGCTTATCTAAAGTGACCACTTTCCTTACAATGTGTATGATATTCAAGGTGGGCCATCTCCAGCACAAATCCAGGGTTTAACAAGAATGTCGGGGGTGGAGGGGAGGAAAAATCAAGGGGAAATAGGTTACCTTGCATAATGACTTAGCCACTCTATTCATGCATAAGTTAACAGTATCCAATTTGCAAATGAATTCCAATTCAACAGTTTCTTGCTGGAGTCTGGATTTGAAGTTTTTTTGTTGTAATATCGCAACTTTCATGTCTGTAATAGCGTGACCAGAGAGATTGAAGTGTTCTCCGACTGGTTTATGAATGTTATAATTCTTGACATCTGATTTGTGTCCATTTATTCTTTTATGTAGAGACTGTCCAGTTTGACCAATGTACATGGCAGAGGGGCATTGCTGGCACATGACGGCATATATCACATTGGTGGATGTGCAGGTGAACGAGCCTCTGATAGTGTGGCTGATGTTATTAGGCCCTGTGATGGTGTCCCCTGAATAGATATGTGGGCACAGTTGGCAACGGGCTTTGTTGCAAGGATAGGTTCCTGGGTTAGTGGTTCTGTTGCATGGTATGTGGTTGCTGGTGAGTATTTGCTTCAGGTTGGGGGGCTGTCTGTAGGCAAGGACTGGCCTGTCTCCCAAGATTTGTGAGAGTGTTGGGTCATCCTTCAGGATAGGTTGTAGATTCTTAATAATGCATTGGAGGCGTTTTAGTTGGGGGGCTGAAGGTGATGGCTAGTGGCGTTCTGTTATTTTCTTTGTTAGGCCTGTCCTGTAGTAGGTGACTTCTGGGAACTCTTCTGAATAAGAATAAATGGACACAAATCAGATGTCAAGA
The DNA here is from genome assembly GCF_965152235.1 of Eretmochelys imbricata. NCBI lineage: Eukaryota > Metazoa > Chordata > Testudines > Cheloniidae > Eretmochelys > Eretmochelys imbricata. Next base: position 165,209,953 of record NC_135572.1, read on the forward strand.
ATTATAACATTCATAAACCAGTCGGAGAACACTTCAATCTCTCTGGTCACGCGATTACAGACATGAAAGTTGCGATATTACAACAAAAAAACTTCAAATCCAGATTCCAGTGAGAAACTGTTGAATTGGAATTCATTTGCAAATTGGATACAATTAACTTAGACTTGAATAGAGACTGGGAGTGGCTAAGTCATTATGCAAGGTAACCTATTTCCCCTTGTTTTTTCCTCCCCCTCCTCCCCCCCAGACGTTCTTGTTAAACCCTGGATTTGTGCTGGAAATGGCCCACCTTGATTATCATACACATTGTAAGGAGAGTGGTCACTTTAGATAAGCTATTACCAGCAGGAGAGTGGGGTGGGGGGGAGGTATTTTTTCATGCTTTGTGTGTATAAAAAGATCTTCTACACTTTCCACAGTATGCATCCGATGAATGAGCTGTAGCTCACGAAAGCTTAAGCTCAAATAAATTGGTTAGTCTCTAAGGTGCCACAAGTACTCCTTTTCTTTCTTTGAGAAAGTAACAGATTTTTTGGACAAAGGAAACGCAGTGGATCTAATTTACCTAGATTTCAGTAAGGCGTTTGATACCGTGCCACATGGGGAATTATTAGTTAAATTGGATAAGATGGGGATCAATATGAAAATTGAAAGGTGGATAAGGAATTGGTTAAAGGGGAGACTACAACGGGTCCTACTGAAAGGTGAACTGTCAGGCAGGAGGGAGGTTACCAGTGGAGTTCCTCAAGGATCGGTTTTGGGACCAATCTTATTTAATCTTTTTATTACTGACCTCAACACAAAAAGTGGAAGTGTGCTAATAAAGTTTGCGGATGAGACGAAGCTGGGAGGTATTGCCAATTTAGAGAAGGACAGGGATATCCTACAGGAGGATCTGGATGACCTTGTAAACTGGAGTAATAGTAATAGGATGAAATTTAATAGTGAGAAGTGTAAGGTCGTGCATTTAGGAATTAATAACAAGAATTTTAGTTATAAGTTGGGGATGCATCAATTAGAAGTAACAGAGGAGGAGAAGGACCTTGGTTTATTGGTTGATCATAGGATGACTATGAGCCGCCAATGTGATTTGGCCATGAAAAAAGCTAATGCGGTCTTGGGATGCATCAGGAGAGGTGTTTCCAGTAGGGATAAGGAGGTTTTAGTACCGTTATACAAGGCACTGGTGAGACCTCATCTGGAATACTATGTGCAGTTCTGATCTCCCATGTTTAAGAAGGATGAATTCAAACTGGAACAGGTACAGAGAAGGGCTACTAGGATGATCCGAGGAATGGAAAACTTGTCTTATGAAAGGAGACTCAAGGAGCTTGGTTTGTTTAGCCTAACTAAAAGAAGGTTGAGGGGAGATATGATTGCTCTCTCTATATATATCAGAGGGATAAATACCGGAGAGAGGGAGGAATTATTTAAGCTCAGTACCAATGTGGACACAAGAACAAATGGATATAAACTGGCCACCAGGAAGTTTAGACTTGAAATTAGACAAAGGTTTCTAACCATCAGAGGAGTGAAGTTTTGGAATAGCCTTCCAAGGGAAGCAGTGGGGGCAAAAGATCTATCTGGCTTTAAGATTAAACTCAATAAGTTTATGGAGGAGATGATATGATTAGGTAATTAAATATTCATGATAAATAGGCCCAATGGCCTGTAATGGGATGTTAGATGGGGTGGGATCTGAGTTACCCAGGAAAGAATTTTCTGTAGTATCTGGCTGGTGAATCTTGCCCATATGCTCAGGGTTTAGCTGATCGCCATATCTGGGGTCTGGAAGGAATTTTCCTCCAGGGCAGATTGGAAGAGGCCTTGGAGGTTTTTCACCTTCCTCTGTAGCATGGGGCACTGGTCACTTGCTGGAGGATTCTCTGCTCCTTGAAGTCTTTAAACCACGATTTGAGGACTTCAATAGCTCAGACATACGTGAGAGGTTTTTTGCAGGAGTGGGTGGGTGAGATTCTGTGGCCTGCGTTGTGCAGGAGGTCAGACTAGATGATCATAATGGTCCCTTCTGACCTAAATATGTGTGAATCTATGAATCTGTGTTCTGAATCTGATTAGCCTGTAAGGTATTTACCATCCTGATTTTACAGAGGTGATTCTTTTACTTTTTCTTTAATTAAAAATCTTCTTTTAAGAATCTGATTGCTTTTTCATTGTTCTTAAGATCCAAGGGTTTGGGTCTGTGTTAGCCTATGCAAATTGGTGAGGATTTTTATCAAGCCTTCCCCAGGAAAGGGGGTGTAGGGCTTGGAGGGATTTTGGGGGGAAAGAAGTTCCCAAGTGGGCTCTTTCCCTGTTATATTTGTTAGACGCTTGGTGGTGGCAGCAATAAGGTCCAGGGACAAAAAGTAAAATAGTTTGTACCTTGGGGAAGTTTTAACCTAAGCTGGTAAAAATAAGCTTAGGGGGGTTTTCATGCAGGTCCCCACATCTATACCCTAGAGTTCAGAGTGGGGAAGGAACCTTTCCACCCCTCTTCACAGAGAGAGAGAGAGGTGCAGTGTTGCCAACCTCCATGAGCCTCATTCATTATATTTGGTGTTTTTCTTAAAGCTCCAGCTCTTGGAGTCAGATGATTATGTGAGAATCTCAACTTTCGTTTAAAAATGATGTTTCCCGCCATCCTGGATGCACAAAGAAGCTTGAAAAAGTGACTGCTCAAGACTGAAAAGCAGAAGGCAAATGAAAAGAACCCCACTTTAAAAAAAAAAACCTCATGATTTTTTAAGCCAAACTAATGCTATTTAGGAGCCTGGCATCATTTTTTAAAAACTGTTTAGGGATGGCAATAATGAAAATGCTTGGCCATTCTAAGATGGAGTGGGAGGGCAGCAGGATATTAATATTGATGACTGATGAATTCTCAGGAAAAATCTCTTTGACAAACTATGCTTCTAAAGGATGGCTTTAAATTTAGAAGGCTTTTTTCAAAACAGAAGGTTAGAAACTTGTGACAAGAAAACTGACATCACCAATGCCAGGGACAAGGTGGGTGAGGTAATATATTTTATTGGACCAACTTCTGTTGGTGAGAGTGACCAGCTTTCAAGCTTAGGCTTCATCTACATCACAGAGTTAGGTCAACATAAGGCAGCTTACCAAATTATGTCAGTGTATACACTACAGCCTTGCTCCCGCCGATGTAAGTGCCCTACTACACTGACATAACAACTCCATCTCCACAAGGGGTGTAGAGTTTATGTCGGTGTAGTTAGGGCGACACAATGTGTGTGTGGACACTGGGTTACTTATAACAGCTGTTAGCTGTCATTCTTGTCAATTTCACAGCTGGAGCCATGAAACTGACACAAAAGCAGGGCTGTCACTGGGCTGGTTGGGGGGCTCTAGCTAGAGCCTCATGGCCCCCTGGGCTCCCAACTCCAAGCTGGGCTGCGCCCACCCCACTCCCTCCTCATAGCATGGCTGCCCCCCGGCTCCCAGCTCCCAGTCCAGCTGCTGCCCAGACTCCCCACTGCCAGCTGGGCAGCTGCCTGGAGGTTCCTGGCTCCCCACTGCCAAGAGTCCAGCTGCTCCCCCTGGCTCCCTGACACATCTGGACTCCCGGCAGAGGGCTCCACACCTGGAGTCCAGGCAGCTCCCGGGCTCCCAGTGGGGAGCCGAGAGCCTTGGGCAGCCGCTGGGCTCCCCACAGGGAACAGAGAGCTCAGCCTGGCTCAGAGCTGGGAGTGGGAAGCTCGGCAGGCACAGCCTAGCGGCTGCCCAAACCCTCCCACCAGCTGCCCAGAGGTTTCCGCTCCTCACTTCCTGCCAGGAGCCCAGTGGCTGCACCGAGGCTCCCGAGAGCCGCCTGGATTCAGAGCACAGAGCTCACAGCTGGGAACCTGGCTGCAGCAGGGAGCTTGGGAGGCAGCCAGGCTCCTGATGGTGGGGAGTGGGGAGCCCAGGGGACAGCCAAGCTCCTGGCAGCAGGGATCTGACAGCGCAGGGGGAGGCAGCCAGGCTCCTGGCGGGGAGCTGAGACCCAGGCTCTCAGCCCCCATGCTGCTTCCTCTTAAGTCACTGGAAGCATTTCTAGTGAGACTGTGCACCACCGACCCAAGGAGGGTAGAGTGGACATGAACCACCACAGAAAAGTTGACCTAACATCGGTTGACTTACGTTTCTAGTGTAGACAAGCCCTGACACAGAGCCCTTCTTCAGGTCTGGGAAACGAGCATCACAGCTAAAGACAAGGTGGAACAGATTGTTAGTTAACAATATGTCTAGTTAACACATATTTCAAGGGACCATTCAAGGTGAAGTGGCCCGTTAACACCCCTTCACTATCCTGGGACTACTGCATCACTTCATATCACCAATGATAGATGATACCTAAGACTCTGGACTACACAGACTCCAGCAGCAAAACGCACATTTATACATAGTAAAATGTGTAAAAGTGGTCATTTTAATTATTCCTTGGAAGACTTTTGAAACAGTACAAAATTTTTGTATCCATGTGCTTTTGTCACAACCAACTCAGGCAACAGCTTTGACACTTGACATTTTGTTCCTTTTAAGCAGAAGAGTGGTTGGGAGCATGGGAGCATGATAATCCCTTTAAAATGCTTAATTAATCTCCAAAATAATGTTGTTCTGCTGGCACTGAGGATCAAAAGCCTTTAAGTTCACACCACCACCAAACAGAATTTGTACAGGCCAGTCTGATGCTAGGAAAATGCATGATTCTGGCTCTACAGAACTAAATCACTGCATACACAAACTTACAGGTGCAAAAGCGGAGGCTGTGGTGAGGCCCCTTTGAAAACTTGGCCTTAAGCCATGGTGCTGAAGGAACTCCCAGAGATGCAAGATTCAGGGAGTGGGTGGATGTGTGAGTGAGAGGATGCGTGAGTGAGAGCGAATGTCAGCAAAGAAGCAAGGAAGCAATTTAAGACAGAACAAGGGGACCTAGGGTCTGCTCCCTGGAACCATATATGCATACTTGTTATCTGACTTTAAGATAGCCAATGGGAACCACTGCTGAGCTGATGGAAGAGCTGTCAATCAGCATTTTAATACTTAGCCACCTCAGTGTAGTGCTCCAAGATTCTCAGATGACAGGGACTATATAAGTAAATTATTATTTCTAGGAGTATAAAACTACTTCCCTTTAAGCCTGGAGAGCACAAGCTGAGGAAGGCTATAAATAATTTCAACATCTGTTTCTCTAGTTAATAAAGTTTAATTATTTTTTTAAACATACCAATGATTTTTGGCATTTTAATGATTTGGAAGTGGTTTGGCAGTACTGATTCTGTCAGCTATCCAGCTTACTCTACACTCTTGAAATTGTATTCCTGAAGATCAAGAGTCTCTCACAGCTCATTGAGATGAATAAACATTCAACTATCACAAAAGGCAACTGACACTGTACCCAAATTTATAACCAGAAGGCTAAGATTTCCCTGACACTACAAGTGGACATTTATGTTCACTCAGGGTTGAGTTACTATCCAAGTTTCTCATATGGCAGACTCATTGGTCAATTTGCTGAAAACCATAATTACCTGAGTGTAAGCGATTTTTTTGGTGTACGTGAACGTCCACTCCAAAGGTTCCAGTTACATACTAGCTTCCCAGAATAACTAACTACAGGTCTGGATCACAAGCTGGGTTGAGCTATATTTGTAACCCAAAAAACCATAATGTTCATACTGGAAAGCATCAATTATGAAGAAATGGGTACATACTGTTGTGAACCAGCTTTTTAATTAGTTGACTGTTTACACACAAAGCCTGTGATTAATAAAGCACAAACGCTTATTTAGGCATGCATGGGGCCAGAAAAAGTTTGCCTTTGCTTGGTATTGTAGGTTTATGGTCATATTTCTATTCTGAAGAGTAATAGGATTTTTAAATCAATCCTTTTTATAGCTGCAGGGACTAGTGGTAGTTGAAAGGAGCACATTAGACAGTAATATCTTGAACATCTCCTTAAACCTTGTTTTGTGGCATAATGGTCACCTTTCCCCTTAATATTGGGATAGTCTACATACTGTCTCCCAAAGAGCCTTGAGATATTTCCACTATCCAGTTGCTTTGGGTCCCAATCCCCCAGTTCTTCTTGGAATCCCTGAGAGTTCTGCCATTGATTTTATGAGAGCGGGATCGGGCCTTCCAAAAGGAAGAGGTACAAAAGTCTGACCTTTCTGAGGCCCCAACCCTACCATGGCTTATGCATGCACTTAATATTAACCACTCATCCAATAAATACCTGGGTATTCTTTTTGAACATGTACCTAAAAGCTAGGGATTGAAACAAAAACTAGTAAGAAATCAGATTTTAGATTTCTACACTATACTCTCAAAAGGCAAGAGGATAAAAGCAACCTTTCTACGTTTATATACATACTGGCTCTATTGGCATTCTTCTCTGCCCCATTTTGCAAGGTTGGAAACTTGCAATTGCCTTTTTTGTTACGACGAAACACAGAACACAAGATCCCAGCCTAAGGGAAAGCTTCATTAAACCAGATCCAAACCGATGCATTGTTTAAATAAATAAAAAAAAAATTCTACAGCAAGGAACATTTGATAGTGACCTGCCAAAGAAAGTTAAAGTGTGTTCACAGCTGAGTATAGTGTAGTGGAGACAAACAAGCTACCTAGTTTTAAGATGGAACTCAAATTTATAAATGGGATTACATGGAATGGTTGCCTATGATAACAGGGACTGGACACGATAGGACAGGAAGGGATCTCCTTATTTGTGTTCCCTTTTTGGTTTCTTGGATGTGCAAAGGGTTGAATAGTTTGAAAAGGTGGCTGTATGAAGGAGATTCTGCCTTATTTTAGATTAGACATTCTTGTCATTGTTGTAGGAATCTGTGGTTGTGGGGAGAATAGTGGGATGATGACTTTTTCTCCCCTTTTGCTGGTCACTTTTTTTTTTTTTTTTAAAATAAAAGGAGAATTTGTTCTTATCTTTCACCATTTTTAATCAAACTTCTTATGGCTACAGCATCACCTTTGAAAAAGTGAAACTCTACAGACTCCGGGAGCAAGATAACAAATTTGTTCTTTCCTTATAGAAGAGCACTTGCAGAGCAATATCACTAACAAACCCCTCGGAATTCCTGTGGGAATCAGAGTTCAGTTCCTGGGTTGGTCTCTTGATCTCCAGTTCAGCAAGGGTTGCCGGGGGGGGGGGGGGGGGGGAAGGGGAGGAGGAGGAGGGTTTCCAGATGCAGCATGCCCAGTTGGGGAGTGTCCTCTCTAGCTAAGTCAGCAACAGTGTTTATGGACTTTAGAAGGAAACCACAGCTTGTCTCCTTGATGGGAAAGATGGTGGATGCAATGAAAGGACAGGGTAATTGGGGGGAGGAAGAAATGGGGATTTCCTCAGGGATCTAACAGTCATAGAGGACCCCCAGCAGGTAATACTCTAGTGGTAATACCTACCATGTCTCCCCGTTTTCTCCATCAGTACAGGAATAGGGGAAAGCCAAAAAATTAGTTTATTTTGTTTGAAATGTTTCTAAATGTAAAGTGTCAGGTGGCTCCATCTTATAGTAAAACAACGGACAATATCTTGCATTTTTCTGCTCACACTAGTCCAGTCATTCTCGGAACTGCCATCTGGAAGTATCTACCTTCTTCCATAGAGAGTGTTTATTTGTACTTAGACCAACCCCCTGTGATTATATTCAGAAGAGTAGGTTAGAATGCCTTATGGCAGGGTATAAGTGTAACATTTCCCTGCACCTTTTATAGTCTTCAACAATAAACAAAGCTTATTTCAAATCACCTTTATTATCTTGTTTAAAATAAAAAAAATCATACCGCTATACAGTATACATTGTCGAACAGAGCTTTCTTAATCTACTGTGTACAAAGTCTGAAGTAATCTCACTGGAAAAAAAATTGCTATTTTTAGTCTCCTGATGGGTAGACAGAACTTCATCAGATGTAATGCTTTACGAGGAAAGCAAATCAATTTTTAGACTAGTCATCAACTATTAACATAAGAATACAAATTAACTATTTAATTAACAACAAAAAAGAAAGCTAAAGGTTACATTAACTCCAGATGCCATATGACTACAATAGATGACTCTGTACGTAGACAAAAATTATGACCACAGTTGTATCCGAAAGCAGGGCTAAAATAAAAAGGTTTCAGATATGGTCTTTTGGATACTCATTTTTTCTTGCTATATAGTTTATCTTCATAGTTGACTGGGATTATGCCACCACATTCTTCTGTCTTTGATACTGGATGCTTTAAAAAAGTAGGTCTAATTACATCAACATCACGTCCTAAATGGTTCATCATCGTTGAAACAATCGTAGGTGGGCCATCAAAGTCTACCAAAAAATACCTGTAATGGAAAACACACACAGATACAATAAAATAAGATATATGCACTGCAAAAGCTTTTATTCATACCGTCATTCTGTTGGAATTGTAAAATCAAACTCCCAATTATCTACGAGGAATACCTTATATTTTGTTTTTTTGAACTGTTTTTAAAACAAAGCTCAGTAACATTATGGATTTAAAACACAGGTAAGTCAATTTATATGGAGCTACACAACCGAAAACAATGGAAGTGGGCATCTTTCCTATTCACAGGGCACCATTTCTTGTCTGTGCACTCAAACTGGAAACAGGGGTCTGCCTTTACTTACTCCATACATTTACATACATAGTATTTTTCACACCATTTAGAAGTTGCATATTTATTTGAGTTAAAAAAAATGTACACTTTCCCTCCTTGAATTCAATGCATTTCTCCTCAGGGATCCTTGCCATGTGGAGAATGGACTCACGAACAGATGTCAGTGTCAAACATCTAAAGCTTATATATCATATGGGCAATATTTCATCCATCCCAATACTACTTTATAAGTGAGTGGAAGTTTAAAATAGCAGCAGGAAGTAGGGAGGGAGGAGAGCGAGCGAACTGGAGCTAGCCCAAATGAGCATGTATTCATTAGTGACATGTTTTAACTTCTGAAAACTGAGGACGCTCCATTTCTATTTAAGGCCCCTATGTCACTTCTGCAGTCACTCAAGTCAAGTAACTCACGCATTGGATCCTGTTCTATTAATTCACTTTTCATTTTGAAGGAATCTTTTTAAACTCCAGTGGGATAGAGCGAATGGTAAGGTCTATTGCTCTTCCAAACATATGCTAGTCCCATTTTGGAGGAGAGACTACAACTGGATATTGTATTTCGGTGTTCAGAAATAAATCCTCATATAATTCCCATATCCTCAAATTTTTTCAGAGAGCGAGGTCCACGGCTCTTGCATATTTTGAGTGATTTTACTGCAGCCAGCATATTCATGTTGAAAGATAAGAAATAGATGGCAATTTGGCATTGTAAATAAACTTGTAGTTGTGGGGATTTTTAATCCATCAGCTTGCTTTTGGTAAGGCTTTAACTACAGTACAGTACAAAGGAAGTCTCAGCTGTCTCTCAGAAGTCCTATTAAAGATTAGACGATTACAGTGAGTAGACAGTTTCCAACTGCAGCATTCATTAAAGATACAGTAGACCGCACAATAATTCCCATTTAGCTTTTTGTTTTAAAACTTCTGTACAGTCGCATTTATTAAAGCTATGTGAGTAAAGACAACTGCTCTCTCTGAAGTATACCTCAGTAGAATGCAAAAACGAGTCAGCCACAAAGGGGAACCATATCTTCTTCACATATAATTAGGGCCTTACCAAATTTACGGCCATGAAAAACACGTCACGGACCGTGAAATCTGGTCTTTTGTGTGCTTTTACTCTATACTATACAGATTTCATGGGAGAGACCAGCATTTCTCAAATTGGGGGTTCTAGCCCAAAAGGGAGTTGCGGGGGGGGGGGGGGGTTTGCAAGGTTATCGTAGGGGGGTTACAGTATTTCCACCCTTACTACTTTGCTGTCTTCAGAGCTGGGCAGCCAGAGAGCAGTGGCTGTTGGGTGGGCACCCAGCTCTGAAGGCAGCGCCCCGCCAGCAATACCATACCATACCAGGCCCCCCTTACTGCTGCGCTGCTGCCTTCAGAGGTGGGTGGCTGGAGAGCGGCAGTTGCTGACTGTGGACCCAGCTCTGCAGGCAGCAGTGCAGAGGTAAGGGTGGCAGTACCACACCAGGCCATCCTTATCTTTGCACTGCTGCTGCCAGCAGCTCTGCCTTCAGAGCTGGGATCCTGGCCAGCAGTCACTGCTCTCTGGTCGCCCAGCAGCAGCACGGAAGCAAAGGTAGCAGTACCACAACCCCCACTGCAATAACCTTGTGACCCCCCCTCCCCCCCTCCACCCCCCACACACACCTTCTTTCTTGGTCAGGACCCCTACAATTACAACACCATGAAATTTCAGATTTAAATACCTGAAATGATGACATTTACGATTGTTAAAATCCTATGACTGTGAAATTGACCAAAATGGACTGGGAATTTGGTAGGGCCCTACATAAAACCCAGAACAATCCATACTCAAAACAAACAGAGGCCAAGTGTACCAGCTAGTTTTACTTGGAAATTATATCTGACATGTAGTACTTTTTCCCCACAGTAAGGGCCAGATTCTAATGTAATCTAATTTCAGGTGCATACAATGCATCACAGCACACTCACAAAAGTGTTGAGCTATGCAACAAGTGCCAGGCACCCAAGATGAGAAACTGGGCCTACATATACATCAGAACACAGAGTGCAGAGAATGTGTCAACAACAAAAAGTTCTTTACGTTTTCCATATTATGACATATGAGGAAAACAAACTCCTCCAATCTAAATACCTGCGAGAGGAAGTCCCATGACCATCACCAGGTATTTCACACAGAGAGAGAACAAAATTCCCCCACTACGGAGGGGCAGCACAAAGCCTATGGGTCTGCCTACACTGCAACTGGGAGCGAACCTCCCAGCCCAGGTAGATAGAGGCATGTTAGCTCTGCTCAAGCTAGTGCGCTAAAAATAGCAGTTTGGAGGTTGCAGTGCAGATAAGTGGTTTGGGGTAGTCACCTGAGATTGGACCCTGGGGTTCGGGCAGCCTTGAACTCGAGTAGCTGCGTGTTGCATTGTCCGCACTGTTACGGCTAGCATGCTAGCTCGAGCAGAGCTAACACAAGTCTCTCTACTTGTGCTGGGATGCTCGCTCCCTGCTGCAGTGTAGACATATCCTATACGCCACTTTTAAGGGTAAAGGTGGGACATAAGTGGTGCAAAGGTCTTACGCTGGCCTGCTGCACAGAGGTGAATGCTGCACACAAGGAGAAAACAATAAAGGAGGATTTCCTTAACTGAGCATTCCCAGCCCCTAAATGAATGTGCAGCAATGGACACTAATAACCTTTTGTAGCAGAAGTGCTACAATTTGGAAAACTAAATTAAAGTACTTAATTTCCCTGTATTAGGCTTGAATGGCAAAATCTCCCATGATACTACTTAAGGGACCCAATCCTGTAGTCTGTACTGAAGCAACTAGTCCCCTTGGGGCAGATCCTCAGTGTATAAGGTCAGGTGAAACTATGACAATTTACACCCCATGACTTCAATGGGACTAGTTATGTGAAACTACTCCTCTCATGAATGCTACAATGAGGCCTAATTGCAAAGTCTCAGGGACTTCAATGGGGAGCAGGATTGGGCCCAATACATCTGGAAAAACAGAAATGCCTTAATACTGTCTTATCTCCAGTGAGTAAGAGAAGTCACATACTTTAGACTTTATATAAAAAAACAATGGGTAAAGCCTAACAATAGTGGAATAAATTACAACTCTAACGTTTCCCAAAGGATGTGCATGGTCAAGGAAGGAAAATCCTATTTTCAGTTAAGATATTGACTACCACAGCAAAGATGCAGGACCCTGAAATCCTTTCATAGTTCCAACCAAAAAGGAAAGGAAAGCAAGTTCTAATAGATCGTACTACATCAACGTTTGCATGCTCTTTAGCAGTTAGCAACAACATTCATTCATGAACCGCCCCACTTTTCCATGCTATTTTGGCTTTGCTTTTACAGAATTTCATTCCATTTCTAAATGCAAGTTGTGTGCTGCTTTTTACTGTGCTCCTAAAACTGCAATAGCTTTTCTCCCAAAGGCAGGTTTACTGCTTTGTGGTCTCTCACACATAAGCAGACAGTGGAAATTTCCACTGACGCACTGTTGATAAACGAAGGAGAAGTGGGGGATGGGAAGGATGAGCTGCTCCAGCACGTCTGTGTCTTTTTCACAGAGTAGATATTTTAGCTGAAGACACAAAAATGCAGCAGTTGGGAGAATGCAATTTAGAAACAATACCAACCATCCTTCCTTCAGCGTAAGAAAGCAGTAATTGCTCTGATCTATAAACGGGGCGGGGGGGGGGGAGGGGATAACAAGTCTTTTTGCCTTTTGTTTCCATTAATTTAATTGTGCTTAAACAAAAAACAAAACAAAACAAAACCATGTTAGGCTGCTGCGATTCACGAGCTGATCTGGAACCCTGCCCATAAAGACAAAGGTAGCTAGTCAGAGATGTGTATCTGAATACAGATGTAGGTATTTAAACCTATAGTTCAATCGCACACAGCAGCCTCACGTTTTTCTTCGTTTAAAGCAGTCAGCTGTGGACACACAAATATTGCAGCTACTCTTTGTCAGGTGACCAAAATAAAACCCCAGCAAGGCTGGGAGGAGGATAACATGGAATATAGGAGATAAACAGTCTCTTTTTGCACGCACAGCTGGAAAATGGGAGTTTCAACTCTCTAGGAGTTAGCAAAGTCATCAGGGAGAAAGACAGGAAAATTCCACTCTGATTCACTGTGAGACCAGTTATTTTTGTAACCCTGTTCTACGGTAAATAGAAGGGTAATTTAAATACAGGACAGCAGAACCTTTATCTGCTGAAATGTCAGTGCTATCAAAGGAAGGGGGTCTCCTTTTGCACCTTAAAGTAGCGAGATTTCATTTCTTATATATCCAGGCCAAGAATTATTTCAACCTTTAGCCCAAAAATTACCCACATCTCTGTTTTCAAATGGGTACTTTGACTTAGATGACACATGAGAAGCTCCTAGATCAAAGCTTGCTTTTAAATCTTCTTGGGACATAGCTCTCAGCCTAGTGTACTGTGATTGAGAGCAGAGAGAAAGGGAAGAACTGAAAGAGGTTGAGTGGTCAGCAATCTGGTTAGCTACCCAAAAAAGTTTCCACATGCTGCAAAGGAGAGAATGTTAGATATGGTTAGCCCTCATGCTTTAGGACTCCTCTTTTCTTTAGGAGCTTTAAATCTTGGGGCTTGTCTACACTGACACTTTACAGTGCTGCAACTTTCTCACTCAGGGGTGTGAAAAAACACCCCCCCCCCCCGAACGCTGCAACTACACAGCCATGTTAAAGCGCTGCCGTGGCATGCCCTAAGTAAGCTTCCGTAATGGAGAGGTTGAGGGGGTCGGAGAGAGTGCAGGCTCTAATCTACAGGTAGGATGGGAATGTCCATCGGGATTCAGAGTGGAGGACAAGAGGGGTGACATTATAATGAGAGTTACTGGATGTTTCTGCCAAAACTAACCTAATTGAAATAGTTAATTTTGACATTTGAAATACCATTGTTAGACGTTAGCATTAGCACCCCACTGAGGCCTGTGGTCACATTATAGGTTTGTTTTTTGTCCCTCTGGATTTTAAACATTGTAAAGGCTCCCAGAGAATTCTGATGGACACTCATTATTTTTACTCTTATAAATCAGAATAAATAAAATTACATCCAGATGGTATGGGTTAGTGAATAAGGATTCAACCCCTCTCTCTCAAATGGAAATACTGTTCTGTAATAAGCTGCCTGTTTAAAAATAAGTTGTACAAGGACAGCACCTAGCCTCAAAATACACAGTACTCAGAAGCAGGAAACCCTGAACAACACACTACCTGGCATTTGCACAATAATGCTTCTAATATCTGAGCCACTTCAAGAACACTGAAATTGTTAAAAAACTCCTCTGAGGAATTATCCCCAGTTTACACATTGGGAAATTGAGGTACAGAGACATGAAAGGAGCAAATCCTATCCCCTGAGGAGGGGACAGAGCCACCCACTGCTGTGTGTATCCTGTAGTCCTTCCTCCACAGAAGAGAGGATGCTAGGGGGTAGAGAGGCTAGTCACACTACTTCAGGAGGCTGGAGTAACAGCTATGGAGCAGATCCACTATAAGGAGCTCCCCAAAGCTCAGGTGAGCTATTCAAGCTGAAATCCTCTTCCCAGAAGGCAGTCCATATGATATTCCCAGTGTCACACAGTGAATCAACAGCAGAGCAAGAAATACAACCTAAGTTTCCTGACTTCTAGTCCTGGGTTCTATTAGGTGTTCAATTCCATTTCTTATACCCAATCATAACCATGGTATCTGAGCGCCAATATAGCAAGAAAAGCAAAATCTGAATTTGCTGTGTCAGAAAACAAATAGGCTGATGAGACATGTAGGAATAAACATCAAAACAAAAAAAGATTGAGTGGCATGTGGGCAAATAAATGAGGACTGCTACCTTTTCAAAATTAAACCTGAAAAGGAAGAAAACAACAAGGTGAAAAAAGCTGGCAAATGGCACATGGTATCTATTATGAATATCCAAAATTATGCATAGTTTGCAGCGGAACGCACAAATAAATGAAATGAATTCTACAGAGAGTGTGTGGACAGAGCTAAGAAAGCTACTGAATTCCAAACAGATTATAGAAAAAACAAACAAACATGGTGGGTGAGGCAAGATCTTTATTGGACCCAACCTTTCTGTTACACAGCGATAAACTGAATTTAAAATGTTCAGTGCTGTTTCACAAAAAACATCTCTACTAACAAATCTGACCTTCTCTAGGACACAGAGAGATACAGGGTCAGAGGCAGGATTCTAAAACTCTGGATTCCTGGCTCCTATTCCTGTGCTCAAATCAACATGTACTGGCTCTCTAGCATAAACAATACCATGGGTTTAAAATATTAGTAGTGTCCTCCAGTTTTACATTAAAACACCAATACAGCAATGATTTAGTCAAATTTTTTCCTAAATTTACCCCAACACGCACATAGAAATTTATAGTTTTTGTAATGTTTAAAGCGTACTAAGAGCTCACATGCTTCCAGCAGTTCAGAGCTGATGTTTATCCTTTGGACAAGCAAATTTTAATTCTTTTTTTTAAAAAGCCATAATTTGCCTAAAAAAACCCACCAAACATTAGGGGGAAAACATACAGTAACAGAAATTACAGGTATTAAGAGTGAAATTTTGTTCCTATTGAAGTCAATGCAGAAGTCCCATGGTCTTCGATGAAGCCAGGATTTCACCTTATGTATAATTTTGGCCCCCCAATGACATATCTTTATCATAAAGGTCAGATACTGTAAGTGATTAGAAAGTTATATGATTAAAAACAAAAAGGAATACAGAAAGCTGCAACTATTCCTAAATTTAAGAAATGGTATTTAGGAAAGGTAAGCAATATTTCACCCACCACATGGGCTACAAAAGAGCTGTTTTTCTGTTCAGGATACATTTTATACATCTAGCTCTCAAAATATACACGAATATGAATTGCTAGCCATCTTCTCACAATTACTTAAACTTAAAGGCTCAGTTATACCCTGAAACATAAAGGTAAACACCACCCAAGTTCCTGGGAAAACTATTACTGATACAGTGTTTGCACAAGAGATGTTTTTCAAGGACACAGCAGATTGCACAGAGGTAAATTTAAGAGGAAGACACAGCCCTGAATTTGTACCAGTTCAAGTGTTGCCCCCACCATCAATATACTCTTTCACAGTAAATACAGTTTGCTTACTAAGATCAAGGTAACTTTACACTTCTGCTGAGATCTTCAAAGCTGCCTAGGGGATTTAGACACCCAACTTCCATTAAGTTTAATGGCAATTGTGTGTCTAAATCCCTTATGGGCTTTGAAAAATCAAAACATTGAAATAAGTAGAGATCAGTTGGCTGTAAAATTCCCATTACCTGGCAACGCCCCTGGGTATTCTTAAAATACTCGTTTGCCCCTCATATACCAACAGCATTCTCTGAAGAGTGGCATGGTAGCACTATGGATCCACACAACAAACAACTGCCCTACAATTAACCTCTGAATATTTTCCTGTTTGACTCCTCTCCATTTAGTAAAGGCATTACATTAACCTGGCTAAGTACCTTAGCTGCTTGTCATGTATATTATACTGTATGATTTTGTGCCATGTTTCTCAGTCAAACCCAGCTTTATTATTGCACATGAATATTTTACCCGTATTTTAAAATGTAATGAACTAGATGGAAAAAGAATATTCAGTAAAACAGAGAGGGCTCCAACTATGGTCTGTGGACCATAGAGCACTTTTTGGTGGGATTGTTCAGAGCTGGCAGGGTCGCCCTGTGCTGGCTCTCTACAATATTTCCAATTGAGAAAAACAAAATGGGTAGGAGGGGGAGCTGAAGCAAAGAGCAAAAGCAGACAGTATAATTACTGTTTTACCCTACTAGAAAAAAAATAAACACACTCGAGACAAGCGAAAACCCATTATATAATTTCCTAATGTAACTTTTTCATGTAAACACTCCCCGTAGCTGGCACAGGGACGTTATGCCTCTATAACTGGAAGGCAGGTGGTTCATATGATGGTCACTGGGAGGAGACTGTTTCCCATGGAAAATCTCTGCTAAAATGTGGCCTACACTATGAATGTTTTACTGTCGGAGTTCTCACACTGTTTACCAGCCAGGAGGCCAAAGGTGAGTGGATTCAGCATACATCCCAAGCCCACAAGCATCTGGAAACAAAGGGAAGCAATCAATTGAACGATTAGCTTTACCAAGAGTCACATAAAACCGCCACGCAAGGCTTCGAAAGATTCAGAATTCTGTCCTATCCGTCTCTTCTTACTAGACATAATACCACTTACACCAATGCTTCTCAAGCTATCTGATGTGGGGGACTGGCAATTTTTTTTTCCAATGTGCGCCCAGACCGGCAGTCGATGGCTCATGGACCGGCACCGGTCCACAGACCACCACTTTGAGTAGCACTGACCTATGCCACTCATAGTAGCCTTTTAGTTTCCTTCATAAACAGCTTTGGCAGAATGAGAGATGGAGCTGTGACACTTAAAACCAAGTTAATGAGACAGAAGAGTTAAACAGCATTCAAAAAGTGCCTATTAAAGGGAAGATTAATTTAAGATTTTTTAATAAAAGACAGGTTGCTGGATGTAGATTTAGCTCACTGTAATATTTTGATAAACTACTGTGGTTTTCACGCTGTGTACCATTTTAAATAAAACAATTAAATACCTTTACAAGTGTTATAGGGAGGGAACAAAGTGATTTTAAAAGGTGAATAAAGAACTGGCTTTTATTTCCTATTCCTAGAATTTGCTTAATTACCTGAGTTACCTAAGGTCTTAAACACAGAAAATATCTGATGGCACATCAATAATCCACCACAAATGAGTACTGCAGCACAGCTCTATCTGCTACAGAAGAACAATCACAGCACATGGGGACATCCAGGGACACACTCCCGCTTATTATAGGCACAGCTTGAACAGCACTGCCTGTTATTAAGGTTGCCTAACACTACTCACTGTACAGACCCTGTTTTAAGTTGCTCACAACCTTTTCAGACTTAAACCGTTTGGGCTGAAATTTTACACGCTCAGTGTCTGCCTCAAATTGAGGGTTGTTGTGTGTGTTTGTGTTATTTATTTATTTTATTTCAGCTAAAACCATTCAGACACTTCTAACAAGACCAAGAAAAAAAAAATACGTTGTTTTGTCCATGTTAAAAAATTCTTGAAACCTCTCTCTGAACAGCTCTAGCCTCCCATGCTTTGGAGCAGGCACGTGAATTTGGCAGGGATGTGCCTTTTGCCACGAAATCCAAGCAAATGAGGCCAAGTTAAGTCTGAAAAACTGTTGTTTGCACTGGCTCAGTAGAGACTTCTTAGAGTACAACAGCTAAAATCTCTGATGACTCCATCCGCACGGAGCATGCTGGAGCCTCTCACAGCTCCTGCATGTGATTGCACATGTACCAGCCCCACTGAGCATGCTCCAGTTCAGGACCACATGGGTGAAGAGCTGGGTACTCGAATTGAGGGCAGGGAGCCTGTCTCTCCTTCTGTGCTCAATATCCCCACTGCTGGCATCCACGCAGCATGGAGGAGTAAACAGTCTGACTCTAATGCAGAGGAGATAAAAGTCAGACAGGGAAGAGGGAAAGGAGTAGACTGGGACAAGACTACTAGGACTAGAGGATGGGCGAGACAGGCAGAAATTGAGACTGGGACTAGCTGGGCAGGGAGACTGGGACTTGGAACTGGGTGGGGAAAGGGAGACTGGCCCTGGGAGCTTGTGACACAAGTGAGAAGGATGAGCAGGTTGGCTCATGGGGGGAAAGACAGAGTTGGTTAGACAAGGAGACTGGGGCTAGGAACCAGTGGGGGGGGGAGGGGGAGCAACAGGAGCAGAGGAGAGGGGGAAGACAGATCTAGCAAACAGCTTGGGTGAGGAGGCATAACTGGGCAAGGAGAATGGGACAAGCAACTAGGAAGGGGTTAGACTGGGATAAGGAGCAAAACGCACTATGGAACTTCTAGTGCACAGTAGCAAGGCCCATGGCCACAACTCGAATGTGGCACACTAGTGCAGCGCACTTACCCTGGCTTGCAGCACACTATCTCATCATGTAGATAACTTCTATGGTTGCTGTGCATCCTTAATTTGTCCCTCCTTGTGCTTATATGCCTATGCATTATGATAGTCTTTAATTACATGATCATATATCATAGGACCCCTGCCTCATTCAGTGCACAGAATGGACCTGCTCTAGGGATGAATCTGGGTTGTGCAGTAAAGGAGGCTTCTGTTTATTAGGACCCCTGACTCATTTGTTGCAGAAGTTGAAAGGTGTGTAATGAATGGGGATTGCAGGAAGAGAACGGGAAATCTCATGGTTAAGACAACTGAACAGTGCCCAGGAGAGTTGGATTCTATCCCTACCTCTGCCACAGAATTCCTACGTCATGGTGGGCTTGTCACTTGAACCAAACTTTTTCACAGGTGGTCCCTAATCGTGTGTTCCTCATTTTTTTGGAAGCCTGACTTAACCCTGGGATCTGATCTGCAGAAGTGTTGACCGCTCACAGCTCCAACTGCCGTCAATGGGAGCTGTGCTTGAATATATAATGCAAATACCCTGAAAAGTCAGGTCCTAGGCATCTCAAATTGGACACCCAAAATTAGTAGATACTTTTGACCTTAATCTATCTGTGTTTCAGTTCCCCATTTGTAAAATGGGGATAATACCATCCACAACATCCTGTGAGATGAGTGAAGATAAATTAATATTTGTGAAACATTCAAATACTACAGTGTTGAGTGCCATAGGGAAAACCCACAAGGAAATTAATAATTCTGCATTCAGAAAACGGTTTGGATAGTGTGCAGTAAATCAGGTCTGCGGCCATATATTGAACAATGGGAATAAAACTTAAAACACTGAATAGTTGCTCATTCAGTGTTCACTGTCCATCCTGTGCACTGAATGAGACAGGAGACAAATTAAGGTTGCACAGGCAAACTTAATTCTGTTATTTCCTTACTTCTAGGTGCTTGACTTTGCAATTTCAATGTTCTTTTAATATAGCTGTTTGTGTGCAATTGTATATAGCGCCAGAAACACTGTATGGCAAGTGACAGAAAATGCAGCCCCAGAGCTGAAGAGGCCACAATTTATTTGCTAGATCCTGTGAACAGTTACTTTCATGTTTAGACAATGAGACTAAACACTGGACTAATGGCTTGCAGGATTAGGCAATGCGCCAGTGCGTGATAATTACAAACACCAAGAAGGAAGGGAGGAGGAAGATGATGGTCATACAGCGCTGTTGCTTTGGTTAGCAATATGCACCTCATGGAGGTTTCAAGGTTTTGTTTGAGTGGGAGAGAGGAGGAATTGTTTGCTGGTTTTGTTTCTCCCCCTCAAACTGGCAGAGATCACCTCTCTGACTTTACACAGGAGAATAAAAAGGTCTTCTGAAGTGGGACTGAATTTGTGAGTGAAACGTGGGGAAAGAAGTTGAGAAAGGCTATGCAGCTTAAACATGCATCTTTCAAAGTGTACGTGATTTTCCCTTTGCATGTACCCAGCCTATCCAAAGGTTAGTTTGCATATTGGCTGGCCATCAAATTTCACATATTTATGTGAAAAATATTAAGAAAAATGTATCTTAATGTTATTTTGAGTACTGTATGCAGCCACTATATAATACCCGTTGCCTAGCAACGTTTCTCAATCCTTTCAGAGAAGCAGCATCCATATCAGAGGTAGTCTCAAATAGTTTAACAGCAGCAAAGCACAGGGTTAAGCAATCAAAAGGATGAAATCTTCATTACATTCTCACTGCATCCAGGAAGAGAGTTTATATTCAACATAATAATGCAGTATATCACATAAATGCATTCTGCAAAAATTATCCCCAAAATAATTGAGTCATTATTATACTTCCCTCAAATTATGCAGACAGATAGTCCTCTTTAATAAAAAATAGCATTATGGAAACAAGTATGTCTTGTCTTGTATGTCAGGGCACATATGGCAGCTAACAGTTCAGACATGTTAGAATAAAAAAAAAAAATCACTACCGCCAATTAGTATTGGCATTTCATTTACAGTCAATAGATTCTGTTGTTGTTGAAGTCCTATCACTGGCTTCTGGGGAAAAAAATTACGCATCCAGGAGGAAGCACAGTCTTTACTGTGGAAGATATCTCTCAGGGTTTGTCTACACGGCAGTCAGACATCCACGGCTGTCCTGTGCCAGTTGACTTGGGCTCACGGGGCTCAAACTAAGGGTCTGTTTAACTGCAGCGTAGATGTTGGGACACGGGTTGCAGCCCGAGCTCTGGGACCCTCCCACCTAGCATGGTCCTAGAGTCTGGGCTCCAGCATGAGCCCAGACATCTGCACTGCAATTAAACAGCCCGAGCCCCACAAGCCCAAGTCAGCTGGCACGGGTCAGTCGAGGGTTTTTAACTGTAGCATAGACACACCATCAGAATACAGCTTGTTTAGACACTTGAAACAAGACTATTTGCAGCACTGTGGTTGATGGACTTACAATAAAAACTAACTCGCACAAGATAAACATACTTAGAACTCATAGTGCTTTACAAGTTATATGCCAATAGTCATAGGATACTTACTCGGGTTACCCATCTCCTACATATTTGAACTGATACCCACAGAAAAGACCAAACCAGCCACCATAAATGTTTACATTTTAAGAGATTGAAGGGATTTTAAGGGATCTGATATAGACCATACCCTCCTCTTCTGTGATCTTGATTATGCTTGGAGATTTTATATGGCAGTGATCTTTCTCCCAGGTTTTCCAAGTTCCTCACAACTGCTCCTCTCTCCATCAAAGCCTCTATTGTGCGCTTCAGTGCAGCAGCCATCTCAGGCTTCAAAAAGAGAAAAAAGAAAAAAGAAACACACTCAGATATGGTTCTAAATTAATTAGAATAAATTAATATAGTTACCTAGTTCAACTGTTAGAGGAGGCAAATTAGCAACACAACAAGCCAATGAGGAAACATGAATTGACATCTTACTCAAATATAAAAACTGAAATTTTGAAACTGTAGCCCTGACTCTGCTACCATTGAGCTCGATGATGCAAAATCAGGCTCTATCGATGGGAAAAGAGCCAAAACAGTCAATGGGCCTGATTCACGTCTGCCCTGCACCTTGTATAGCCATTTATATCAAGTCCACTGATTTGGAATCATTTTGCGTGCTGTTTGTACTGGTATAAATAAATACAAGAGGTTCAGGGGAACAGTGAATCAGCCCCAGTGGTTTTAAGGCTCTAATCAGATTTCCATGGACCATTAACATAATAAATAAATCAGTGCATTAACAACAATTTCTCAGTCCAATAACTGGCATAATTTATGGTGTTGCTCAACATAATGAAAAAATCAAATAAAAAGCGTACAAAGGGAATCAGCCAAAGTTTGGCTGATTGCAGATACCACTGATTAGCTAGCTAGAGACTTATTTTACATGGTCATTTCAATTACGTATGTGTAAAAAGAACATGGAGCCTTGTTTAGATTCATGGTGAAATATTTCATTGACTTTATAAATGTTTGGAATTTGAGCAAAAGTTTGGCTTTATTTATGAAATAAGGAACTGAAAAGGACAATGTATAAATGAATTCTGCTCCTAACAAGTAACTGTACTGATCTGAGGAATGGACACACTGCCAAAGACTGAACAGTTTCTTTCTTAGCACATATCAAGGCTGGTTTATAGTTTTAGACCAGTTCAACACTCACCCTTCACCATTACTTTATTTCATCTTTATTTATAGAAAAGCTAAAATAAATGTTTCAGTTGTGTGTCTTCAAGATTGTTGGAACTTGGTGAAGAGGATTATCAGCATTCCCAGGGAACAACACATTCATCCTACTATTTATGACACACTAAGTGATGCTGACAGGCAATCTCAAGAACCACAACCACATTGTTAATACAGTGTTTCTAGATGCTGATGTGAGAAGTAAGAGGAAGTAGCGTGGGGAAACAAATCCCATATGGAGAAGGGAAAACGGAGACTGTAAGTAGCTATAATATCCAACAGAATTATAAAAAATACGCTGTACAGATACTTATAAGATCACATCTCACATTAAAACATATTCCTGTGCTCACTTGCTTGATGTAATGGCAAGAGCTGGAAATAAGAAAGTTATGAAATATAGTTAGCAAAATTTTAAAATGGTTAGAATTTAAGTAAACATATCACTGTGACAGTCTCAGCATTCCCTCTCAGCCTGAAGTGACCTTGTGCAATTCCTCACTTACCTTATCTGTAAAATGAGTGAATATTAGTTACCTCCCTCTAAGGTAGGAATATGAAGCCTTGGTTAACAACAAGAAGTTAACAACAGAAATATTAACAGCAGTCAGTGAAAGAGCAGAATTCATGCTCTCCTGGCTTGCAGCTCAGTGCACATTGCCCTAGGCCAGGGGTTTTCAACCTGGGGGTCAGGACTCCTCATGGGGTCACAAGGTTATTACATGGGAGATCACGAGCTATCAGCCTCCACCCCAAAGCCCACTTTGCCTCAAGCATTTATAATGGTGTTAAATATATTTTTTAAAAATGTTTTTAATTTATAAGGGGGGGGTCGCACTCAGAGGCTTGCTTTGTGAAAGGGGTCATCAGTACAAAAGTGTGAGAACCACTGTCCTAGGCTATC
Source organism: Eretmochelys imbricata (assembly GCF_965152235.1). Taxonomy (NCBI): domain Eukaryota; kingdom Metazoa; phylum Chordata; order Testudines; family Cheloniidae; genus Eretmochelys; species Eretmochelys imbricata. Next base: position 165,233,228 of record NC_135572.1, read on the forward strand.
GGTTATCTTATAGGGGAGAGTTTCCCCTCTGGTTTTACCAGACACGCAAATGCAGCATAGACATGCACCATATCTACAGAGCTTGCTTGGACTAGCAGTGCCAAAAGCATGGGAACTGACAAGAACAAAGGAACTCTGGCTGGGTTAGAAGGACTCATTCTCCAGAGAGAAGGAAGTTGTTGGGGAACTGTTTGGCAAAAGCAGAATGACACATAGGTGCTGCAACTAGGGGCATGGGGGGTGCTGCAGCACCCCCTGGCTTGAAGTGGCTTCCATTATATACAGGGCTTACAATGACTCTCAGTACCCCCGCTATAAAAACTGTTCCAGCACCCCTGGAATGACACCCAGGACCTGCTGGAGTGTTTGAAGAAACTAGACCTGCCTATGCTACTGTCGGGTTGGTAAGCCTTTAGGTAAGAAGACATGCATGTAGACTGTTTTAAAATCCTTTTTTCAAAATGCTTTGTTCCTATTGTTAAAAAACAGTTAGTAACCCAACAGCAACCCTTTGAGATGTGGCAGTGAATGTGGATCTCACAGAAGGTGCTCATGTGCCCCATGCATGCAAGCTCAGCATCTTTTGTGTAGCAGTGTGTGGCAGGGCAGCAAATGCACTCTGTGCCTCCTCGTGCCCCCGTAAGAGGGCATAAAGAGCGATGCAACCATGACCCTCCCTTAGCTCCCTCACAACTCAAAGCCTGTGTTAGCTCAGGACTTCAAAGTGGGAATGATGGGCAGATCACAGGATCCACATAGAGTTAGTGGGAAATCTATGGGCATAGCTGACAGGAGAGAAAGTGATGGACAGAGTCAAGGAGTACCCGTGTTACATGGTATGTTCCACTTCATATAGAGCACATCCATCAGCATAAACTCCCCCCTCTTCAGCTATAACATCCGCTCCACCTCCACATTTAATGGGAACAACATTAAAGGTGTCTATAGCAGCACGACATGTGAGCCAGCTATGCTGCCAGTGCTAAAGAAGGAGAGGGACACACAGGATATGAAGGATATCAGCCCTGTGGGTATGACTGGGGCTGAGTGACAATGTCTTGTGGCTCAGTGACCTGAGCAGGAGTTGTAGGGCCCACTTACCAATTTCATTCCCATCCAGCCATGCCTCACTGTGGTATATTTGCAATTCAGAGAGCTGCACAAACTTACCTGAATACAACCTGGTCTACACTAGAAAATAAGGTTGGTTTAACTATGTTGGTCACATAAGCCACACCCAAGGGTGACACAGTTAAGCCAACCTAAGTCCTCATGTAGATCGTACTAAGTTCTTCCATTGACCTAGCTAGCATCTTTCAGGGAGGTGGATTAACTCCACCAACAGGAGAACCCCTCCCATCAGCATAGGCAGTGTCTCAATGAAACACTACGGTGGAGCATTTGTGCTGCTGTAGCGTTACCAATGTAAACATAGCCTTAGACTCTTTTCTGTGGGATTTTATTTGAAAGGGAAAGGGGTTACAGAGGACAATGGTTTAATGCTTTGTGAATATTGGATCAGTTTATTGTAAAAGAAAATAAAAAGTGTTTGACAGGTCGTTATAGGAGTTTACATATACAAGTAAAACTACGTACTGTAATATAATTCTACATGGCATGTGAGTATCTTAGAGCTGTTAAAACTAGTTCTATTTTGCAATCAAGACAATGTATTACAAGAATAATTTTTAAATTGTAAGTATGTAAAATCGATATACTACAAGTACAATTTCTCAGATGAATAATAAATATATCCTATATTAGCTATTAGAAAAGGAAGAGTTCAAGATATTTAAGCAAGTTATTGGGCCCGGAGAGATTACAGGTTATTATAGAGGAAAATCTTTATTCTTCTGTGAGAAATGTTAATCCAATCACTGTCATTTTACAATAATTCACCTACAGTTCAGCTAAGCAAATTAATATTATGCAGCTTTTTTTAAAAATGGAGAAAAATATCTTTAAAGCTTCTCAAAATACATATTTAAAATGGTCACCAAGTGCTTTATTTGACACAACTGCCGTGTTTAAACTGTGAAAATATATGCCACAAGGTGGTCTTTGTAACCCACATGGAAAAGTCTGTCTAGCACTGGGATTCCTGGAGAAGTACATACACAGAGAGCACTATCACCTGATAGCAGATGGGCAAAACTCAGAATTTTTGCTTTGCAGAAAATGTCAATATTTCAAAATTTGGTTTCAGTCTGATTTGGACCTCGTGGCTTAGTTGTCCTAATTGCTACGGACCTACCTGATAGGTTTAGGTAGCTTCATTGAACTGGGTATAATTGCCTGAAATGGCCCTTTCAGCAATTATGCCATTCCTTAGAAGTTAGACTTTCCTAATTTCATTGTACAATACTGTGCACTCACCATATTTAACTTATTGGTGCTAGGAAATCCAATATTCTGAACTTCAGAGTAGCTATGTGCATTTATTAACATTTGTATAGCACCTATCACTATGGTATTTAACACCCCAAACCTACTGTCAGCCCCCTACAGATGTCAACTGACATCAACAGTGCTCCAAGCTGAAGCCACTAAGGCTCTGCACAGGTGTAATGGTCTGCCTGTGCAGATCATCTTGCAGGATTAGGTCTGAAGTGAGATTTTGTCCAGGAAGATTTTTCTACTTTACTGCATTAATGGTCTGAGTGTAGTATTCTAAAAGGTTAATTTTGTAAGTCTTTTATTAATTAAGAACAAAAGCCCATTAGTGCAGTTTTTTTGTTTGGGAATCATAGAAATCTCTCATATGTATTACTTTTCATCTGCAGATTTCAAAGGGCTTTATTCCCCTTTTACAGCTGGGGAAACAGAGACAAAGTAGTCAGCTGACATGTGCAAGGTCACAGTGGGAGAACTGGGAATGGAACCCTGCTCTCCTGACTCACAATACAGTACACTGACCACCCACCATCTCCTCTCTGTTAAAAGACTTTAACAGTACAGTTAAACAATAAGTGAGTCCTAAATTGTGTATGAGTCATTCAAGTAAGGGTTTTTTAACAATTTACATGACATGCATTGCAGATTTTGAGCCAAATACAAGTCACTTGAGGGTTGAAGTTGGCACATTGTGATTGATTAGCTACACTGAATTTCAGTCTTCCTTAATATTGATGAATCAAGCCAGATATTTCTGTACTATTATACTGGCAAATGAGCCTATTGTTTCTAAGATATTGGACTTCCCCACTAAAACCATGATCTCTAGAAGAAACCTGGAGCTAGAATAGAGCCCTTCACAATAATTCCAGGGACTAGGTAAAAGTAAAAACAAAAACAAGTTCTGCTTGGCCATAGTGCAGAGTTGCAGCCTCAGGGAGCCTATTCAAACTTCCATCACTGGAGTAAAGTTCATAATAACAGTAGAAGATCAAGCATAGAAAAGGTCTGCTCCTCTATGCCCTTCCAGAACACACACCTTCACATCCATAAGGTCAGGCGGGCCACTGCCACAGAAGGGGACAGAGCTGCCTCCACTAGTGAAGTTTCCATATGCAAGGAGAATTCACCACCTATCTCTAGCCATTTTACATTACTTATATGGCATAAAGTAGCCTTAGTAGACCAGGGAATCTGGCCCAAACTCTGTACAAGTTCTTATATGACCCCTGTAGTATCTGAGCAACCAAGTTCATCTGAATCAGGATGCCTTGTAAAACAATTATAAAGCAACCCTGCATAGATACTTTACTTAGGCCTGGTCTACACTAGGAGTTGAGGTCGAATTTAGCAGCGTTAAATTGATTTAACCCTGCACCTGTCCACACGATGAAGCCCCCCCCCCTTTTTTTTAGCCTTAAAGGACACTTAAAATAGATTTCTTTACTCCACCCCCAACAAGGGGATTAGCACTGAAATCAGCCTTGCTGGGTCAAATTTGGGGTACTGTGGATGCAATTCGACAGTATTGGCCTCCCGGAGCTAACCCAGAGTGCTCCATTGTGACCGCTCTGGACAGCACTCTCAACTCAGATGCACTGGCCAGGTAGACAGGAAAAGGCCCACAAACTTTTGAATCTCATTTCCTGTTTGGCCAGCATGGCAAGCTGCAGGTGAGTGCAGAGCTCATCAGCAGAGGTGATCATGATGGAGTCCCAGAATTGCCAAAGAGCTCCAGCGTGGATCGAACGGGAGGTACAGGATCTGATCGCTATATGTGGAGACAAATCCGTGCTATCAGAACTCCATTCCAGTTTTCGAAATGCCGAAACATTTGTAAAAATCTCCCAGGGCATGAAGGACAGAGGCCATAACAGGGACCTGAAGCAATGCCGTGTGAAACTTAAGGAGCTGAGGCAAGCCTACCAGAAAACCAGAGATGCAAACGGCCGCTCCAAGTCAGAGCCCCAAACATGCCACTTCTATGATGAGCTGCATGCCATTCTAGGGGGTGCAGCCACCACTCCCCAACCCTGTGCTTTGACTCAGACAATGCAGTGGGAGGCAACACGGAAGCAGGTTTTGGAGACGAGGAAGATGAGGAGGAGGAGGTTGAAGATAGCTCACAGCAAGCAAGCGGAGAAACCGGTTTTCCTGACAGCCAGGAACTGTTTCTCACCCTGGACCCTGGACCCCGAGAATCCACCCAAGGCGCCTCCTGGACCCGCCAGGCGGAGAAGGGACCTCTGGTGAGTGTACCTTTTTAAATAGTATACATGGTTTAAAAGCAAGCATGTTTAATGATTAATTTGCCCTGGCATTTACGGCCAGTACAGCTACTGGAAAAGTCTGTTAATTTGTCTGGGGATGGAGCGGAAATCCTCCAGGGACATCTCCATAAAGCTCTCCTGGATGTACTCCCAACGCCTTTGCAAAAGGTTTCTGGGGAGGGCAGCCTTATTTCGTCCACCATGGTAGGACACTTTACCACACCAGGCCAGTAGCACATAGCCGGGAATCACTGCAGAACAAAGCATTGCGCTGTATGTTTGTTGACGTTCAAACAACATCCGTTCTTTATCTCTGTGTTATCCTCAGGAGAGTGATATCATTCATGGTCACCTGGTTGAAATAGGGTGCTTTTCTTAAGGGGACATTCAGAGGTGCCCATTCCTGCTGGGCTGTTTGCCTGTGGCTGAACAGAAATGTTCCCCGCTGTTAGCCATACGGTGGGGAGAGAGGGGAGGAGCTAGCCACGCAGTGGGGGGAGGCAAAATGCGACCTTGTAATGAAAGCACATGTGCTATGTACGTAATGTTAACAGCAAGGTTTACCATGAAAGAGTGTACCCACTGTTCTATAAAATGTGGGTTTTAAAATACCACTGTCCTTTTTTTTTTTCTCCACTAGGTGCATGTGTTTCAAGGATCACAGTATCTTCTCCTTCCCAGAGGCTAGCGAAGATTAGAAGGTAAAAAAACACAGTCACAATGAAATGTTCTCTGACCTCATGCTGTCCTCCCACACTGACAGAGCACAGACGAATGCGTGGAGGCAGACAATGTCAGAGTGCAGGAAAGCACAACATGAATGCGAGAAGAGGTGGCGGGCTGAAGATGATAGGTGGCGACAGCGTGATGAGAGGAGGCAGGATTCAATGCTGAGGCTGCTGGAGGATCAAACTAATATGCTCCAGCGTATGGTTGAGCTGCAGGAAAGGCAGCTGGAATACAGACCGCCGCTACAGCCCCTGTGTAACCAACCGCCCTTCTCCCCAAGTTCCATAGCCTCCTCACCCAGACGCCCAAGAATGCGGTGAGGGGGCCTCTGGCCACCCAGCCACTCCACCCCAGAGGACTGCCCAAGCAACAGAAGGCTGGCATTCAATAAAGTTTTAAATTTTTTAAGTTTTTAAGTTTTAAAGTGCAGTGTGGCCTTGTCCTTCCTTCCTCCCCCACCCCCAGGCTACCTTGGCAGTTATCCCCCTATTTGTGTGATGAATTAATAAAGAATGCACGAATGTGAAGCAACAATGACTTTATTGCCTCTGCAAGCGGTGATCGAAGGGGGGAGGGGAGGGTGGTTAGCTTACAGGGAAGTAGAGTGAACCAAGGAGGGGAGGGGGTTTCATAAAGGAGAAACAAACAGAACTGTCATACCATAGCCTGGCCAGTCATGAAACTGGTTTTCAAAGCTTCTTTGATGCGCAGCGCTCCCTCCTGTGCTCTTCTAACCACCCCGGTGTCTGGTTTTGCGTAACCAGCAGCCAGGCGATTTGCTTCAACCTCCCACCCCGCCATAAACATCTCCCCCTTACTTTCACAAATATTGTGGGAGCACACAGCAAGCAGTAATAACAATGGGAATATTGGTTTTACTGAGGTCTAAGCGAGTCAGTAAACTGCGCCAGCGCGCTTTTAAACGTCCAAATGCACATTCTACCATCATTCTGCACTTGCTCAGACTGTAGTTAAACAGCTCCTGCCTACTGTCCAGGCTGCCTGTGTATGGCTTCATGAGCCATGGCATTAAGGGGTAGGCTGGGTCCCCAAGGATAACTATAGGCATTTCAACATTCCCAACAGTTATTTTCTGGTCTGGGAAGAAAGTCCTTCCTGCATCTTTTGAAACAGACCAGAGTTCCTGAAGATGAGAGCATCATGTACCTTTCCCAGCCATCCCACACTGATGTTGGTGAAACGTCCCCTGTGATCCACCAGAGCTTGCAGCACTATTGAAAAGTACCCTTTACGGTTTATGTACTTGCCGGCTTGGTGCTCCGGTGCCAAGATAGGGATATGGGTTCTGTCTATCGCCCCACCACAGTTAAGGAATCCCATTGCAGCAAAGCCATCCACTATGACCTGTACATTTCCCAGGGTCACTACCCTTGATATCAGCAGATCTTTGATTGCGCTGGCTACTTGCATCACAGCAGCCCCTGCAGTAGATTTGCCCACTCCAAATTGATTCCCGACTGACCGGCAGCTGTCTGACGTTTGCAAGCTTCCACAGGGCTATCGCCACTCACTGCTCAAATGTGAAGGCTGCTCTCATCTTGGTATTCTGGCGCTTCAGAGCAGGGGAAAGCAAGTCACAAAGTTCCATGAAAGTGCCCTTACGCATGCGAAAGTTTCGCAGCCACTGGGAATCGTCCCAGACCTGCAACACTATGCGGTCCCACCAGTCTGTGCTTGCTTCCCAGGCCCAGAACAGGCGTTCCACCGCATGAACCTGCCTCATTAGCACCATGATGCCCACATTGCCCGGGCCCGTGCTTTGAGAGAAGTCTGTGTCCATATCCTCATCACCGCGCTGATGTCGCCTACTCGCCTGGTTTTGCTTTGGCAGGTTCTGGTGCTGCATATACCTCTGGATAATGCATGTGGTGTTTAATGTGCTCATAATTGCCAAAGTGATCTGAGCGGGCTCCACGTTTGCCGTGGTACGGCGTCTGCACGGAAAAAAGGCGTGGAACGATTGTCTGCCATTGCTCTGATGGAGGGAGGGGCAACTGACAACATGGCTTACAGGGTTAGCTTACTGGGAATTAAGATCAACAAAAGGGGTGGCTTTACATCAAGAAGAAACAAAAACAACCGTCACACAGAATGGCCCCCTCAAGGAATGAACTCAAAACCTTGGGTTTAACAGGCCAATGCTCAACCCACTAAGCCATCCCTCCCCCCGGTATTCCAGGCAGGACTGAATCTCCATTAAACTTTTCAAGGTGCCCCTGACAGACCTCACCGAAACTATTGTCGGCCATTGATTTCACGGGAGGGATGGAGCGAGGGAGGGGGGCGCAAATGAATATACAACAAATCTGGTCTATTTCTTGTTTTGATCCACTCCATCTATCTTTTACATCTTAGGCTGGCAGCAGATGGTGCAATAGGACTGCTAGCCATCCTCATCTCCTGGCTGCTCGCCAGAAGACAGTGCAATATGACTGCTGGCAGGACTAAAGAGAATGACCTGGTCAAGTCACTCCTATTTATGTCCCTGCGCCCATGTCTGCCCAGGCGCTCCTGACCGACCTGACTGACGCGGCCAAGAGCACTTAGGACAGGATGACGATGGTTATCAGGCCTATTGCACTGTCTGTTGCCACAAGGGAATGAGCTGCTGCTGTGTAGCAATGCAGTACCGCGTCTGCCAGCACCCAGGAGACATACGGTGACACTGAGCTGAGCAGGCTCCATGCTTGCCATGGTATGGCGTCTGCACAAGTAACCCAGGAAAAAAGGCGCGAAACGATTATCTGCTGTTGCTTTCACAGAGGGAGGGAGGGCCTGACAACATGTACCCAGAACCACCCACGAGAATGTTTTTGCCCCATCAGGCATTGGGATCTCAACCCAGAATTCCAATGGGCAGCGGAGACTGCGGGAACTGTGGGATAGCTATCCACAGTGCAACGCTCCGGAAGTCGACACTAGCCTCAGTACTGTGGAAGCACTCTGCCGAGTTAATGCACTTAACGCACTTAGAGCATTTTGTGTGGGACACACACAATCAATTATATAAAAATGATTTATAAAAAACCAACTTCTGTAAACTCAACCTAATTTCGTAGCGTAGACATACCTGTAGTACCTGCTCTTATAATCTTTACTCAGAGGAGTATTCTCACCAGAGCCAATGGGGACTCCTTACAGGAGTGAAGGATGCAAAAACCCAACCCATAGTTTGTGATGGCAGCAGTTTTACAGATTGCACTCAAAAACAAAACAATGTAAAACTCCAGAGCCTACAAGTCCACTCAGTCCTACTTCTTGGTCAGCCAATCGCTAAGACAAGTTTGTTTACATTTACAGGAGATAATGCTGCCCGCTTCTTGTTTATGTCACCTGAAAGTGAGAACAGGCGTTTGCGTAGCACTTTTGTAGCTGGCCTTGCAAGATCTTTACATGCCAGATAACCTAAACATTTGTATGTCACTTCATGCTTCGGCCACCATTCCAGAGGACATGCTTCCATGCTGATAATGCTTGTTAAAAAAATAATGTGTTCATTAAATATGTGACTTAACTCCTTGGGGGAGAATTGTATGTCTCCTATTCTGTGTTTTACCCACATTTCATGTTATAGCACGTTGTTCGTTTTAAGAACACTTTCACTGTAGATTTGACAAAACACAAAGAAGGTATCAATGTGAGATTTCTAAAGATAGCTACATCACTCAACCCAAGTTTGAAGAGTCTGAAGAGTCTTGCAAATCTGAGAGGGAAAAGGTATAATGCACGCTTTCAGAAGTCTTAAAAGAGCAACACTCCAATGCAGAAACTACAGAACCCGAACCACCAAAAAAGAAAATCAACCCTCTCCTGGTGGCATGTGACTGACTCAAATGATGAAAATGAACATGTGTCGGTCCACGCTGCTTTGGATGGTTATTGAGCAGAACCAGTCATCAGCATGGCCGCTTGTCCTCTCGAATAGTGGCTCGAAGCATAAAGGGACATATGAATCTTTAGTGCATCTAGCAAATAAATATCTTGTGATGCCAGCTACAACAGTGCCATGCAAATGTCTGTTCTCACTTTCAGGTGATATTGTAAACAAGAAGCAGGCAGCATTATTTCCTGCAAATGTACACAAACTTGTCTTGGCAATTGGATGACCAAGAAGTAGGACTGAGTGGACTTGTAGGCTCTAGAGTTTTATATTGATTTGTTTTTGAGTGCAGTTATTGTTTTGCTCAAAATTCTACATTTGTAAGTTGCACTTTCATGATAGAGATTGCACTACAGTACTTGTATTAGGTTAAATAGTATTTTTCAATTCTTTTGTTTTTTAGAGTGCAAATATTTGTAATCAAAATATAAAGTGAGCACTATACACTTTGTATTCTGTGTTGTAAGTGAAATCAATATATTTGAAAATGTAGAAAACATCCGAACTATTTAAATAAATGGTATATTAACAGTGTGATTAATGCGATTAAAATTAATTTTTTAATCGCTTGACAGCCCTAAAAAATAATCATTTAAATTGGAGGTTGTCCAGGAGAATCGGTTTGCCCAAAAGCCTCATGTCAACCCTGTGCATAACAGTGTGATCACGGCAAACATGAGTTGATTACATTTGGAAGGGTAGAGACAGGGGCATTAAACATATCACAGGCACCTGCAACTATGGAAGACGTAATGAACACATCTGTGGAGAGGATAGTGCTTCTAGCCATGTAATCGTTCTGCAGATAGAGGTCTCCAGGGTTGTCAATTGGCACCATTCACAAACACTGAAGCCACAAACACAGTTTATTTAAAGGCTTCACTACCCCCATGTGCCCAGAAGTTATAAACAGTCTTCACTTACAACCACAGTCAAATACTAGTTCAGAAGCACGTCACCCACACTGACCTTGCTTTCCCTTTCTCTTCACCAACCCCTCAGCAGTTTCCTCTTAGAGGATCTTTTGTATATGGAAGAAATGTCCTCTGAGTGAGCTGAAAGCCATTCCATGCATAGACTTCTTTGGGTCATCAACTAAGGGCTCTAAAAAGGGAGAGGGCTAGGGAGTCAAGTTCTCTTAGATCAATATTTACTCCACATAGGAGAGCCACACTATTGTAATTATATCTAGCAAGTGGTAGAGCACTCCTCCAAGAGCATGCTCATTTGGGAGGATATTTAATGTTCCCAGCATGAAAGAAGTCCACAATACAGTCTTTTATCAATCATGTAAAATTAGAACAGGGACAAGCAAGCATAAAAAGAAGTGGGAGGAAGGGACAGAGGGTTGGGAGACATGGGGCAGGCATATTTTTTATGCGAGTTACAGAACCACCCAGTAGTCAATATGCAACAGGACATTGAACATGAACCTACCAGTCAGTTTTAGTGCTTAATAACCCTGTAGCACAGAAACTGGCAGTAAAAGTCATTCAGTTCCAAAAAGATCCAATGTGCTTTGGCTCTGCAGTAAGCTGGACCTAAATTCTGGGGCAAGGGCCCATGGTTTCTAACCACTCTGGCAACATTCTGTGGCAGTCTGGAAATTCTGCAGCAACTTCAGATAAAGCCTTTGCAAGACTGGTGTTTCATAAAAACTGATCACGTAAATTTTGCATGTATGTTAAGACCAGAAACTTATTTCTAATAGAAGAAATTTGGATACTCAAGCAGGTTTTTTTTTTAAATGACCTACAATACAGTAACTTGTGTTATTTTAATATTAAATTCAATATATGTTATGCTGCTCCTAAGTTTTCAGTGTACTGATTTTTTTATATTGACATTAACCTGCAGCAGGGTGAGTCAATTCAACAGGAACAATGTTATAACAACGCAAGAGCTTTAAATTGACTGTGTAGTCCTGGGGAGTTAAGGGGAGGAAGCATGCAGCCATCCATACAGCTAACTCTTCCCAGGTAGGAAAGATCAACCCTGCAGTTAGTATCAGAGTGGGAGGAACTATACTCCATTTAGGCAACTAAAGGGTAAAGAATTGAGCACAGGAGATAAGCGGGGGGGGAGAGGGGTGCAGGGGGGAAGGTGATAGGAAAGGAAAAGCACAGGCGGCCAAGAGAGGCCTCCTCAAGCCCACACCCCTTCCCAAAAGGGTCCAAAGAGGATGGAGAGAAAAATACGCACAGAATACTTAGGGCAAGTCTACGCTACAAAATTAAGTCAACTTAAGTTATGTCGACATACAGCCACCACAGTAATTAAATCGGTTTGGCATGTCCACACTAGCTCCTTCTGTCTGCGGTCCACATCCTCACCAGAAGCGCTTGCACTAATTTAACTGTGACCAGGGGCTCACAGCCGGAACAGTCAATGCAGCATCTACATTAACACTGTTTTGCCCTAACTGCATCAACCTAAGCACTAAGCCTTTTGCGGAGGTGGAGTTACTAGGTCGGTGTAGTGGGTGACTTACATCGGTGAGACCAACATTGTATCATAGACACTTACAGAGTTAGGTTGACATAAGCTGCCTTACATCAATGTAGATCAGGCCTTAGTTTTAGGGTGAGGTTTGTAGCTGAGTTTCTTTCAGCTAATGATGCAATTAACACAAGACATTTAAATTCAATGGGCATTCCTGATTAAATTATAAACAAAGTTTCCACCATAAACAGCATTACACTTCTCAAGTGATGTTTAAATATGATGCTGGTGGTGGGAAACCACATTTTCTTTAAGTTGTAAAATACTGGCCAAATGTTCTTGTGAGTTTCACACTTCAAAGGAGGGCTAGGTGGGGTGGTGTCAAAATATTGCAAAAATTAGAAGCGAGTTGCAAAGGAATGTAGCAGGGTGCTGGTGCAGAAGCACCTAATAAGCCTCTGCCCGGTCAGCTTCAATCAAGGGAATGAGATTGGGACTGATGGAAAAGGCCTGATGCCAGCCTGAGGACTGGCAACACTTGCTGGCCTGACAAGCCAAGGGCTATAAAGGCTGGGAGGAAGCCAGAAGGAAAGGCACTGTCAAGGAGAAGTCAGTCAGTCAGGGAGTTAGAGGCATGCTAACTGAAGGCTGACTCTGCCTGTAAGGGAGACAACCAAACCTGTAAAGCTTGTATATAGATGGACACTGGTGGTGGGACAATGATAAGTAAATAAAAACACAGGTGTTGCACAAGCTTGAAGCCTCTCCGAGCCTTATTGGGGAGGGCAAGCAGGTTTCAGGAAGAGGGGCAGGTCGTGAACCCTGTTACAGGGAACAACGGTGAAATTTTAATTATGGAACAAGTTCACTATCAATTTGATATGCCAGTGCTAACAAGATAGAAACATACACCCTGTGACTGTTATAGGATTTAGGACTAGATTCACAAGACAGCTTAGCTGGCAGTGTCCCAATTTACACACCACTGGGTATTCACAAAACCCCCACACAGTTGCCACCAAAACCTATAGGGGCAAAGTGAATTTAGGCACCTAAGTTTTTGCAATAAAAGTTCCCTAGGTCTCTGCCTCTGAGCATGTGCACTGCTGCCTCACTTAATGTCCAGACACATTAGCCCCAGTGCAATTCATGAACTGGGAGAAGACAGACATTCCTCTGCCTAATTTGCCTGCATGGCGTGATCTGGTCGGCCTGCTCAGAGCTCACTTAACCCACAAAAACGAGGAGCAGGACCAGCTCCCTCATAACTCTCAACCCAGTGGGTTAGAATGCTCACCTGGGATGCAGGTGACTTTCCATTCAAATCCCCCCCTCTGGCTGATGAGCAAGGATTTGAACAGTGATCTGACACCTCTCAGGCAAGTGCCCTAGCCATCAGTCTATGAGATATTCTGATGTGTGGCCCCCTCAATCTTTCCTGTTGGAGCTGTTCCACCTGGATAAAACAGACTGGAGCAGTCAGACTAGATTAGTGGTCTCCAAACTGTGGGATACACCCCACTATGGGGACACAGAGGAACATCCCGAGGATGTGCAGCAGGGCGAGCCACTTTTCCAGCCCCACTCCGCCCCCAATCCTGTTCAGCCTCCAGGTTCAGATCCACCCCTACCCCCAGCCCCAGCCCCTGCTCTACCTCCAGCGCAAGCTCTGCTGTTGAGGAAGCCTTGGCCGTGCAATAATGGAGTAGAAGCGATGACAGATTCTGGTACCTGGGGGTGGGGAGAAAGAGGGGGCTGTGACTGGAAAAGTCTGCATATCACTTGACTAGGTCCTGGGTCTGGAGTACAGACCTCTTACTCAAACACCTTTCGGTGACTAACTTCACAATTGAGTTCACAGCTGAGAATCCCCAAGGTAAGACTGACACCTAAATCTGGATCAGAGGGAGGTGCGGAACACCTCGAGAGAGGTAGGACTTAGGACACACTCCTTCCTTTAGCATTTTCCATGGGCTAGCTTATGCTTTTTAATTCGTGTGTGAGGTGCCTCTCTCCTCCAATTCATTGTATAAAAGGCACAAAGCTCAAGCTTTCTAACCCAGACTTTGTGAATCCCACTGATTTTTTTTTTTTTTGTAAGTACCTAAAAGTTAGGTGTGGTGACACTCAGCATTGCAATGCCCAAGGCCCTTTGCGAATATAGCCCTTAAATCCAAAATGCTGGCTTTGGATTTTTGTTTTCAAAGCAACATGCTTCCAGTTACTATACTAGGATACTCTACTACAAACTGGCTCATTTTTACATACCTTATGCAGGCAAAACTACCCCTTGAAGACTATCTATTCAAATAAGTAGTAAGACATTCATGAGCAGACCTCTAAATTAAGTTCACATATTAGTTCTCTCCTGTGTGTTTGGTTTCTGGATGGACAGTGTTCTATTTAAGATACCGAACAAACATGAACTAGTGATTCATTTAGTTTAAATTGAGTAGCCTGAATGGCTATACAGGTTCTAGAGCACTCTAGTACTCGCTTCAATTAAAGCAATGTTGTTACATTTAAAGCCTAATCACTTTATTGAGGTATTTTCTTACACAGGTTAACCCAATAGTTCAGTGGATATGCAGAGCATGCTATGATAGAATATGGGGACTGTTGATCGACTGGAACTAGAGATTGTAGAAGTTTCTGAATCATGCTTACATATCCATAAAAGATGCTTCTATAGCACCATCATAGTGCCAAAGGATGCTACACCTTCTGTGCCTTAAGTACTCATAGAATACCAACAGTATTCACAGCAACTTTGAAGGGGGCGGAATGCGGGAGAATTTAAGAAAAAAGCCTAAATACAAAAACGTGATTACAAAGAGTTCAAATATATCTACTTAAGACAACCATCCCATCTCTTCCATAGGGTTAAAACATTACCTAAAAACCAAATTGTCAGAGACCTTTTGGCCTGATTTTCACAGGTGCCAAGCACGAGAGACTCCTGTTGACTTCAATAGGCATTGGGTATTCAGCCCTTCTGAAAACCGGGACATAAGGCTACTCACCAGGTTGAAAAATGTCACTCATGCCATCATACCCTGGGCAAAGCAGTTATGTTTTAAATTGAAAACATATTGTCAGTACATTTCGAAGGAACTGCATTCTCTTGCTTTTGTTATTCCCTTTCCCTTCTTGGGTTCACTCTATCTACCCCACCCCCCAAATGATAGAGGGTATAATCTTTTTCAGCTGTAAGAACCAAAGACTAATTTTGGGGCAGGAGGGAAGTTATTTTAGGTTGACTAATTAATATACACCCAGTTGCTCACGTATTCAGGACCCACATTACTTTGAGAGAAAATGGAGACTCAGGGTTGTTGTTTTTTTAAATAAGTTTTATTAACACATTTTAAAATAGAATCAAGAAAATTTATCACCAAAGCTAAGTTATTAATGTAAAACTAAAAATAAAGCAATACAAGTACTAAATCAATATAAAATAGTTAAATCAACAAAATTGTCTCAACTTTGGATTAAGTTAAAACAAATTAGTTGTAGAGATAACCAATCCTTAGAATGTGTAAGGAAGATTCTAAGAAGGAAGCTGGTTGTTTGGTTATAGCACACGAGCCAATTTTTAACGGCACGCTGCTGTCTGCCGGACCCGGGCAGACAGCAGCATGCCACTAAAAATCCTGCCAGGCCCAGCCCAGCCTTTTCCACCCCCCACTCTCTCCTTGCAGGGCAGGCAAACTTCCCCCTCCTCCCGCCTCTTCCCCCAGCATGCTGGGTTCCTGCCCCTCCTTCTCTCCCTCCCTGCGGCCGATCAACTGACGGCCCTTGCTATGAGTAGGAGAGGTAAAAGCGGAGCCGCAGGGCACTGTCTGCTCCAAGGACCTTGGGGAAGGGGGTGGAATCAGGGCATAACCCCTCCAGCCCCCTGCCGTGAGCCGCTCAGGGCAGGGGGCTGGGAGCACCCTCACAACCCCAGCCCATACCCTCAGCCCTCTGCCCTGATCCCTGCACCCCCCACCCCAGCCCTCTGCCCTGACCCCTCCTCACACACATCCAGCTCTATGCCCTCACCCCTTCACCCCCCACACATCCCAGCCCGTGCCCTGACTCTGGCACCCTCCTCACACACCCCCATCCCCATGCCCTGACTCTTGCACCCCCCACATCCCCACTCCCACCCTGAGCACCAAACGGGAACTCCTGCACACACACACACACACACCCCCCACATTCCTACCTGTACCCCTCGCACCAAATGGGAGCTGCCCAGGTAAGCACTCCACACCCAAACCTCCTGCCCCAACCCTGAGCCCCCTCCCTCATTCTAGCTCCTGGGCAGACCCTACACCCCAACCCCCACCCTGCTCCTTCACCCCCAGCCCTGTTCTCGGCACACTCCCACCCTCATCTCAGTGCAAAGAGAAGAAGAGATTGGCTAGAACCAGGGAGAAGGTAGGTACCTACTCTATGTGGACAGGGCCGTGACTTCAGACCTGCAGCGGGCTGAGCGGGGCCGGCAGCCAGGACCTTGGCTGGCAGGAGCCGGCGGACGGAACCCCAGACAGACAGCGGGCTGAGCCGCTCAGACTACTGCCAGTCTGGGGTCCCGGCCACCAGCCCCGCTCAGCCCACTGCTGGTCTGGGGTTCTGGCTGCCTGCCCCTTGCAAGCCAGGGTCCCGGCCGCAAGCCCCGCTCAGCCTGCTGCCGGCCTAGGTGATGAGGCTTCTTAAACATTTTGAAAACCTTATTTACATACAACAATAGTTATATAATATATAGACTTATAGAGAGAGACCTTCTAAAAAACGTTAAAATGTATTATTGGCACGCGAAACCTTAAATTAAAGTGAATAAATGAAGACTCGGCACACCACTTCTAAAAGGTTGCCGACCCCTGGGTTATACGAACCACAACTAAGAAATGTTATCAACTGTAACCAAGTCTATGACTTGAGCTGGTTAATAGCTTAATACTGAAACAAAATAAGAATGTCTGACCCACAACCTCAGAGCCAATTAAGCTTCCTTCCTAAAATTTTATTCTTATGTGGTAGCTAACCCTTTTATCTTCTCCCAAGATATTGTAATATAGACTTTAACAAAACACTTTTGATAAGTTAGACATTTGGAAACTGTCCATACCCCTAATCATTTCTGTTGCCCTTTTCTCAATCTTTTCCAATTCCAATATAAATTTGCTTGACTTATGACAAATTCATAGTACCCTTCCGGTTTTGGAGCTAGGCTATAGATCAAAGAACACTCTTCTGAAACCTTTACCTTGATAGAAAAATTACTTTAAAGTCTATCAGGATTAAGTTTACAAATATACAATTTTCCATTTTTTATATAAGGACCACATTCTCATATAGGCTATTTCTCGAGGTGCATTCCTACTCTACCTATGATTTCTCTCAGATTTCAATGTCTGTGTCTATTCTCTCCGTGTCACCCTCCCATGCACTAAACTGTAATTATTTCACTATGCTGCTCCCCACCACCACCCCACACGTTCTCTCTCACCTACTTTAAATTATCCTCTCGTCCCTATTCACCTACCCATTCAGACACTGATTTGAGTGACTTAAGTAGGCTTGGCAGAATTTAATTTTTATAATTTTGAGGGATTACACCAATTTTAAGCATTATTTATTTATTTCAATTATCCACAGTTATGGGAAATTATGAGCAGGAGAGCTCAATTATTTAATGACAAGCATTGAGATTTAAAAAGTTAATGCTTTGTAACTGTTAAGCACAAGTTGTCAACACCACATGTCAAAAACATACAAAGTAAATATCTTTAAATCAAACTAACAAGTTCTCAAGCCAACATTTTTCTTACTTTGCTTATCAGTAAATTTTTATTATTAGCAACGCCAATAGATATTTAATTCTTCCAAGCCTAGACTCAATGGCCAGATGGCCAGAGGACAAAAACCCAATGGCCAGAGGACAAAACTGACTGCTGCTGTTTAGGAACAGGGAGAAGCCAACCAGCTCCCCCCTCACACCAGCTGCTGGAAAAGGACAGGATGCTGGAATTGCTTATATTAGGATTTGTTTCCAGGCCCAGCATGGAAGCCCTATCTTTTATAGCTTCTGTCTAGTAGATGTTTGATTAATGTGGAAACCTAACCCCTTCCAGCCCCTCTGGCTGCTGGCATAGAGCAGCACAATATTCTTTCCCTTCATTCTGCTGCACAGTTGAGGGTGGTGGTATTATTTACACCACAGTCCACCTAGGAATCCCAATCATAGATCAGAGCCCCACTGTGCTAATTGGTGTACAAGCCACACAATGAAAACCACAGTCCCTGGCCTCAACAATTTATGATTAAGGCTAAGATTTTGTCACAGTTATCTTTAGGAAAGGTCAAGGACAGGTCATATGCAAACAAACAAAAATTTGTGGAAGCCCGTGACCTGTCCCTGACTTTTACTAAACATATCTGTGACAAAATGGTGGGGGGGGGGTTCAGCACCCACCCCTGCTGTGGCTCCGCTGTCCCTCCGCCATCCACAGTGGCTGGGAGTTGCAAGGCCACCCCCTCCCCCTGGCTGACAGCTCCAGCCTCGCCACCCTGGGGCTGAAGCAGAAAATGTCACGAGGTCTCTGGAAGTCACGGATTCCATGACCTAATCTTAGCCTCACTTATGATCCAAGTAGTAACTCTACTCCTCATCTCCCCATTCTTTTGCAGTCTCCTTTGCTGGGAATCACTCCAGGGCTTGCCTGTACTGCTACTCATAGCTTTGTCAAGCAGCAGCGGCAGCTCAAAACTAGCCTGACTCTTTCCAGTTTAAATTATTTGCTTTTGGTTGCATCTGCAGGGTGCTAGGCATTTTCAAATCAGTTTCCACACTTCTGCAATTTAGAAAAACTCTAAGCAAGGGAGTACCATAGGACTGGAAGGGTCTGAGGGCAGTCTCCTGCTACTGCCGGCAACCTCATCGCAAAATGCCTTTCATAAACTTACCAATCTCCGTCTTAAACCTACTTAGGTTAGGTCTGCCACAGAGGCATGGGTACTGCATGGCCTCCAGAAGACGAGGCTGCATTGGTTTATATTCACAGCCACAAAGGGAAGGAAGTTAAACTTTAAAACCTTGATTCTGCAGAAAGTTACGGTAGTGGGCCTCACACTCTAGTAATTATTAGATATTAGGAACCAGATTTCATGGTCTGAATGATCTTATTTGATTCACCTTTACAGCTCCCCCATTCCTGGGGCATGGCCATTCTCCAGCATCAGATAAAAACTTTCAGCCTAATGAATTATGCAAGGATGCCCACAGCCCAAGGTGTCCTTTATAGCTGTCAAATGCTGGGACATCCCAAGGATGTCCCATAGATAGAGGCCAGAATGTACCATGAGAGCTATTATAGCAGCTCTAGGGCCACTGAAAGATTTCTCTACATAGGAGGGAGTCACCTTGGAGGGTAGTTATACCAGGCTTACATTTGCAACACCAGATTGCATGAGTGAAACTGAGCCCAGTATTCATCTTCTCAACCTTGAGAACCCCTTGATTTAATTGCTCCCCCTCCATTCCAATGGTTGGGGGCAACGTACCAAAACAAAAAATAAATAAAGTTTACGTAACTAGTTTATGGCTAGTATTGAGAATGGTTGCTGTCCATTTTTAGTATTATGAACGTGATGATGTTATAATGCAAATTTATCACTCATTCTTATCATTCTGCAGAGACAACATCCTCAGTAAGGATGTGCTTTTTGGATGACACAGAAAAATATCCTGGGATGCTCACTCTCCCAGGCACAGGGCTGTACATGGTCATAGAATCATAGAATATCAGGGTTGGAAGGGACCCCTGAAGGTCATCTAGTCCAACCCCCTGCTCGAAGCAGGACCAATTCCCAGTTAAATCATCCCAGCCAGGGCTTTGTCAAGCCTGACCTTAAAAACTTCCAAGGAAGGAGATTCCACCACCTCCCTAGGCAACGCATTCCAGTGTTTCACCACCCTCTTAGTGAAAAAGTTTTTCCTAATATCCAATCTAAACCTCCCCCACTGCAACTTGAGACCATTACTCCTCGTTCTGTCATCTGCTACCATTGAGAACAGTCTAGAGCCATCCTCTTTGGAACCCCCTTTCAGGTAGTTGAAAGCAGCTATCAAATCCCCCCTCATTCTTCTCTTCTGCAGGCTAAACAATCCCAGCTCCCTCAGCCTCTCCTCATCAGTCATGTGTTCTAGACCCCTAATCATTTTTGTTGCCCTTCGCTGGACTCTCTCCAATTTATCCACATCCTTCTTGTAGTGTGGGGCCCAAAACTGGACACAGTACTCCAGATGAGGCCTCACCAATGTCGAATAGAGGGGGACGATCACGTCCCTCGATCTGCTCGCTATGCCCCTACTTATACATCCCAAAATGCCATTGGCCTTCTTGGCAACAAGGGCACACTGCTGACTCATATCCAGCTTCTCGTCCACTGTCACCCCTAGGTCCTTTTCCGCAGAACTGCTGCCTAGCCATTCGGTCCCTAGTCTGTAGCGGTGCATTGGATTCTTCCGTCCTAAGTGCAGGACCCTGCACTTATCCTTATTGAACCTCATCAGATTTCTTTTGGCCCAATCCTCCAATTTGTCTAGGTCCTTCTGTATCCTATCCCTCCCCTCCAGCATATCTACCACTCCTCCCAGTTTAGTATTGTCCGCAAATTTGCTGAGAGTGCAATCCACACCATCCTCTAGATCATTTATGAAGATATTGAACAAAACCGGCCCCAGGACCGACCCCTGGGGCACTCCACTTGACACCGGCTGCCAACTAGACATGGAGCCATTGATCACTACCCGTTGAGCCCGACAATCTAGCCAGCTTTCTACCCACCCTATAGTGCATTCATCCAGCCCATACTTCCTTAACTTGCTGACAAGAATACTGTGGGAGACCGTGTCAAAAGCTTTGCTAAAGTCAAGAAACAATACATCCACTGCTTTCCCTTCATCCACAGAACCAGTAATCTCATGATAAAAAGCGATTAGATTAGTCAGGCATGACCTTCCCTTGGTGAATCCATGCTGGCTGTTCCTGATCACTTTCCTCTCATGCAAGTACTTCAAGATTGATTCTTTGAGGACCTGCTCCATGATTTTTCCAGGGACTGAGGTGAGGCTGACTGGCCTGTAGTTCCCAGGATCCTCCTTCTTCCCTTTTTTAAAGATTGGCACTACATTAGCCTTTTTCCAGTCATCCGAGACTTCCCCGGTTCGCCACGAGTTTTCAAAGATAATGGCCAATGGCTCTGCAATCACAGCCGCCAATTCCTTCAGCACTCTCGGATGCAACTCGTCCGGCCCCATGGACTTGTGCACGTCCAGCTTTTCTAAATAGTCCCTAACCACCTCTATCTCCACAGAGGGCTGGCCATCTCTTCCCCATTTTGTGATGCCCAGCGTAGCAGTCTGGGAGCTGACCTTGTTAGTGAAAACAGAGGCAAAAAAAGCATTGAGTACATTAGCTTTTTCCACATCCTCTGTCACTAGGTTGCCTCCCTCATTCAGTAAGGGGCCCACACTTTCCTTGGCTTTCTTCTTGTTGCCAACATACCTGAAGAAACCCTTCTTGTTACTCTTGCCATCTCTCGCTAGCTGCAGCTCCAGGTGCGATTTGGCCCTCCTGATTTCATTCCTACATGCCCGAGCAATATTTTTATACTCTTCCCTGGTCATATGTCCAACCTTCCACTTCTTGTAAGCTTCTTTTTTATGTTTAAGATCCGCTAGGATTTCACCGTTAAGCCAAGCTGGTCGCCTGCCATATTTACTATTCTTTCGACTCATCGGGATGGTTTGTCCCTGTAACCTCAACAAGGATTCCTTGAAATACAGCCAGCTCTCCTGGACTCCTTTCCCCTTCAAGTTAGTCCCTCAGGGGATCCTGGCCATCCCTTCCCTGAGGGAGTCGAAGTCTGCTTTCCTGAAGTCCAGGGTCCGTATCCTGCTGCTTACCTTTCTTCCCTGTGTCAGGATCCTGAACTCAACCAACTCATGGTCACTGCCTCCCAGATTCCCATCCACTTTTGCTTCCCCCACTAATTCTACCCGGTTTGTGAGCAGCAGGTCAAGAAAAGCGCCCCCCCTAGTTGGCTCCTCTAGCACTTATGCCAGGAAATTGTCCCCTACGCTTTCCAAAAACTTCCTGGATTGTCTATGCACCGCAGTATTGCTCTCCCAGCAGATATCAGGAAAATTAAAGTCACCCATGAGAATCAGGGCATGTGATCTAGTAGCTTCCGTGAGCTGCTCATCTACCTCATCCCCCTGGTCCGGTGGTCTATAGCAGACTCCCACCACTACATCACTCTTGTTGCACACACTTCTAAACTTAATCCAGAGACACTCAGGTTTTTCTACAGTTTCGTACCGGAGCTCTGAGCAGTCATACTGCTCCCTTACATACAGTGCTACTCCCCCACCTTTTCTGCCCTGCTTGTCCTTCCTGAACAGTTTATAACCATCCATGACAGTACTCCAGTCATGTGAGTTATCCCACCAAGTCTCTGTGATTCCAATCACATCATAGTTCCAATCACATGGTGTGCAAGCTAAGAGAACAGCAACATCACATTGAGAGAATAAAAGCTAAACAGTTAGCCACCACTGTCCTCCCCTTGAGTTTTTCTAAAAGAACTCATGGGAGGTTGTCAGGGTTCCTTCCCCACTCTGAAAGCTAGGGTACAGATGCGGGGAGCCGCATGAAAGACCCCCTAAACTTATTTCTACCAGTTTAGGTTAAAACTTTCCCAAGGCACAGTCTTTGCCCTTGGATTAGGTAAACGCTGCCACCACCAAGTGATTTAACAAACCATCAGGGAAAGGACCACTTGGAGTTCCTATTTCCCCAAAATATCCCCCCCCCCCAAGCCCTTACACCCCCTTTCCTGGGGAGGCTTGAGAATAAACAAGATGAGCACAGACCAGCCTTGGATTTTTAAGACCCAAAAAAACCCAATCAGAGTCTTAAAAAACAGAACTTTAATAGAAGAACAAAAAAAGAACAACTCTAAGATCAGAATGGAAGATAATCTTACAGGCAGTCAGATTCAAAACACAGAGAATCCCTCTAGGCAAAACCTTAAGTTACAAAAAGACACAAAAACAGGAATACACATTTCCTCCAGCACAGCAAATTTCACAAACCAAAACAAAGAAAACCTAATGCATTTTCTAGCTAGATTACTTACTAACTTTACAGGAGTTGGTGGGCTTGCATCCTTGATCAGTTCCCGGCAAAGGTATCACACAGACAGACAAAAGCCTTTTCCCCCCCTTCAGATCTGAAAGTATCTTGTCCCCTCATTGGTCATTCTGGGTCAGGTGCCAGCCAGGTTACCTGAGCTTCTTAACCCTTTACAGGTAAAAGGGCTTTGTCTCTGGCCAGGAGGGATTTTATAGCACTGTATACAGAAAGGTGGTTACCCTTCCATTTATATTTATGACCGAGGTAAATATGGCAAGTTGGCAGCTGGTGTGCAGGTTCTGTCCACCTGCTCTCCTGGGCCTGCACTATTCATTTAGGGCTGCACTGCCAATTATGGGCACACCAACGTTAACAGATTCTGCAGGCTCATTGGAGTGAGCTGATGCACTGCAAACGGCTCTCTGCTACCAATGCCCTGGACTTGAAATTATGGAGGTAGCAGTGTTGAATCAAACCCTGCCTCCATGGCTTTTTTTTTTTTTTTTTGGGGTGGGGGGGGAGGAGAGGGAGAGAGCGCGCACATGTTCCACACCATGCGTATTAGCTCTTTGTTTTCTGGCCAAGTTCTACAACTATGTTCTGCCTACCTAAATTCCTCTTATAGTTTTAAGTAGACTGGGATAGTCTTAGTTTCTTTGAGTGGATTACTATTTAAATGGTCACTAAATTCCACCCCAGACAGAGCTGCATTTTAATAGTGGGTGAAGAGTGAGGGACTGCAAGATTTATTACAAGTAACCAAAGTCAATGAAGTTAAAACATAAGACAGCTTACAGTATCTACAATTTCTCCCAAATAATTTCAGAAATACATGGGTTTGGGTTTTTTCACCATTTTTATTGAAACTTTTTACAGAATACTTTTTAAACAGGACAAAATGCCATGGTAAAGGAATGTAAACTGCAAGAAACAGTTTGAAGTATCCAGACACTCTCTAATAAGAGTTTTAGTTTGAAGACAAATGCAGTAGGCAAGATAATATGCAAACAGTATACACAGGGTCAGCAGTGAGAACTAGGAGTTTTGCATCAGGTTTACTTCAAAGTTTTTATAACAATATAATACTCTATTCACTAGACCAAAATTACCTTATCATACATCATTTCTATGACAAGAACTTGTAGATATGGACAGTAACAATTTACAAGTATAATCAAGCTATATTAATCTCATTAACACTGCTAAATCTATATTCCTACTACAAGAATTTTTAAAGTCATCCGTCTAATAAGATCTTGCTAGACCCTTAAACAAACACTTGACCGAAGAGAGACCTGGACCCAACTAGAGTTGCCTGATCTGCATGTCCATTTGGTTCATTCCATATGAGTCAGGGGCTAGGGAAAAAGCAGAATTCAAATGCTATATAATATTGTTTGGTTTTGGTCAGCAATGCATTTTAGCAGAATAGTTAAAAATAAGGCAGTTCATTAACTGGTATTTTATATAAAAGCTGCAGAAAATACAACAGCAACGAAAACAGAAAAGTATTTCACAGAAATCTAAGAAAAAAAAGATATCAAATATACAAGGTAAAAGCAGCATCACTTTGACACTGTGCTTTAAAAAAAAGATGAATGAAAAGATTTCTGTCGTGATATTAAAAAAGAATTCGCTTTCTTCTTGAAGAAGACTACTAACATTTTGCACAGCAACTTTTTTTTTTAATAATCACCTCATTTAAAAACGTGTATTGATAGACATAGAATTGTCATATAACATCACCACCATCTTTGCTCAGAGTGTCTGACTTTATACAGTGAAGCTGATAATCTATTTTAAAAAAAAAAAGTGTCACAAGATGTCAATACATAGTCTATTTGATAGTAGAACAAAAATAAAGCAAATGCCTTTTAAACCAACACATAAAGAAAAACCATAAAGTGTTTTGTAGACAAAAAATAAAACCATTTTGCAAACATCAGCATTTTGAGATCTCACCAGTAAAATCAGAAATCCTAGTTACATATTTATTTATATTCTACAACTACTCTTTATCATCACCTAATTAAAGCACATTAAACCACTGAATTATACACATTTTCTTTAAAAAACAACGAAAAACACCTTTAAAACAGTGCACATAAGTTTGTTTACTTTAAAACATCACATGTAACAAGGTTAATATTAATTTCAAAACAATTAAGTTTAAGGGCATGGAACATACAGTTACTGAATAAATACATGAGTATTTCTGCTTTATTATACACTACCAAATCCAAAGCATGTCTCTCAAAGAAAGCTAGAGATAAATGACTCCAAAGATTTTTCAAACCTCTTCCACACAGCCCTTTCTCTGAAAGGTTTTCCCAACAACGCTGTTATCTTAGGATAAGAATATAAAAAACAAAGCTGCATGTTTTAGACGTGCAAGTATCTTTCACTTTGGGTGCTCAAGCAGAGGTTCTGTGATAGCTATTCCCCACTCCACCCTCCTCTAAAACCTTCAGGGAAATCCTTCACACTAGCCAGGTACAAGTACCTACATGACTTACACCAGAAGTATCATCCTGGCCTTTATGGTATGGGGGAAGGGGCAGGTGGAGAGAATGTGGAGGAGAGGCAGAAAAGAGAAGGAGAGTGGTGGGAAGCAGGACTTTGGAGAAGAGCCCGGAGCAGGAGAGCAGAGCAGCGGAGCAGCAGGTCTTTGCCTGGAGCTGGAGCGGAGCCAGAGCACGGCTCCAAAGCCCTGGTGGGAAGCATACAAAGGGTAAACTGAACCATCACATTTCCTTCTCGATATCAATGAAAGATAAAGGAAAAAACTGTTGATGCCATTCTGTCAAAGAAGCTTCTCCAAAATGGAGGGGAAGTTTTCCATAATGAAGTGTACAAAAAGCTTTCAAGAAGCCTTCTCTTTTTAAAAGAAGCTTTTAGTAAATTAGTGGGAGAAAATTAAGAAAAATAAGTTAAGGTGAACAAAAGGGTGACATTTAAAATTAAGCTACAAGCGTCAAAATAGGTGTTATCAAGTGCCATGGTTCAAAAGTTCAAGACAATAAATGGCTAGTTATGTAGGGATGGGTAGAAAAATCATTCTGGATCTCTGTGGCAATTGGTCCAAGTCCACAGCAACAGGCATTGGCCACCATGAGAGGCCAGATACTGAAATTTGAGGGACCAGAATCTGTTACAAAAGATACTATGTTTGTAGTTTTGCAAGCCCCAGGAGTTAATGGTAAACCAACAACATTACATCTAATCTGGGTTCACATCTCTGTTGATCAGATCATGACTCAAGACTGGTAGAGGCATGTTTACGCTACAAAAACCCTGAAGCAATTTCTTACACATCGTAGTCCATGGCATGGTCCAAGTTAGTGTTCTTGCCCATCAAATGTGGTATATGCATAAAGCAGTAAAAGGAATGTAATGAAGTGGTTACACTCATTATTAATACAGGTCTTCACTTTTACCTGAATGCTAAAAGCTCCTTAGCCACTGTTTTAATATTCCAAAGAATATGCACTGGATTTTGCTTTCTATGCACGAAAACAATACTGATAAACATCAAAATGAAGAGAGAAAAACCTTGTCAAGTTACCGTCTTTCATACAACTGAGCCTTCTGCTCTGTAATGTGTCTATGCACCACTGTACAGTATAAGAATATACACATAAAAGTCTGAGATCATGCAGAAAATATTCTTGGGTACAGTTGTATTAATATGAATGATTCTACAGTCGACAACATTAAAACCATCAGTATTATTTTTAAAGCAAAATAAAATATCTCTATTCATTAACAGCCATTAGATATCATGGCTGAAATTCTAGCCCCATTTGCCATTGACTTCAGTGGAGCCAATATTTCACCCCATAACTGAGATTGCAATATAAGTGCCTGGTGATTATCCAGTTTACACTCCCTTTAAAACTGAGAGAAATATACCTAATAAGCATATTTTAAAGATGATAAACATTCCCTCCCTATTCAATAGATTGAGATTTCTTTAAAAAAAATAAAAAAAAATCAGATTAAAAGTGTTCTTCACAGTTGAGTTGCATTAATTTACAATTGGCCTTTTCATAGCTGACCATGCCCATGTTAAAACTATCCCATTTGATTTTCTTACATTACAGAAGCATTAAAAGATACACTTTGGTAGGAAAGTTAGTAAGAAGAGAGATAAGGAACAATGGAGAGGAACAGCAGCAAGATTCAGTTTCCATATAAAACTTGGTAATGTTGACACTTGCACATGGGCTAGTGCTGTCATACAACACTTTACCTCTCTTTACTCATACAACACCAAGACTGACCTAGTGTTTTCAGTTTCAGGTCATACAAGCTATGTAAAAAACACAACTGGTAGACGTATTTTGTCATCTATTAGATGTATCAAATACAGATAGATAACGTTTAATAAATCATATGCAGTGACGAACATTAGCAAATTCTACAGTGACAGCTAAGATGCAGAAATTGAGCTTGCTTGGATATGAAGAAATTACACAGAGATTAGTGGGGAAACAAGTTTCTAAAAAAGCCCAGTATGAAGACAGGTGGATGGTAGTTTCTTTTAAAAAGTCTCCTACCAGTAGGGGCATATTTACACTACAAAACATCAAGTCAACATCCAACCACTACAGTAATTAAGTCATTTGGGTGTGTCCATACCACACTCATTGTGTTGATGGAGCACGTCCTCACTAGCAGCGCTTGCATCGATGCACAGAGCAATGTGCTATGGGTAGCTAACCCATAGTGCAACTAGCCGCAGCCCGGTTTGGGAAGGGCTTGCAATGCCTCATGGAAACAAAACGTCATTGCAGGAGGGAATGGGAACATGGCTTCAACCTCCCATGATGCAGTTTTCTCCCTCCTCTGATATCAACAGCAAACCCCCCATACTTTCCTGCACCTTCCCCTCCCCCCCCCCGCCCTCAAAAGCCTGGCTTAGCCGCACATATGCCATAGCTTGAGAAGGACGGACCCCGCTCAGCTGTGCACTCTTGTTGTGAGCATTATATACACCACATGCCTTATTCTGAAGTATTTCCAGAGCCAAGACAGGAGCCACCACGCAGAACACTGCAATATCACTCAAGCAAGCTATAAAGCAAAACAATTCCCAGTTGCTGCCGGCAGGAACACAGCAGTTGAACACAGTGGAGTGCAGTTTCTGGTCCCAGGAAACAAGCACTGACTGGTGGGACCGGATCGTTATGCAGCTATGGGATGACAAGCAGTGGCTGCAGAACTTTTGAACGCGGAAGGCCACTTTCCAGGAACTTTGTGCAGAGCATTCACCAGCACTGAAGCGCAGCAACACAAAAATGAGACCTGCTCTGACAGTGGAGAAGAGCGTTGCTATCACTCTGTGGAAGCTTGCAACGCAAGACTTCTACTGGTCAGTAGGGAATCAATTTGGAGTTTGTAAATCCACTGCGGGAGCTGCTGTGATCCAAGTGCGCAGGGCCATTAATAGACTTCTGCTAAGAAGGGCAGTGACTCTGGGAAACATGCAGGACATAGTGGATGGTTTTGCTGCAATGGGGTTCCCTAACTGCAGTGGAGCAATAGACAGAACACATATCCCAATCGTGGCACAAACCACCTTGCCAAAAAGAGTACATAAACCAAAAGGGATACTTCTGAATGGTGTTGCAAGTCCTGGTGCATCACAGGGGTATTTCACCGACATCAACGTGGGATGGCCAGGAAAGGTGCATGATGCACACATCTTTAGGAACGCAGGTCTGTTCAGAAAACTGCAAACAGGGACTTTCTTTCCAGACCGCAAAATAGCCATTGCTGATGTTGAAATGCCAGTCGTGATCCTGGGATACTCAGCCTATCCCTTGCTCCCATGGCTCATGAAGCCATACACCAACTCATTGGACAGCAGTAAGGAGCGGTTCAACCATAGGCTGAGCAAGTGCAGAATGGTGGTTAAACGTGCCTTTGGACATTCAAAGGGTCGCTGGCGCAGTTTGCTTATTAGATTAGCCCTCAGTGAAAGCAATATCCTCATCATTATCACTGCCTGCTGTGTGCGCTCCATAATATCTGTGAGGTAAAGGGAGAGAAGTTTCTGCAGCGATGGGGTGTGGACGCAGATAGGTTGGCAGCTGATTTTGAGCAGCCAGATACCAGGGCAAGAAGAAGAGCCCAGCAAGGAGCTCTGTGTCTCTGGAAGGTTCTGAAAAGCAGTTTCACTAATAATGCAGATAAGTGGTGCACATTATTGTGGCTTGTGCTTTCCCCTATCATTCCCCCACTGTATCAGTTCTGCTGGACCTCCCCTCCCCTAGGTCTCCATGGTTGGAATAAATAAAGAGTATTTCATTCTCTAAATGTTGTCTGTTATTGCACAAAAATAAAAACAAAACAGGAAAATAATTTAACCTTGGGCAAACTGTGTGATAAAATTGGAAGGGGAAAAACCAAGCCTGCTTGTGTCTGAAAGCACAGAAGTCTTGCCCATCAAAGGTCTCTGAATTGTTGCCTTTTGTTTTTAGTACCCTCCCCCGGTGTTGAGTGGAAGGGATACTGCACCTTCCCCTGCCACTTCCTGGAACACTTGGGAAGGAGGATTGAGAATAGGGTGATGCTTGCAGGCTATTCTGCAGGGGCTGTAAAGTTGTTTTTCTTGATGCTCAGATACCTTAATGTGTCCGATTGGTCCTTTATAAAACACATCATCTCATCCTGCAGGGTACGCTCATGCTCCTGGGATGCTCTCCAGCTGTCCGTATCCATGTCCAGTTTTTCAAACAATTAAATCCTCCAGGCTCTTAGCTCCATGTCAGCTGTCCCAGAGGCATTCATTAGCTCACTGAACACATTCATCACACGTTCTTTTTTCCACCTTCTATCTGCAAAAGCCTCTCCGCCAGTATAGAGCATATGCTGAAGGCCAAATTTTCCACTATAAGGCATGCAAAGCACAAGGCAACCATTGTTAGTGCATACCCTGGGTCTAGTGCAAGTTTACTATTTAAATATCACTTCCCTTATTATACTGAAGTACAAGCCAGAACATAATCAGAATCCCTGCCTGTCCAATGAACCAGTTTGCTGTTCCAGCCATGGTGAGTATGGCCCAGCAGCCTAGGTAACAGGCCTTGTACTGCAACTTGTGGGAAATCTGAATTGGGAGCTCAGGTGGGTAGGTGGATAATGCCCCCTCCCCTTAGCAACATGGAGGCAGACACTCACTGCACTTCACTTTTTCCTTCATATTAAACAAAAAAAAAAGTATATAACAGCATGTACCCCTACAGTTTGACTGGAATTGCATAATTACTAGAGACGCCTTCCCCTGCATCACACTCGGCCATCATGCTGTCCTGCGACCAACTGACTGGTCTGGGGTTAAAAATAGCTCCTGGCTCTTGGGGAGAATGGATCCCCCACCTCACCTGCCTCCCATTCTCCTCCTCCTCTACATCCAGAATGTCTTCCTCATTTTTACCTGAGGTGGCCCTGGACTTGGACTCCTGGGAGGTATCCATCCTATGGTAGGAGGGTAGTGGTGGGGTTGCCACCGAGAATCACATGTAGGAACAGTATGTCTGTGGGGCAGAATCATAAGGACTGTTCATCTCCCTTGTCTTCTGGTATGCCTGCCAAAGTTCTTTGGTTTTCAAATGTCAGTGCTGCATGTCCTTGGTGTAGCCCTTCTCCCTCATGTCCCACACAATCTTTTTGTAGACCTCTACGTTTCTTCAGCTGGATCAGAGCTGTGTCTGTACAGACGCTTTTCTCCACAGACCAATAAGAACCACCACCACCTGTGTACTTCAGGCTGGAGCACGTTTGGGGCTCTGACTCTCCATGATCAGCTGTGCCGGTGAGCTCTCCAAGCTGATCAAACAGGAAATGGGAATTCAGAAGTTCCTGGGGATTTAAAAAGGGAGGGGCTGTTTCCTGTGTACCTGGCTGCTGAGCAGCAGAGTTGAACACATCTCCAGAGTAGTCACAGTGGAGAATTGCGGGACTCCTCCTGGAGGATAATTTGGTCAACTTACACAACACTGCGTTTACACTGCCTCTCTGACCCAACAACACCGAATTAAGCGCTACGCCTCTCGTGGAAAAGTTGACATTACAGTCAATGTATGTCAGTGGAAGGGACCTGGTACAGTAGAACCTCAGAGTGACTAACACCTCGGGAATGGAGGTTGGTTGTAACTCTGAAACGTTCATAACTCTGAACAAAATGTGATGGCTGTTCTTTCAAAAGTTTACAACTGAACATTGACTTAATACAGCTTTGAAACTCTACTATGCAAAAGAAAAATGCTGCTTTTAACCATCTTAATTAAAAAAAACAAGCACAGAAACAGTTTCCTTACCTTGTCAACATTTTTTTTTTTAATCCTTTTTTTTTTTGTAGTCATTTACATTTAACACAGTATTGTACTGAATGGCTTTTTGTCCATCCCCTCCCCGTCTCTGCTGCTGCCTGAATGCATACTTCTGGTTCCAAATGAGATATATGGTTGACCAGCCAGTTTGTAACTCTGAGGTTCTACTGTAGAGTAGATGCATACATTATTAGGTCTACGAAAGGTAGCTTCCATCAACCTAAGTTTACAGTGTAGACCAGGCCTCAGTTATGAAGACAGGGAGAGAATACAGCCATTTTATCAACTGAGTTTCCAACTATGACTACAACACTTTGCCATATTTAATCCAACAATAGGTTGTCTTACTTCTGTGAAGCTACATAGTGACAGGACTCGATTGATCCCCATTGGAAATAAATTTTTAGAACTAGTGTAATATGGACTTTTAGTATGAAAACATTTAAAATGTAAAGATACAACCAAATAGAGCTAAGTAAACTGTGTTTTAGTATTCGAAGTATAATCAAACACATGCCAATAGACTGAAACTCCTTGTCTTTAAAAGTGTAGACCTAATACAGCCATAATTATTGGTGAATATTACATGTTGTTACAGGGTTAAAATTTTATCACTGATCATAAGTGTGCCCAGTGCCATGTGCACTCATTGTGCAGTAAACATGTAAAGTGGGCTTGGTAGAAAAGAACTCATCTGGGGCAAAGGAACTAGGGAAGAGACTGTTAGGCAGGCTGCTGTTTATCTAGGTGGAGACAAGATATATGCTTCTGGCCCTATTACTGTGTGAGGCATTCCAGGGAAAGAGTAAGAAGGACTGAAGCAGTGGCAGTAAAGCAAAGGGTCCCTGAGCCAGCCTACCTTTGAGAGGCAGGTGATAATACATTCATTAAAACTAGATCAAGAAGGGCCAGTAAGCAAACCCTCTAATGCCAGTTGCTGATGGAAATATATGCAGAGTTAATATGGGATAGTGCCTGTTAACATCCCAAAGATGGCACACCACACCCCCCAAAGTGTGCTACTGAGCATTTTAGCCAGGCCCTGAAAATGCATATAGAAGCTCTGGGTCCACAGCCACTCTGTCCCTACACAAAAGGGAGGAGGCTCCCTGAGTTCTTCATCCCCCTCCTCTTCCTAGTGTATCCATCTAGATTTAGGGCAAACCCATCCAAGCTTTTTTTATTTACTGTTTGTTTATATGCAGGGTAAAGAGTTTTGTTCATTTCTTCATATACTGTATCATTTCCCCCATCACACCTCCAATAACTTATGAACTTGAGTTTCCATTTTTACAGAATCTTTCATGTACTAAGAATTTATCATTTAAAAAAATATTTTTCTGTATGAAGCAACCCATTTAAACAACAACTTTTACACACATTGACAACACTACCAAAACCAAGCCTCATTCATGTACAGTAACTGCCGTCATCTACATTATTCAAACATGGCTCATATGCTCATCGCTCTACTGCGATCCACAGTGTTCTACTTTCCAAGCGCAAGATAGAAACAAAGCTGATAATGAACAGTAGTTGCTGTGAAACATCTTGGCATCTATTCAAATCCACAGACCTACCAGCCTCCATTGCTATTTCAAGAGTATGGTAAATGACCAGTTCCATCAGATAATCTAGTTATTGTTGGCTTACCAAGAGCTGTTCAGTGACCTACTGGAGTTCTATGCAGCAAGATGTTTTTCCTCCAGCAGTCAATAATTAGATTCAACCCAGATTCCATTAACCTACCATTTTTACTCACACCAAGTAGCACACTATTCTGCTAGCAATCCCATTAAAATCAACAGGCTACTCAGGGTAATTAAACTGGGTATTAAACTGTGTCCAATTCTGCAAACCCTTAATAGAGTTTCCAGTAACAGCCCCTAGGGGAAAAAACTTCAAAGTCTCATCTTTTTTGCACTCCTGTAATTTGAAGGTACTTTGCTAAAGCACAAGAAGTTGTTTTGCTTTTCCACATACGCATAAAAAAAACCCCAGCTGAAGATAATGAAGCTGCCCACTACATTCACTTCCTTCCCCATGTGGAATCCTTCAGACTGTTCTTTTCCTAACAGATGAAGTTAGAAAGAAAGAGTACTGTGCTAAATACAGACTCTTGTTATTTGTTGCTTCCACTTCCCTCTTCCACAATAGAAATTTAAAACATATCCATAGTACACATTAGTTAACATTTAACAGACTGCACTGCATCTAGCTTGATGATAGGGTTGCTAGAGATTTCCTTTAGGGGTATTTTTTTAAATCCAGTTGAAGTATATTCGAGTTTTCACTTTGATAATTCTTGGGCAGATCTCTTTTCCTAGCAATAGCATCCATCTGGAGCTTGCTCCCTAAGGAGAGGCTAACCCTATTCATGTACACAGCAAAAATGTTACAGAAATTTGGAATGGGGTGGGAGTGAATTTGTTTTGGTCCACATTTACTAGAAAATTCAGGTAGAGTATCCATCCCTTTTTGACCCCCGCCCTCAGTAGGGTCATAAACTAAAGTTTACAAAAAGTTAAACAGTGTATAATTTCAGGCTTGCTCACATCCATCCCTCAAAAATATATATCAATCTTTCACCATACCAGTGTTTAATTTGGATAGGAGGAAAAAAAAAAGTTAAAATCTGTGACTAAGTATGTTTGGTTTCTAATCTTATGGAGAAAAGTAGAAGGCAGCTGCAGAGTGACCGCATGTTCCAAAATAATACATGAGGAGATAAGTGCATGCAGAATGCTGTCTTTTTGTTGAGTATAAATGAATTGGGCAATTTAAGCACCACACATTTTTTGTACGTAATTTTAAAAAAAAAGTGAAAAACTGCAAGCAAAATTAAGCAACAACATGTTGGTCAAGTTAGCAGGAGTATGATACAGAGGATAAACTATATATGGGTATCTTTAGACTGACAGCCTTGATAATGCCAATTATACACTTAATTTTATTTTCACTTTAATATTGGATTGAGCACCTCTAATGTTCTTCCTTAAAAACAGCCACCTCCTCTTTCTTTGGTGTATACACACACACACACGTACACCTTGCAGTACTGCACTAAAAACCACATTCTTCCTTATTTAAACAGAGCTAATATAATACATATCTCAAATGGTCTTTAAATTGGCTGACAAATTGATTTTACAATATAGCGTAAACAATGCCTGAGATGCAAGTTTTGTATTTTTTTTTAAAATTCTCCAGAGAGACTTGTATCAGCTTCTGTATGTTTAGCCATACCCTTAAAGCTTCACCACTCACAAAGAGAAATAGACAAACATGAATATTCCAAGTGAACAGACACAGAACAGTCCAATATTTAGTAATAGTTTAACTTTTGGAGTCTCTTCCAACATTTGTAAACAGAGAGTCTCTTCCTCTGTATCTTGGATGGCTCTTTCATTCATGTTTCTACTTCTAAAGCCACAGAACCAATCTATGAATTTCCAATGTTTATCTCGATCATCAGTCTCTTCCTCACGCTTTTTCTCACCCATGAGAGCCACCTGTCCATTTGAATAACAATCAACTGGTGTTTCAACTTCAGAGTGACTTACAGAAATCACTGGGTTGCTGTCTTCTCTGCAAGTAACTAGAAGATTTATATCCTCAGGCTTAATATTTTTAATATTTTCTTCAGATTTACCATTTGGCAAGATATGATTGGCATTTTCATTACATTTCAAGACGGTTTTTTCTTGTACCTTATATGGATCCTCTTTTGAAGCATTTTCTTTTACAGACCTGATTTTTAGAGACCAGAAAGTGGTTGTTCGAATCTGTTCCTTTGTTGGTGGTGGTGTAAAGAGGCTTACTGTAATAGTCACAATTCCAGTGATCCAAAACAGAGCAGTAGCAATATACATATAATGGATATTTTTGATGAAGCCTGGCCTAGTATCAGGCTGGTTACACTCAGGGACACGATAAATAAACGCCAATATCAGCCTTATAGACCCAAGAACAAACCCAACCATTCCACCATAGAATGCCCCTTGTTCGTTGCAACGCTTCCAAAAAATACCCAATAGAAACAGTGCAGCCACTGGTGGAGTCAAATAATCTGCTACCTCTTGTATATAGAGATACATCTGGCCTCCTTGCATTTCCACGATTATTGGAACCCAGGCAATGCTTATAATTACCATGAAAGCGACAAACACTCTTCCTACAATCATTAGTTCTCTAGATGGGGCACTCTTGCGTATGAGTTTGTAGACATCAAGTGTAAATATAGTGCTGGCACTGTTAAATATTGAGTCCAAGTCACTCATTAGTGCAGCAATCATTACAGCCATCATAAGTCCCCGCAGACCAACTGGTACAAGTTTCATCACCAAACGTGGATAGGCAATGTTAGAGCATCCAGCTCTGCTTCCACAGACTTGCATGCAGTGTTCGGGACTGATACAGGCAATGTCATCTGCAAACAGTATACGTGAAATCATCCCTGGGATAACTATAATAAACATAGGCAACAGCTTTAAAAAGCCTGCCATTAGTGTGGATCCTTTGGCATGAGCAATATTTTTTGCAGCTAAAACCCTCTGAACTATGACTTGGTCAGCACACCAGTACCATACAGAAGCCGGGGTCTGCCCAAACAGAAATCCAGGCCAGGGAATATCTTCATCTGTTGGCTCACGCAACATTTTAAGAGCATCAGGCTTTGGATGGACATGACAAAAGTTGGTATTGGAAAGATTGTAGGTTAACAAGATTGACGTAATATTTGGTGTTGCCAACATATACCTTCTTTTAACTTCTTCAAACCCACCAACCTCCTTCATACTTATGATCATGAGTGTGAGGGCACCAATAATCATAAGCAGAGCTTGAAGAGTGTCCGTGTAGATGACCGCCACAAGACCTCCAGTCACAGTCAACAAAGCAGTCATTCCAATAAGCAGGATAACTGACAAATAAAGGTTCCAACCTAGAGATTCTTGAATAAAGAGTGCACCTGAATACAAGTCAACAGAAAGTTTGGTGAAGATATAAAGAATCAAAGACAACGCCGCAAAATATATTTGAATTCTATGTCCTCCAAAACGTTTGGACAAGTATTCAGGCATGGTATATACTCCTGACCGTACGTAGACTGGGATGAAGACCCATCCTAAAAGCTGTAAAAGCATTAAGGCGTTGAACTCCCATGCACCTACTGCAAATCCACTTGCTGCTCCAGATCCTGCGAGCCCAATGAAGTGTTCACTCCCAATATTGCTCACAAATAAGGATGCACCAATAGCTATCCATGTCATAGAACGGCCTGCCAAGAAGTAGCCACTTACGGTGCTTCGATTGTATTTCCACATGGCAAAAAAGCCTATGCACAGTACAAGCACAAAGTACAGTGTCACAATGGCAATGTCTGCTGTTTCCAAAGAAGCCCTCATTTTTATAAACAAAATGACTTCCGACTGACGATGTCCAATTTTCACCCCCCAAGAAGTCTTTAGAGTAATATGTGAACCAGTTTACATTTATCAATACTGCAGATCAAATTCTTTGTCCCTTGATTTGCTGTCTTGATGGTGGTGGTTGTAGTACACTTTGAGAAGACAGATTTATTTTCTCCGCTTCTTAAATCGAAATTTGAGAACTTAGCACGCACTTTTAATCGACTTTCCACAAGATCAGCATTAACTCTGTTGATGTAGGAGAAATTCTTAGCTGCAGCTAAGTCTAGTGAGGCCTACTGTACCAACCCTGCAAGGCAGCAAAGACAAAAGACAAAGATTGAATTAGAGAAGGATTTCACTCGATTTATGAGAAAGATTTGAAGTCTATCAAAACAAGGCTGATTACAAGGCTTTTCCTCTTTTAAATTGTATTTGTGCAAGATAGAACAGAGAATTCATTACTCAAACTGAGTAGTGCCCTTTATAATTAAGCTGAAAATCTGGACATGGTACACGTGTATCAATGGATACAGCAAACAAGAGCATAAAGATTAAATGGCTTTAAAAAAAAAAAGTCAAATACTCTCAACACAACAAAATGCATTCTCATTAGGGATTTCCCTCCCCCCCCCCCCCTCCCCACTCCCCAATGCCTCACAGGATTAAAGTCTATTTTAAAAGACATTAAAATAAGCCCTTCCACATTTGCATAGAAAGACACTTTACATTATGACAAAGTTTACTTGGATAGTCCTTTTTTTAATTTCCCCAGGATTCCACCCTAAACAGCCCAAGTTTTCTCTTGCTAGATCCTGAAGTGATGTCACAATTCTGTGTTTGAGACACCACTCTGTTGCCATGACTAAATATAGGAATGAAGTCATAACACTGCCACGCGTATCAAATAATGGTAAGTTTATGACTAACTGTAAAACTGAGGTTATTCTACAAGTTTTAGAACAACTTTGTGTGATATGCACTGCACCCCACAGAGCCATTTTTAAGTGGGAAAGGTATCAGGAAATTCCAGGGGGGGGAAATAGGGAGGAGGGCGGAGTTTTGTTTACATTAATAGGGCAAGCAAAACAAGACCTAAACACATCTTGATGGCGAGTGAGTGAGTGTTTGTAAGTAATATGGTAACTTCTGAAGACCATGTCCAATGAATTCTAAAATTTCAGGTAACACTCTAGGTATCAATGAGAAGAACCCTATTGATTTTTGTGACAATCAGAAAACCGGAAAAAGTCAGTTTTCTACACAGTGCCCATTTGGGGCTGCAAGCAGAGAGCATTATGAGGTCAGAGGTAACTCAGCCAGTCATTGCTCAATATCACCAGTTTATCTGCATATATCAATCCTATTGAATGAAGTGAGTCAGCAAATGAAGCTGCAGATCAGGACTCGGGTGCTTTGACAGAGTTCAGAGGATCAGGACTAGAACAGCAGGGGCTGCTTCAGATCAGAAGCTAGAGCAGCAGAGTAGGAATGAGGCTAGAGATCGGCACCGTTGCTCCCTCCAAACTATACCTGGCTCAAATAGGATCACTTACCTTTGCCTAGTCAAAATTGTTTTAGTTCATCTAAACCAGGGGAGAGATGACCAGGAAAGATAGCATGGTTAGGGTTACGGGAGAGAGTCCTACCAGTTCAGGGATAGAGACCAAGTTCCTGCCCTGCCCTCCACCTGCCAGTTCAGCCTACAAACACAATCAAGAGTGTAGCTCTCTAGTTGTTTTTGTGATTTAGTGCACACTACTACTTGTAATTTTGTGTTTTAATTGGAATGAGTTGACTTCAGTGTGTGTGGGAGGGCCAGGGGGATGAAATCTTGTTTACACTAATAGTTTTGGTACTTAAAAAACCCAACAGAAAATCACCTCAAAATATGCCAGTTTTATTTTCAAATTTTGCTATTTTTGACGGTTTCCACCAGCCAGGGAAGTTCCAATTTACTTTCCTCCCCACCCACCCCCTTTTTTAAAAAAATAAAATAAAATAAAAAAAGTGCTGGTTTCGGTAGTTCCAAATTTAAAAGGTTTTGTATATCATTTCTCCTTCTGTTCCACAGAGCTTGACAAAAACACCTCACCACTTCTACCATCAGCACTGATTTTCATAATTCATTTTTGTCCAGCACCACTTTTTAATTATTTAAAATTAAATTAACACTGTGGTTTTATAAAGACACAGGAAGCCATAGGAATACAGCTAAAAATAAAAGCTATTTTTCAAGTCAAAACTGTTTCCATAGCCTTTAGTGATTAATCTGCAACTGTTCTCTTTTACTAGTGTTCACTTTATGTAGGAGAGGGAGAAATGAAGATTCTTGATTTAGGTTTTTGGTGAAAAGGAAGCTCCAAGCGAGGGCGTGGCTGACACTTGTAGAAGTCACACCCTGATTACAGATGCTTTAAAATAAACAGATGTTGGACAACTCTAATATACAGAGATAGACAGCTGAGATATAGTTCTATGGGACTGTCCTAAACTCATCGTCTGTTTCTAGGAACCAGCAGACCTGTGACCTACTTTGACCCTTTGAACTCTGACTATTCTTTCTGCCATGGAAGGGGATACATTAATGAGAATCAACTCTACACTTAAGATAAGGATGTGTTTTGTGCCTACTGCAGGGATCCAACTTATGTTTATTGTTAAGCTTGGAAGGATTAATTAACCTGTAAATGTCAATTTCACTACACACATGCAAACCAATTAAGTATTGCCATCACTAATAACTGAATTCTACCGATAAGCAAAGTCAGGGAATGCTGCTTGAGAAGTTAAGAGTTTGATTTAAGGATGTTTACTTTGTATATTTTGACAAGTGATGTTCACAATTTGTGTTTTAGCAGTTATAAAACTAACTTTTTGAATCTCAACATCTACGGTCATTAAAGAATTATGTCGAAACCTGCCCCTACATTTTTTGTGTATTTATTGTGTGAAAAGCAAGTCCTTCCTCCCTACTAAAGTTAAAGCATTTACTGAGCGCAGAATGAGTTTTCTGAGAATTTACGAGTGAGTTGACTATTCTGAGTTAAAATTAAACTAAGGGTATGTCTACGCTACGAAATTAGGTCGATATTATAGAAGTCTATTTTTAGAAATCGATTTTATACAGTCGATTGTATAGGTCCACACTAAGCGCATTAAGTCGGAGTGCATCCTCACTACCGTGGCTAGCATCAACTTATGGAGCGGTGCACTGTGGGTAGCTATCCCACAGTTCCCACCGCCCGCTGGAATTCTGGGTTAAGCTCCCAATGCCTGATGGGACAAAAATATTGTGACGGGTGGTTTTGGGTACATGTCATCAGTCGCCCCTCCCTCCGTGAAAGCAACAGCAGACAATCATTTCGCACCTTTTTTCCCCGTGCGGATGCCATACTGCTTTCAGCAGATGGTGCAGTAGGACTGCTAACCATCATCATCCACCGCTTCCGCTGCTACTCTGCTGCTATTGTCTCAATAGCGAATTTCTCCATGTTGTCTGTCATGGGCTCCCAGGTATGCGTGTTCTTTCTTGGGAAATGTGCACGGTGCTAACTATCGTCATCCACCGCTTCTGCTGCAACTCTGCTCTCCTGCTCTCATGAATCCACTTCGCAGATCCTCGTTGTTCTCTATAAATATCTATTCTCGTGGCCTCCGTCGTCAGCCACTGTTTCTGCTGCAACTCTGCTCTCCTGCAGATGGCATACCATTGCAAGCATGGACCTGCTCAGATCACCGCGGCAGTTATGAGCCTTGTAAACACCTCGTGCATTATCCTGCAGCATATGCAAAAGCAGGCGGAGGCAGCAACGGCAGCGCAATGACAAGAGTGATAAGGACATGGACACAGACTTCTCTCAAAGTACAGGCCCTGGCAATTTGGACATCCTGGTGGCAATGGGGCAAGCTCATGCTGTGGAACGCCAATTCTGGGCCCAGGAAACAAGCACAGGGTGGTGGGACCGCATAGTGTTGCGGGTCTGGGATGATTCCCAGTGGCTGCGAAACTTTTGCATGCGTAAGGGCACTTTCATGGAACTTTGTGACTTGCTTTCCCCTGCCCTGAAGTGCAGGAATACCAAGATGAGAGCAGCCCTCACAGTTCACAAGCAAGTGGCGATAGCCCTCTGGAAGCTTGCAAAACCAGACAGCTACCGGTCAGTCAGGAATCAATTTGGAGTGGGCAAATCTACTGCGGGGGCTGCTGTGATCCAAGTAGCCAACGCAATCATTGAGCTGCTGCTATCAAGGGTAGTGACCCTGGGAAATGTGCAGGTCATAGTGAATGGCTTTGCTGCAATGGGGTTCCCTAACTGTGGTGGGGCAATAGACGGAACACATATCCCTATCTTGGGACCGGACCACCAAGGTAGCCAGTACATAAACCGAAAGGAGTACTTTTCAATGGTGCTGCAAGCACTGGTGGATCACAAGGGACGTTTCACCAACATCAACATGGGATGGCTGGGAAAGGTACATGACACTCCTCTTCAGGAACTCTGGTCTGTTTCAACAGCTGCAGCAAGGGACTTACTTTCCAGACCAGAAAATAATGGTTGGG
Organism: Eretmochelys imbricata; assembly: GCF_965152235.1. Classification (NCBI taxonomy): domain Eukaryota; kingdom Metazoa; phylum Chordata; order Testudines; family Cheloniidae; genus Eretmochelys; species Eretmochelys imbricata. The sequence continues at coordinate 165,274,461 of NC_135572.1, forward strand.
GATGTTGAAATGCCTATAGTTATCCTTGGGGACTCTGCCTACCCCTTAATGCCATGGCTCACGAAGCCATACACAAGCAGCCTGGACAGTAGTAAGGAGCTGTTCAACTAAAGGCTGAGCAAGTGCAGAATGGTGGTAGAATGTGCATTTGGATGTTTAAAAGCACGCTGGCACAGTTTACTGATTTGGTTCGACCTCAGCGAAACCAATATTCCCATTGTTATTACTGCTTGCTGTGTGCTCCACAATCTCTGTGAGAGTAAGGAGGAGACATTGATGGAGGAGTGGGAGGTTGAGGCAAATTGCCTGGCTGCTGATTACATGCGGCCAAACACCAGGGCGATTAGAAGAGCACAGCAGGGCATGCTGCGCATCAGAGAAGCTTTGAAAACCAGTTTCATGACTGGCCAGTCTACAGTGTGACAGTTCTGTTTGTTTCTCCTTGATGAAAACCCACCCCCTTGGTTCACGCTACTTCCTTGTAAGCCAACCGCTCTGCCCCTTTGATCACCGTTTGCAGAGGCAATGAAGTCATTGTTTTTTCAAAATCATGCATTCTTTATTAATTCATCACACAAATAGGGGGATAACTGCCAAGGTAGCCCGGGAGGGGTGGGAGAGGATGGAAGTACTGGGTGGGTGGTGCATGAGGGGAGAAGGGAAGGACAAGGCCACACTGCACTTCAAAACTTATTGAATGCCAGCCTTCTGATGCTTGGGCAGTCCTCTGGGGTGGAGTGGCTGGGTGCCCAGAGCCTGCCCCTGCCCCTCCCCCCCCCCCCCACATTCTTGGGAGTCTGGGTGAGGAGGCTATGGAACTTGGGGAGGAGGGTGGGCAGTTACACAAGGGCTGCAGCAGCAGTCTGTGCTCCTGCTGCCCTTCCTGCAGCTCCACCAGACGCCGGAGCACATCAGTTTGATCCCCCAGTAGCCTCAGCATTGCATCCTGCCTCCTCTCATCACGCTGCCGCCACCTCTCCTGTTGCTCCCGCAACCTCTCATCTTGCTAGTCCCTCCTGCTCATTTTCTGCTTTCCTGGACTTTGCCATTGTTTGTCTTCACGCATTCTGCTGAGCTCTTTCAGTGAGGGAGGACTGCATGAGCTCAGAGAACATTTCATCGCGAGTGCATTTTTTTCACTTTCTTATCTGCGCTAGCCTCTGGGACGGAGATGATAGGGGGAGCGTTGAAACCTTTGCAGCTGTGGGAGGAGAAAAAGGGAGAGTAGTATTTAAAGAGACATTTTAGAGAACAATGGGTAGACTCTTTCATGATGAGCCAAGCTGTTAATATTACATAGCACATGTGCTTTTGGTACAAGGTCGCATTTTGCCTCTTATATTGAGGGCCTGCCAATTTGGTGAGATACATCACACATGCAGGGCTGGGCAACAGAATTCGGCTTGCAGGCAGCCATGGTAAGCCACAGTCTTTCAGCTTCTTCAACTTCATAATATGTGGGAATGGTTTCAAACAGCAGCGCCCTCCTTTCCCACACCAAGGGCCCATTGGGCTGGCCATTTAAAAGGAGGGGCTGTGGTTTTCGGGTTAACGAGCAGCACAAACCCAACTAAACCCCCCCCACTACCACCACCCAATTCTCTGGGATGATCACTTCACCCCTCCTCCCACCACATGACTAATATCAGGGAAGATACCTGCCAGCCAAAGGCTAACAGCTCAGCATGAACGGGCCCTGCCCCACTCCCCACATGGCTAAAAGTGGGGATGATTTCTTTTCAGCCACAGGCAAATAGCCCAGCAGGAACAGCCACCTCTGAATGTCCCCTTAATGTCCCTGGAGGATTTCTGCTCCATCCCCAAACACATTAACAGAGACTTTTCCAATAGTTGTCCTGGACATGAATGCATCCCAAGTCTTCAGGGCAAATCAATCATTAAAACACGCTTGCTTTTAAACCCTGTATTATATTTACAAAAGGTACACTCACCAGAGGTGCCTTCTCTGGCTTCATAGTCCAGAAGCCTGCCTTGAGAGGGTATTGGCTCCAGGGTGATAAACAGTTCCTGGCTGTCAGGGAGAACAGTTTCTCTGCTTGCCTGTTGTGCGCTATCCTCATCTTCCTCATGCCCAAAATCCTCATCCCTGTTGCATGAGACTGCCCCCTTGCAGGTGTCCACGGACAGGGGTTGCGTAGTGGTAGGAGCACCCCTAGAATTGCATGCAGCTCATCACAGAAGCGGCATGTCTGGGGCTCTGACCCAGAGCAGTCGTTTGCCTCTTTGGTAGGCTTGTCTGAGCTCCTTAATTTTCACAGGCACTGCTGCAGATCCCTGTTATAGCCTCTGTCCACCATGACATGGGAGATTCTCTCAAATATTTTGGCATTTCGTGTTTTGGAACAGAGTTCTGATACCACAAACTCATCTCCTCATACAGCGATCAGATCCAGTACCTCCATTCGGTCCATGCTGGAGCTCCTTTGTGACTCTGGGACTGCATGGTCACCTCTGCTGATGAGCTCGCCACGCTGGCCAAACATGAAATGAAATTCAAAAGTTCCTGGTGCTTTTCCTGTGTACCAGGCTAGTGCATCTGAGTTGAAAGTGCTGTCCAGAGCAGTCACAATGGAGCACTCTAGGATAGCTCCCGGAGGCCAATACCATTGAATTGCGTCCACACTACCCCAAATTTGACCCAGCAATGTCTATTTCAGCGCTAATCCCCTCGTCAGGGAGGAGTACAGAAATCAATTTTAAGAGCCCTTTAAGTCGACAAAAATGGCTTCGTCATGTGAACAGCTGCAGGGTTAAGTTGATCTAACGCTGCTAAATTCGACCTAACTCGTAGTGTAGACCAGGGCTAAGAAATTTAGTACTCAAACCTGTTTTGTCCCAAATGATTTTACCACCACAAGAAGTTCAAGTTTTACCTAGGATTAAAAATTCACTGTGATCTTCAAATTTAGCATATGTACAAGAAGTTCGGTTGCAATTAAATTAAAATGTATTAATTACTGTTTTAGCCAGTTGTTATAAAATAGAGAGGGTCACGTATACAGCTCAGGTTACTACTCTTAAGTACAGCCATCTGATTTAGTTACCTTTGATGCCACCACCTTCCCTCTCTAGTTAATTTGGATCTTTCAATTCTATGGGCTGAAGAGAGTCAATGACACAAAAAGAGCTGTACATGTCAAGAGTTTGACAGATTATTTGGCCTTCAACTATCATTGCATTAACCCACTGTCATTACACACACAAAAATTATAGTTGCATTCTGTGGAAATTATGGGCCAGATTCTGCAGTATGCCCTGAATGTTTTGTGCTGCTCCAGTGACACAGAGTCCCTGTAAACATCATTTAATTGGCCAATGTACTCCAGATGCTTTAGACTGTGCTGAAATGACAAAGCTGACAAAGCATACCAACAAATCTGGCCTTAAAACAAAAATGGTTTAAAGATTGATATTACATATCTACAACTCAAAACTATCACAGGGCAGCATTCTTTGGGTTTCTTGTTTAGCATTCATGTGTGAAATTAATTTGAAAACAAAACAGATTCCCAGAGAAAATTATGTTAAGATAGAGCTAAGGCTGAGAGTATGGAGGAGTACCTTAAATGGTTAAAAAGATGTTAACTCTTTTGCTGTTTTAGCAAACTATTACAGGTAATCATGCTGCTTATTCACCGTGAGAATGTGCACTTCTCACTAAGGCAAATGTGTTAACAAGAAAAAAAAAGTTCCACTTCAGTCTTAACAATTTTTGCATTTGTGTATGAACTGGCCATTTTATAAGCAGAATGTTGCACAAAAAATAAAGTATTTCAGAACCAAGGAAGATATGCAGTTTTTACAAAAGAATATTTATACTCTCATTCTGATAAAGTTATATCCAAGAATGATGAGAGACTAGGGAAATGTGATACAAAACAGACTGATTACAGTTGAGGGCTCAATTTATCAAGCTCATGAGTCTCAGACCACAGATCTGTTTTTAAATTACACATCCCCAAAAGGCACTGCAGATTAACTCGTCTATTCCATGGTTTAATTTATTCATAAACAAGACGGTACACTGTGAATGGCTAGCCAACTACAAAAGCAGTTTCTCCTCCCTTGGCGTTCACACCTCAACTGCTAGAAGAGGGCCTCCTCCTCCCTGATTGAGCTAACCTAGTTATCCCTAGCCTGATTCTTGCTTGCATATTTATACCTGCCTCTGGAAATTTCCACTACATGCATCCAACGAAGTGGATATTCACCCACAAAAGCTTATGCTCCAATACATCTGTTAGTCTATAAGGTGCCACAGGACTTTTACAGATCCAGACTAACATGACTACCCCCTGATACAAGACAGTACACTGTAAATGTTTCCAAACTGCATGAAGCTTCTGGGTATGAATGTAATACACTACTTAGCTGCAAGTGCTTCTTTCATTATATTTTTAAATGAAAAATGTAATTACAATACAACATTAATACCAAGATTCCATATATTATTTTAAGGGGAAAAAAGTATACAAAAGCAATCACTCCCGGATACATTGGGTTAAGAGAAATTATGCAAGGAATCAACTACAAAAGGTGAGCCAAGAATAGAGTAAAATTTTAGTTCCTTGTCCTCCTATCTTATTGAAAAAAGTTTTAGACCTAAACTGGTGACACTGACACTAACTGATCAATAGCAGTAATCAGACACAGTAATGAAATCAGATGTGCTGTAACAGTATACAAAAAGGCAGCTAGAGTGCATATCGTAGTGAACAGTCCAACCATGATTATAATCCTTATAAAGGAGTATTTGCCCTTTAATAAGTTGTTATATATGTCACAATTGAGACACTGTCACCGGACATGTAGTATTTATTTTGGTTATAATGTTAACTTCTGGAGAACTTGCTACCTATAGACAAGGCCAAACCATGCTTTAAATAGCTACTTTTCAAGATCATCACTTTTGCAACTTTCAGACTTGGTTTGTGGTGTTCAGCCTGGTAAAGTTTTGAGGGAAATTTGCTGGGCAAAGATCAGAGAAACAAAAGGAAGGAGACTCATTTCACAGTAAGGAAAAGGGAAGAATTTCCAGGGTTATGCTGGAATTAAGTTCAGTAAGGAGCTGGTATAAGAAGTTACTCTGAACTGCTGTAATGAAGCATGTCTACACAGCAAAGAAAAACCTGCAGCTGTTTCATTGCAGTGTAGACTTCTGGGCTCGGACTGGAGCCCAGGCTCTGGGACCTGGAAGTCTACACAGCAGTGAAACATCCCTGCAGCCCAAGCCACATGAGCCCAAGTTGGCTGGTATGAGCCAGCTGCAGGTTTTTCTTTGCTGTGTAGACAGTGACAATGCAACAGATCTATATTGACTACTGAAACTTTCCACCTTCCTGATTAAAGAAGGACTCAAACAGCTGAATGGGGAGACTATCAAGTCACGAGACTAGTGCTTGTGGCACTGACAAAACCAGCAGCACGTCAAAATTTATGCCAAGAACAGTGAACTTCAGCCCTGGCTACTTTCTGATTGGGCCATATCACAAGTACAAGAAACTTTCCTTTGTATCATAACCGTTTGAGATTTCTGTGCAAATATTAGTATGTCTCACACACACACAAAAAAGGCAGTTTATTAGCTAAAGGCAAATTTTCAAAAAAGACAAGATACAGTAGAATAGATTCAGGGTAGGATTTATACGCACACAGAGGCAGAAATATTCTAAGAACATACACTTAACCTATTATTAGAAAAGGAAAATAGCTCATACATCTAAGACCTGTTTCTCTCAGATGTTCGTGTAGGTGATCCAGCCACCATTTCACACTTTAAGGTCTGGAATGTTACAGGTAAGACAACTACAGTTTATGGCACAGTTTAGGTAGGATTCACGTAAGATTCTGATGATGTGTTGGCACATTAAATGCAGCTAGCAGTTGACACCAAGATTACATTTAAGTTCTCATTACAGAAACAAAAACAAACAGCTATTTTGAAGTTTCAAACGGGTCCCTCAAAAAAAAGGGGAACAAAATAAGATCATATAGAAATTCAGGCCTTATTCACAGTTCTTTAAAAGTGCTTGGTCACAACTGAAATTCAGACCTGTCGGGTCACTCTTTTAAAAAGAAGCTTTCTCAGCATGATTTTCTGATAGATGGCCCTTTAAATAATGGGGGGGAGAGGAGAGGGTGAAAGAGACCCACAGCTGCAGCCTTAAACGCTGCTTCCCCAATCTCCTTTCCTCCCAGCTGGTAAGCATTCCTGCTATGTTTTCCTTGTCTCTTATCACCAATGATATAGTCTATCCTGGCAACTCTCATTAAGAGGAAGAGACTATGTCCAAAATATTCTGTTTTTTAATTTTTATTTTATTTCAGGTGCAGATCCATCACATATTACTAAAACTATGCATTCACTAGCAAGTTAGTGAACACATTTGTGCTTGTGGGGTTAAAAAGTATTTGTCTGGAAATGACATTTAACCTTTGCCTACCCCTTAGGTTCTTCACAAAGATATCCCTTAACTACCGCCTATAAATCTGCAAACCCAAAGAAATGGATCATTAACACACACCTACATGGCTGAAAACCTTTCCAAAGTATTAATGCTCCCAATTCCAGGAAAAGGAGCTGCAAAACCTAGTAGTTAGAATCTGAGTACATATTAGTAGTTAATTCCCTTTTTGTCTGTTGAAGTGATCCTGATAACTTTATTATACTAGAACTTTCCTATGCTATTCAAGTTATGCAGCAAGGTTCTTCTGATGCTGCAGTAACACATTCTTCCCCCCCCACCAACCCGGTCAGAGTATTTTTGAATGAGAATCTAGACAAGTGAAACCCCTCTATCAGAAAAGTAGTCTGACCCATAAAGACAGTAGTGTGTAGCTTATTGGGTAATAATAATACACTGTCTAGATCCAGTGCAGCATAGCAATTTTAAGTATGCATTGTTGTACACAAACTTATGAGTTCTGTCTATGCAACAGAAGCAATGTAGTAACTGGAGCTATATGGCCCGGTGAAACTGAAGGATGAAGTGACTCAAAGTATTGTTGTTGGGCCCAACATTTAAAAATGCAGTTTACAATAAAGACTTTTTCCTACCCATCAGGTCTGCCAATATCAGCATGGTCCTAAAAGAATCAAGCTGTGTTCCCCCCCACTCCGCTCAATCAGCAGCTCTGTTGATACATAAATCAGAATAGAATCTGCTCACTCTCTCATAACTGTGCTGGCTCTGTAACGCAGGAGTAAAAAAGAAGATATGATGTAATAAGTACAAGAAGCAGAACTGTTGAGTAAAAGTGATTTAATGGTCATTTTTCTGACCATAACTACATTTTAAACCCCCAAATTGCAATTATATTTTACTGTAGCAGCATGTAACCTGAATGGTCTTCTATACTGATATGTGCGCCTAATTAACATTAGGAGTTAAACAAGCATACTCAGAGGATAATAGGCCTCTAAGAATAAAGGATAGTAGGGAAAAAAAACTGATAGCTATAGGCTATGGGGAGAGTGGAACACCCTGTAAATATACCACAAGTGTCGGGCTTTAGCAGGTTTGAGGAAAAAGAGGGGCCACAGCCAAGGACTTGGCACTCTTCCCAACACAGCCCTCTGCTGACCCCACAGATATTTTATGGTATGCAACCATGGTTGGCACAAGACAACTATGAAGAACTAAGACAACAGCAGTGCAGCTCCTGCTGGATCTGTGCTACAGGCAAGAGCCAAAAAAGTGCAGAAGAGTAACCCCGTTATGTAACTGCCTCCACTTTCCTTCCCCATGAATCCCCAGGATTGAGATGCTATATCTTCACCACTCTCCATGTTCCCAAAACCCCTCACATCTGAGGAAACAGGTTTGGGCCTCCACCTGTTCATTAAAACAAGAACAAAAAACTTGTATAAGTTACATATAAACACGGGACCCTAGATGTACTATAGTAATATGTCAGTTACCAAATAACATGAAGATTCTGTTCACATGTTTTAATAAAAATAAAAGATTAAGTTTTTATACTTTGCTGCCTGAAGTTAAAGTACCCAAACAAGAGTGACTTAATTTTCATAGACACTGAACATCCTCTGCATCCCCTGAAGTCACCAGGAGCTGCAAGTGCTCAGCACCTCTGAAAATTAAACCACTTTTTTGGCAACCAAATTTGGAAAAATTTTGCCTAGGTCATTAGCAGGCACACAACAGCCCAAAGTGGACACTGACCAGATAGAATCTTATGGCAGTTGAGCAGACTGGTAAAAAAAAGGTCAATTGTGTAAGGTTAATTACTGACAGCTAAGTGTCCATATTATTAGTTATCCGTCCACAGCTTCAAAAGCCAGGGCCTACATAGGTTCAAGAAAAAGCAAGCTTTCACAGCAGTGCTGGAAAAAGCTAGAAGGAAATATGGGCAGAGCAAGGTGCCCAATCTGTGGGTCATATGAGACCCAGACAAGAGCCTCCGAAGTAGTATAAACAAAGGGTTGACAAGGAAAAGGAGCAAAATATTTTACACTCATTTTCAGGTCAACATGGTAAAACTCAGGGAGCCGTGACTGGCTGAAACCACCCTGCCCGCTAAGCCAATAAAGCCGCCAACTGACATCCTCGTTGGCAGTTGTAGCAGAGAGGCAGAGTGAATGAGTTGCCCCCTGACTCCTAGAGGTTGCCTCTCCACATCAAGGTTGAGCCATGCTGGCAGGCAGACTGAAGCAGCTTGCACTGCCTGCAACACATGTACAGACAAATTTTAAAAAAAATTAACAGGAGGAGGTGAGTTAATGGGGGAAAAGAAAAAAAAAGAAAACCACACATACACGGGAAGTATAGCAACAGGTACTACCCCAAATTTACTAGACAGAATCCCTGAACTACATAATCTTAGTGCATGCAAGACAGAGCCCATGCTCATATTAGAGAGCCCGTGGATGAAGACAGACATTATTACATCAGTAACACCACTGTCATTATTTAAACTGATTGTTTTCTTAGGAGAAATACTTAATGCGCACTGCATTCCAAAGGACTTCTGTTGATGAATCAGAGCAATAGCTAGAGTTATGAATAGAGCAGATGTGTTATATGAATTTCTCCTTAGAGCTCTACCAGTACCAGCAAGTTCAATTCTGGGGTTTCTCTTGGACAAGGGACTGATTATGTAGACTTTTTCTAACATCCAATGGGAATTAGTATTAAGTCAAACTTTCATTTGTAACCCAAGCCAAAATTTGAAGCCAGGACTCCAGCAGTGCAAGGCCAGCGTATTAACTAAGTGTTCCAACTAGTATCCTCTTTTTTGATTACAGGAAAACCTGAGTCCAACACTTCTATTTTAAACCCATTTTCCATGCCTTTAGAACTCCATCACTACTCTAGGTTATGTGCTCCAAGGGTGAGAGTACTATTTATTTTTGTGATAAGACTATAGGGCAAGAGCTTCAAAAATTGTGCCAAAAGATAGTCCCCTAAATCCATACTTAGATGCCTAAACATGTGGGGCAGATTTTAAAAAAGAGCTTGGCTGGGGACTGGGGGTGGGAGAAAGATGTTTGTTTTTGAACAAACAATGCTGGTTCTCATAGACTTATAGATATTAAAGGTCAGAAGGGACCATTATGATCATCTAGTCTGACCTCCTGCATAATGCAGGCCACAGAATCTCACCCACCCACCCACCCCTGCAATAAACCTCTCACCTATGTCTGAGCTACTGAAGTCCTCAAATTATGGTTTAAAAACTTCAAGGTGCAGAGAATCCTCCAGCAAGTGACCTGTGCCCCATGCTACAGAGGATGACGAAAAACTCCCAGGGCCTCTTCCAATCTGCCCTGGAGGAAAATTCCTTCCTGACCCCAAATATGGCGATCAGCTGAACCCTGAGCATGTGGGCAAGATTCACCAACCAGATACCCAGGAATGAATTCTCTGTAGTAACTCAGATCTCACCCCATCTAACATCCCATCACAGGCCATTGGGCCTATTTACCATGAATAGTTAAAGATCAATTAATTGCCAAAATCATGTTATCCCATCAGACCATCTCCTCCATAAACTTACCAAGTTTAATCTTGAAGCCAGATAGATCTTTTGCCCCCATTGCTTCCCTTGAAAGGCTATTCCAGAACTTCACTCCTCTGACAGTTAGAAACCTTGGTCTAATTTCAAGTCTAAACTTCCCGATGGCCAGTTTATATCCATTTGTTCTTGTGTCCACATTGGTACTGAGCTTAAATAATTCCTCTCCCTCTCTGGTATTTATTTATAGAGAGCAATCATATCTCCCCTCAGCCTTCTTTTGGTTAGGCTAAACAAGCCAAGCTCCTTGAGTCTCCTTTCATAAGACAGGTTTTCCTTTCCTCAGATCATCCTAGTAGCTCTTCTCTGTACCTGTTCCAGTTTGAATTCATCCTTCTTAAACATGGGAGACCAGAACTGCACACAGTATTCCAGGTGAGGTCTCACCAGTGCCTTGTATAATGGTGCTAACAGTTCCTTATCCCTACTGGAAATACCTCACCTGATGCATCCCAAGACTGCATTAGCTTTCTTCTTGACCATATCACATTGGCGGCTCATAGTCATCCCAAGGTCCTTCTCCTCCTCCATTACGTCTAATTGATGCGTCCCCAGCTTATAACTAAAATTCTTGTTATTAATCCCTAAATGCATGACTTTACACTTCTCACTATTCAATTTCATCCTATTACTATTACTCCAGTTTACAAGGTCATCCAGATCCTCCTGTATGATATCCCGATCCTTCTCTAAATTGGCAATACCTCCCAGCTTTGTATCATTCACAAACTTTATTAGCATACTCCACTTTCTCATTTCTCTGGGTTCACAATCAGAGATGCAATAATTTCTGAACATTAAGTTCAAATCATGTGAGTAATCAGAAATGAAGCATCTCAATGTTGTATCCTTTCTGCAGGTTTGAGCTGTGCTCATCTTACCAAGTTCTCTCAAGCAGCAGCTTATGAAACAGACGTGAGGCCACAAATATTGCACTGAAAACTGTAAGGTCCTTTTAAAGTGACATTTCAGTAATGTTGTAGATTTCATCTACTTTTATGTAGGGATATTAAGCAGGTATCTATATCATGGTCTCAGTACATAACAACTTGAGATAGTTTTAGAATTCAACTCCACAACAGTGAGAAACCATGGCAACTCAAGAGTCAAGGTTTTCATGTAAACTCTGCCCCATAAAGATGCCATCATCCAACCGCTCCTTCTTTCAACAAAGGGTATTGAAGAGGAGCATGAAACATTGGTTTTCCCAATTTTCCTCATACATCACCAGCATTAAGTGGGCTGCTGTCACATCACAAGTTCTGTTAACACACATCCTCTAATTTCATGCAGATTTATAGAGAACACATTACCATTGTGTCTAATGTAGTTTTTAATGGCCTTAAGATGTGCTGGAGACATTTTCCTGTGTACCCTGGGCCCCGCTCTTGTAACCCTTCCAATCTGGCAGGCCAGGGCATAGGACAGAGATGGGCAAACTACAGCCCACGGGACCGTTCTACCTGGCCCGACCTCCTGGCCTGGGAGGCTAGCCCTCGGCCCCTCCCCTGCTGTTCCTCCTCCCCCTCAGCTCACTGCACTGTTGGCGCAACGCTCTGGGAGGCGTGGCCATGAACTCTTGCCAGGCACAGCAGCTGCAGAGCCCAGCCTGACCTGGTGCTCTGTGCTGCGCGGGGCGTGACTGGCTCCAGCCGGACAGCACAGCTGCCTGTCCTGGTGCAGCTGTGCCGCCTGCCACTGGTGCTCCAGGCAGCACAGTAAGGGGGCAGGGAACAGGGCTGGATAGAGGGCAGGGAAGTTCGGGGGTCGGGAGAGTGGTCAGGGGTGTGGATAGGGGTCAGGGTACGGGGGGGTTGAATGGGACGGGAGCAGTCAGGGGACAGAGGGCAGGCGGGGTGGGGGGGTGGATGGGGCAGGAGTCATGGGGGGGGCCCCCCCATCAGGGGGCAAGAAGCAGGGGGGCTGGGCCACACCTTGCTGTTTGTGGAGGCAGAGCCTCCCCTAACCGGCCCTCCATACAATTTCTGAAACCCTATGCTGCCCTCAGCTCACCCTCCTCCTCAAGCCCATTCAGGAGCTCCTAGTGAATGAAGACCCCTTCCCTTAACTGCTTATGAGCTCCAGCCAGCCTGTGTTCTTTCCTTTTTCAGGACAAGAGGGCAAGGACTGCAGGCCCTGATGAGCATGAAAAGTCTCTTTGGCCTTAACAGATAAGGCAGCAAGGGTGTACCTAAAGAACCTAGGCTTGAGAGTGGGGCTAACTGGCTTTACGGAAAAAAGATCCTGTGAAGTTAACTTGATTTTTTTTTTACGAGATTACAAAATTGGTTACTAAAGGTAATAGTGGTTACATAACATACTTAGACTACTGTAAACCATTTCACTTGGTACTGCACAAGATGCTGATTAAAAATAAAATGGCACACAATAGTGGATTTAAATCTGGCTAATGGATAGGTCTCAAAAAATGTGACCATAAATGGGAAATAGTCATCAGGCAGGTCTGTTTCCAATGGAGTCCTGAAGGGCCCTGTTCTTGGCCCTACGCTACTTAACATTTTTTACTAATGGCCTGGAAGAAAATGTCATCACTGAATCTTTGCAGATGGGGAAGTGGTAAATAATGAGGACAGGTTAAAGGTCACTAAATTCAGAGCAATCTGGATCACCTGGTAAACTGGGCACATGCAAACAGTGTAAACGTATCAATTTAAGAACAAAGAATGTAGGCCACACTTACAGGATGGGGGACTTTATCCTATGAAGCTGTGACTAGGAAAGATTTGGGGGTGGTGATAGAGGATAATCAGCTCAACATGAACTCCTAGTGTGATGCTGTGGCCAAAAGAGCTACTGCAATCCTGGGATACATGAACAGGAGAATCTTGAATAGGAGTAGAGAGGTTATTTTACCATTGTATTTGGAACTGGTGCAACTACTGCTGGAGTACTGTGTCCAGTTCTGGTGCCCACAGTTCAATAAGTATGTTGATAAGCCAGAGACATCTTGAGCCAGAAGAGCAAAGAGCCAAGAGCATGGTTAAAAGATTTAAAAATCTGATTTACAAGTGTGATCAACCCAAGGAGTTCAATCTGTTTAGCTTAACAAAGAGAAAGTTAAGGGGCAACTTGATCACAGCACATAAATATCTATCTACATGGGAAAAAAGTATTTAATTGTAGGCTCTTCGGTGTAGCAGAGAAAGGTATTATGCAATCCAATCGCTGGAAGTTGATGTTAGCTGAATTCAGACTGAAAATAAGGTGTAAATTTTTTAAACATGATAGTAGTTAGCCATTGGAACACTGTACCAAGAGTCAATGATAGAGACTCCACTGTGACAATTTTAAAATTAGGATGGATATTTTTCTAAAAAGATGTGCTCTAGGAATTATATGGGGGAAGTTCTATGGCCTGTGTTATACAGGAGGTGAGAGACTACATGATCATAATTACCTTCTAGCCTTAGAATCTATGAATCCCATTCACACCTGTAAAATGATATTCTAGTAATCTAACCTCCCATATGACATGGCCATAGAATTTCCCCAAGATAATTTCACTGCTTCTCTTTTAGAAAGGCATGCAATCTGGATTTTAAAATAGTCAGTGATGGAGTATTCATTACCCTTGGTAAATTGTTTCAATGGCTAATTATCCTCACAGTTAAAAATATATGCTTTATTTCCAGTCTGAATTGGTCTAGTTTCAACTTCCAGCTATTGGATCATGTTCTCTGCTAGACTGATGAGCAAATTTTACAAGTGGACAAACTGAAGTACAAAGATTAAATGACTTGCCCAGTCACGAGATAAATGAGCCGAGATTAGAACTCAGGTTTCCTGAATCACAGTCTTCTGTATTACTTCACATCCCAAACTCAGGGGCTTCCATCACACTTCTTGATTTACACAATCCACTGCCCACTATCTACTGTTCTCCTCAACCCATGAGGCCTCTGTCTGTGCCTGCTCACATCCAGAATTGCTGTATGGACCATGAGCCACACAGATTGCCATTTCCTTTCTCCCCACTCCAGCATCCAAACATCAGATATTTCAGTCCAGAAGGTAGTACTCTTAGAAAGTTTATTTATATACAAGGCTTGCAAAAAAAAGTGCTTCCACAAGAATAGTTATAGCAGGAGATAGAGCTCTCATGAGAAGCTGGACCCAGACTATGGACTCATGACAAAAGAAGAATGACTACACATCTCACAGTGTTAGGCACGAAATACACAATTAACGTCTTTGACTTAGACTGCATGAAGAGCTTACTGTGAAAAAGTTATGAGCCTCGTGAGAGACTGGGAGGGGAAGAGGACTACCTGCAAGTTACTCCAGCAGGGAGGGAGGGAGATCAAGTTGTCAGGCAGCACTTTTGTCCATAGCCTGGGCTTCCCTAATATAGCTGAACATTCTTCACAGCAGGCAGAGAATTTATTAAAACATGGCATCCTGCTTGGATGGCAAACAATACATGCTTAAAAAAAAAGTTAGCACGCGAACATACTAAAGTCAAATTGAGAAGCAAGAGAAGCCTTTAGAGCAGTGGTTCTCAACCTAGGGGTGCCGCTTGTTCAGGGAAAGCCCCTGGCAGGCCGGGCCGGTTTGTTTACCTGCCGCTTCCGCAGGTTTGGCCGATCGCAGCTCCCACTGGCCTTGGTTCGCCGCTCCAGACCAATGAGGGCTGGGGGAAGCGGTGCGGGCCAAGGGACGTACTGGCCGCCCTTCCTGCAGCCCCCATTGGCCTGGAGCAGCGAACCGCAGCCAGTGGGAGCCGCGATCGGCCGAACCCGCTGACACAGCAGGTAAACAAACTGGCCTGGCCTGCCAGGGGCTTTCCCTACACAAGCGGCGCACCGAGGTTAAGAACCACTGCTTTGCAGGATCACAGGATATTAGTGAAATAATTTGCTGAAACAGGAGAATTATATATGAAAAAAGTTAATTGATATTTCATGATCTATGCAATTGGTTACGAAACTGAATTCATCCCAAAACCCCTGAATATTTTTTCCTCTTGAAGGGAACTAAAAATATTTAACATGAAAGTAGACAGCTGAATCAGAAAAAAAACTAACTGTAGGATTTATTGAAGAGAGGTATGCCAATTCACAAGTCAAGTTGCAGCAACAGGCAATGCCACACAAGGGATCAGAGTATAGGTCCTACCTCTGTCCCATGCTGCCAGGAATGTCTCATATTGCCCCCTTCAGGTCAATCTGAGGAACTGCATTAGAGCACAACAAAACCATTTCCAAGCCCTCACTGACTAGGACAGGGGTGGCCAGTCTGTGGCTCTTCAGAAGTTAATATGCAGCTCCTTGTACAGGCACTGACTCCGGTGCTGGAGCTACAGGTGCCAACTTTCCAATGTGCCAGGGGGTGCTCACTGGTCAACCCCTGGCTCTGCCACAGGCCCTACCCCCACTCCATCCCTTCCCACGCCCTCCCGAGCCTGCCATGTCCTCACTCCTCCCCATCCCATCCCAAATCTCCTGATCAGCTGTTTTGTGGCATGCAGGAGGTGTGGGGAGGGAGGGGGAGGCGCTGATCAGCAGGGCTGCCGGTGGGTGGGAAGTGCTGGGAGCCGGGGAGGGGGTGCTGATGGGGGGCTGCTGATGTGTTACTGTGGCTCTTTGGCAACGTACATTGGTAAATACTGGCTCCTTCTCAGACTCAGGATGGCCACCCCTGGACTAGAAGGTTCATCACCACAACTGGGAGAATATGCAGGTGGTTTCCTGAAGAGTTCCCCTTTCCCCATATATTCCCTTGGAACTGACTTGAAACGTCACTACGCTCTCCTCCTGAAGCCCCACCTCTGCTACAATGCGTATAGTGCCAGCTTGTGGTTAGAAAGAGTTAGCACTTGATTTACAATAAAAAAAATTTAAGTATTGTATTAGTTTTACTGTGCATTACTACCTTCACCTTTCATATCACTTGTAATCTTGGGACTGTAAACTCTTCAAGGCAGAAAGTACATCTCCATACATTTGTGCTGCAACTCCTGGGAGCACTCTATCCTTATTGTGGCCTCTCAGTACGGTAGAGGAAGATTGTCAAAGGCAGAAGTGGCAGTTAAGCACCATATTCCCATACAAAGCCTTTCCATAGATATTAAATAATTTGGACAAAATTAGTACCCCAGCTGGACACAGCGACAGAACCAAAGTCTCACATGCTATTTCTTGGATGGCAGTTGCAAAGATGTCTCAAATATAGAAACAATATTTCAACTTTTTCTAGAAAGTCATCACTAGGGTTCTTTGTTTGATCAGGAAATACTAAATAGTGTCAAATTCAAATCTAGTTTATTCAGGACCCCATTGTGTGTATTAAATCATTCAAGTCATAAATATTGACTAATGCAATTAATTACAGGATTTCAGACTATTAGCCCAAACTGAATTTCCTTGCTTTGGTGTGTTTACATCACAGTCTCAGTAATAGTTTTTGCACTTAAGAATCTTTAAAATACAAAGTTTTTAAACCAATATGCTGTGCAGGGAAAGATCTTATGGGGCTCACTAAAACAATCCACTTCTTGAGATTCAGCACCACCACTTTAGGGAAGCTCCAGTTGGCACAGAATTGCTCTTTAAAGGGTTTTAACTGCACAGAAAATCAAACTGCAGCAAGATATTTATAGACAGCAAGTTAGTTAACCAATTAAAATGAGACTTAAGAGGAACTCTAGATTTTAGAGTTATGATACAAGGAGTAGGTTAGAAAAACTTAAGTTTCTATACCTAGCTTAATTTCACCAGAACTACTAAACAGTTAACCCAATCGTTTTAGTTTGCAGAAATGCCTTAAAAACAGAACATTTGTTAAGAAAGTACATACTGGAGAGTCAAACTTTTTAAAAAAAGAGTATTTTAGTTGTTACCATAATGTATAAATGCAAATACGAGGCATTCTGTGACCATAAGCACATCTCTGCTTCACCATGTTCTAACCCCAGGAATGCTTGTGAGGCTCTTCAAAGCCACAGTACTCCTAGTCGTGCTTGCACTATAATTTTTTGTTTGTACGTCACTGTGTTGTCGGATCTGTGATACCTTCTCTCCCAATTCAAATGGAGAAAATCTGCAATGTATAATGTAACCTCCACACCTCACTTTTTTAAAAAAAAATCTAACATAGAGACTAAATGTATATATAAAGGTACCTCCACTAATAGAAAAGCTGCTGCATTTAGACACTAGCATTGTGCAAGGACCCTATGCAGTAAGCTTTATAGTGGTGGAGAAAGTTGGGTTGTGTATGTAACTTAGCATGAGGGACAGGAAAGAGGAATACCAAATATTCCCCTTACACTGAATGCATGCGATGAAGTGAGCTGTAGCTCACGAAAGCTTATACTCAAATAAATTTGTTAGTCTCTAAGGTACCACAAGTACTCCTTTTTTTTTTGCGAATACAGGCTAACAAGGCTGCTACTCTGAAACCTTACAGTAAGTGTGTTTCAAAGTCCTACCCACATTAGGGAAATTAAGAGAAAAACAAAAAAATACATACATAGCCAACAATGATTTGGCTCCCAGTGCAGACCTATGAGCAATTTTTTTTTTTTTTTAAATCATCTAAGGCGGTTCCTAGGCACCCAAAACCATGGCAGTATCTGGCAACCCTTAACACTAGTTTCAGGGTGGTAGCGGTGTTAGTCTGTATCAGCAAAAACAAGGAGATGTCCTTGTGGCACCTAAAAGACTCACAAATTTATTTGGGCATAAGCTTTCGTGGGCTAGAACCCACACTAGTGACACTCTGAGAGCTCTATCATTATCAAAGGAGCTCAACTGGCATTAACAACAGTGGAAACCATCTGAAAGATTTCCCTAGCATGGACAGGGTCAGACGGTCACAACACTGGCACTCTCTCCCCTGCAAAAAAGGTAACGCTGTAACTTACAAGAGTGAAATCACGATTTCACTCTTCCTTGTAGGCCTTTGTGAGGAGAGAGAGAGCACCTAGCAGCCACTGCTGTAACTACCCTAGCATCTACTACTGCCTAATTTGTGCCAGGGCTCAGCCCTAGCATCTCTAGGCTTGACACAACGGTTATGAAAATTAAATAAATTGCTTGAACTCTGGAACCCTGTTCATTACAGATTAAGCACTGACCTGCTATAAGCCACCAGAGGTGTGGAGAGGAGCCACACAGTGGAACCAGTGCTGAGCCTAGGGTTGTCAACCCTCAACCTTGTCAAGCCAGGATGGTCCTAGCTGAGCCGGGCAAGGGCAGGAAAGGGCACGCGGAGGGAGGGGGGAGGTTATTTCACGGGGCCAGATGCGCACCTCACACTTCCCCATCCCACACTTACCCAGCTGAGCGGCCCAAGCCCGGGGCCTTCAGGCTCCGGCACAACGGCTTGTCCCCTTTTTTCCCTCCCGCGCAGCCCCAGGCAGGCGAGACCTGCGAGCCCGTCCCCATGACACGCACGTGCGCGGTCAGCCCGCGGGGCGGCGGGAGGCCGAAGGGACGAGCCAGGGAACAGGCGGGGGCCAAGGTCGGGAGGGGCGGCACCGAGCGCTAGGGCGCCGCCGGGCGCGGAGCGGGCCGGGGACACGCGGGCGCTGCACCGGGCTGGCGGGGGAGCCGCACGGGGGAAGCAGCGGGGCAGGGGCTGGGTCCCTCCCTCACTCACCCTCTGCATGGCTTTCAGGATCAAAGCCAGCTCATAGCGGGGCATCCTCCTCCTCCTCCGCCTGCTCCTGCTGGCGGCGGCGCGATGGGGACAGAACGTGGGGGGCGGGGGCGCGGCGGGGCTGGGGCTGCTCGGGCGCGGCGCGGCGCTGCTGGGTCCCAGGCTGCACAAGCGGGAGGCGGGCGAGCGTCGCTGCTTAAAGGGCGCCGCCGCCAGCTGCGCAGGCTCCACCCACAGCGCCGCCCCGCCCCCCCGCCGGCCTCGGAGCCAGGCACCGCCGAGTCCAGCCCCCCGCCCCCGGCCGGGCTAGGTGCGCCCCCTCCCCCCCGCCCGCGCCCCCTCCGGCCCGCAGCCGGCCGGGGGCTGCGCGGGGCTGGCGCCCGGCGAGGGTCGCAGGCGGCCCGAAGCGTGCGGGGGGGAGGGGCCGCCTCTGAGCCGCGTGCGTGAGGCGCCAGCCCCGCCCCCTCCTGCGGCGGCTTCCGCGCTGCTGCTGCAGGGAGTGGAAGTTTCCACTGTGTCCGCCCCCCCCAGCAGGCACAGACAGATACACACACCCCCACCCCCCCCTCCTCCTCCTCCTCCTCCTCCGCTCGGGGAGCGCACGGGGCAACCGAGCCAACGCCTGACACACGCATACTCTGCCCCGCCCCCCTCCTCTCCCGTCAGTGACGCGCGGCCTCACAGATCTCTCCGGACGGCGGGGGCAGCAGGCAGGATGTTCCAGAAACATCGGCACAGACACACCCCTGTGCCAGGGGCACCGCCCCGCCCAGGCCGCCAGCCTCAGAGGGGCCCGCAGACATACACCCACTGGGGCCAGTGACTCCCTGCCCCACTGAGAGGTGCTGCCAGGGGTCCACACCCACACATCGCTCAGTGTTCCAAGCCCCTGGCCCCTACACGCACACACCCCGTGCTCCTGGTTAGGGAAAACACTTCAGTGCCAGAGAGCCCTGACACAGTCCAAGGCATCTGATCTGTATTCCCCCCTCCGTGGCCAAGCAAGCACATCCACTCGAGGCTCCTGGCTCCTCAGCCATCACCTGCCTTGGATTGAGACCCGCATCCCTCCACCTCCTGACCAAGGTTTTTCTAGACTACACAGTTCCCTACAAGCCAGATGGCCTAAACAGGCCAGCGTCTGCAGGTTGCTTTCTCTCCAAATGGCATGAACAGCGTAATTGCCTATAGTTGTAATTTACCACTGAGCATTTTAAAAGCCATGAACCCATAACTGGGTTTTCCCTATGTTTACAAGTGTTTAGCTCTCTCAGATTCAGTACCAGAACCCAAACTGGGCAGATCAGCCTGTTTCTTTATACAGATCTTTTGTCCTCCAACCTCCAGGAATAGGTAATCAGCAGACAATTACCTTCTCAGAGCAGAGCTTCAAAAGGCTGGGTTTTTGCATAACCAGAGGTGGGGAATTTGCCTTAACCTCTCCTTAGGTATTTTCCTGGAAATCCATTGCACACCTAATGTCCCCAAAAATCCATTCTTGTCTGGCACAATTTCAGTACAGTATAGTCCTTTGAACTCCCAGCCCTCACATCACATCTCCCCAGCTAGAGGTAACAATCCCAGCCCACAACAATACATAAACTTTGCATTTAATACACTAAGATTTTCCAAGGATATTGCAGGAAATTGCTATATCTGTCACACTCTCCTCCCCCTATACACATCAGGGCAGTGATACACTCTGTCAGTGAGACCATTGCAACACACACATGCCAGTATTCCAAAAACATCAATACACATCCCTGTGCCCCCCAAAAAAGAGACCCTTACACACACAACTACCCATGCCAGACACATGCACAATTTGCCCTGTGATCCAGAGAGAAGCACTCACCCATTCCTGAAGTCCATCCCACATATATGCATTCAGCTTTGTGAGGTCGTTCATCTACATTAACACAATCTTAATTGAGACCCCCACCACCATGCTCAAACACCAATGCCTGATACTTCTCAACACACACCTTTAGAACCCCCATGCAAACACACAGGTATTTGAGATCCCCATGTGCTCAAACACAAATACACAAACATGAGCTTCCTAATCACACCCCTTTATGAGGCATCCTATATACACTTGTGTGGGAAGCCCCTATTCCATATGTTTATGTAACCATCGCTTATTAGCACCATAGTGTCCAGGAAGTGGATCTCTTGTGTGGACTGGTCCAGGCTGAGGTTGATGGTGGGATGGAAATTGTTGAAATCATGGTGGAATTCATAGAATCATAGAAGGTTAGGGTTGGAAGGGACCTCAGGAGGTCATCTAGTCCAACCCCCTGCTTGAAGCAGGACCAATCCCCAATTTTTGCCCCAGATCCCTAAATGGCCCCCTCAAGGATTGAACTCACAACCCTGGGTTTAGCAGGCCAATGCTCAAACCACTGAGCTATCCCTCCCCCCAAATTCCTCAAGGGCTTCGATGGTCACATAAACACCACCCTATACCGGAAACCTACTGACCGCTATTCCTACCTACATACCTCCAGCTTTCATCCAGACCACACCACACGATCCATTGTCTACAGCCAAGCTCTACGATACAACCGCATTTGCTCCAACCCCTCAGACAGAGACAAACACCTACAAGATCTCTATCAAGCATTCTTACAACTACAATACCCGCCTGCAGAAGTGAAGAAACAGATTGACAGAGCCAGAAGAGTACCCAGAAGTCACCTACTACAGGACAGGCCCAACAAAGAAAAGAACAGAACACACCACTAGCCATCACCTTCAGCCCCCAACTAAAACCTCTCCAACGCATCATCAAGGATCTACAACCTACCCTGAAGGGTGACCCATCACTCTCACAGATCTTGGGAGACAGGCCAGTCCTTGCTTACAGACAGCCCCCCAACCTGAAGCAAATGCTCACCAGCAACCACACACCACACAACAGAACCACTAACCCGGGAACCTATCCTTGCAACAAAGCCCGTTGCCAACTGTGTCCACATATCTATTCAGGGGAAACATTCATAGGGCCTAATCACATCAGCCACACTATCAGAGGCTCGTTCACTTGCACATCTACCAATGTGATATGTGCCAGCAATGCCCCTCTGCCATGTACATTGGTCAAACCGGACAGTCTCTACGTAAAAAAATAAATGGACACAAATCAGACGTCAAGAATTATAACATTTAAAAAACAGTTGGAGAACACTTCAATCTCTTTGGTCACTCGATTACAGACCTAAAAGTGGCAATTCTTCAACAAAAACCTTCAAAAACAGATTCCAACGAGAGACTGGTGAATTGGAATTAATTTGCAAACTGGATACAATTAACTTAGACTTGAATAGAGACTGGGAGTGGATGGGTCATTACACAAAGTAAAACTATTTCCCCTTGTTTATTCCCCTCCCCACCCCCCACTGTTCCTCAGACATTCAACTGCTGGAAATTGCCCACCTTGATTATCACTACAAAAAGTTCTTCCCCCCCCCTTCCCCCTGCCACCCCTCCCCGCTCTCCTGCTGGTAATAGTTCACCTTAAGTGATCATTCTCATTACGGTGTGTATGGTAACACCCATTGTTTCATGTTCTCTATGTATATAAATCTCCCCACTGCATTTTCCACTGAATGCATCTGATGAAGTGAGCTGTAGCTCACAGAAGCTTATGCTCAAATATATTTGTTAGTCTCTAAGGTGCCACAAATACTCCTTTTCTTTTTGCGAATACAAACTAACACGGCTGCTACTCTGAAACTTTTACTGTAGATTTCACAAAATGAAAAGAAGGTACCAATGTGAGATTTCTAAAGATAGCTACAGCACTCAACACAAGATTTAAGAATCTGAAGTGCCTTCCAAAATCTGAGAGCGACAAGATGTGGAGCATGCTTTCAGAAGTCTTAAAAGAGCAACACTCTGATGCAGAAACTACAGAACCCAAACCACCAAAAAAGAAAATCAACTTTCTGTTGGTGACATCTGACTCAGATAATGAAAATGAACATGTGTCTGTCTGCACTGCTTTGGATTGTTATCAAGCAGAACCCGTCATCAGCATGGACGCATGTTCTCTGGAATGGTGGTTGAAGCATGAAAGGACATATGAAACTTTAGCGCATTTGGCATGTAAATATCTTGTGACGCCAGCTACAACAGTGCCATGAGAACGCCTGTTCTCACTTTCAGGTGAAATTGTATACAGGAAGTGGGAAGCATTATCTCCTGCAAATGTAAACTTGTTTGTCTGAGCGATTGGGTGAACAAGAAGTAGGACTGAGTGGACTTGCAGGCTCTACAATTGTATATTGTTTTATTTTTGAATGCAGTTTTTTTTGTAGATAATTCTACATTTATAAGTTCAACTTTTATGATAAAGAGATTGCACTAAAGTAGTTGAATGAGGTGAAATGAAAAATATTATTTCTTTTGGTTTTTTTACAGTGCAAATACTTGTAATCAAAAATAAATA
This sequence comes from Eretmochelys imbricata, assembly GCF_965152235.1. NCBI lineage: Eukaryota > Metazoa > Chordata > Testudines > Cheloniidae > Eretmochelys > Eretmochelys imbricata. The sequence goes on from NC_135572.1 coordinate 165,297,592, forward strand.
TAAATTGAGGACTGTACACTTTGTATTCTGTGTTGTAATTGAAATCAATATATTTGAAAATGTAGAAAACATCCAAAATTATTTAAATAAATGGTATTCTATTATTGTTTAATAGTGAGATTAATTGCGATTAATTTTTTTAATCGCTTGACAGCCCTAATGCAAAGTAATGCACATTGGAAAACATAATCCTAACTATACATACAAAATGATTGGATCTAAATTAGCTCTTACAGGTTGAGAAAGGGTCTTAGAGTCATCACTGATAGTTTTTGAAAAACATCTACTCAGTGTGCAGCATCAGTCAAAAAAGCTAACAAAATGTTAGGAACCCTTAGGAAAGGGATAGACAAGACAGAAAAGAATATAATGCAACTGTATAAATCCATGGTACGCCCACAACTTTAATACTGCATGCAGTTCTGGTTGCCCCATCTCAAAAAAGAGATATTAGAATTGGAAAAAGTACAGGAAAGAAAAAATGATTAGGGGCATGGAACAGCTTCCATATTAGGAGAGATTTAAAAGACTGGGACTGTTCAGTTTAGAAAAGAGACAACTAAGTGGGAATATGATAGAGGTTTATAAAATCATGAATGAGGTGGAGAAAGTGACTAAGGCAGTGTTATTCATATACCATAAGAATCAGGGCTCACTCAATTAAATTAATAGTCAGCAGATTCAAAACAAATTTAAGGAAGTACTTCTTCACACAACACACAGTCAACCCGGTGGAACTCATTGCCAGGATGTTGTGACAGCCAAAAGTATAACTAGGTTAAAAAAAGAATTAGATAAGTTCCATCAGTGGATAGGTCCATCAATGGCTATTAGCCAAGATGGTCAGGGACACAACGCCATGCTCTTATTGTCCCTAAGCATCTGACTGCCAGAAGCTGGGACTGGACAAGAAGGGATGGATCACTCGATATTTGCCCTACTCTGTTCATTCCCTCTGAAGCATCTGGCCCTGGCCACTGTCAGAAGACAGGATACTGAGCTAGACGGAGCTTTGGTCTGACCCAGTACGGCCATTCTTATGTTCTTAATACTTATGCCTGAGGTTCTCACATACACAATTGCAAACGAGTTTACAATTGCAAACGAGTCTGAGGTTCCATTTATTTTCCAAAAAGCCCTGTGCCAGAGGCCCTCTCACCTCCCCCCCACACACACACACACTCTGCCCTTAAGGCCCTCCCATAGAAGCCTGTGCCTGAGGACCCTTAACCACCAACATCCCCTCCCCACTGCTATGCCCAAGGCCCACAAGCACACACCTCTCTGCCTGTGGTCCACACACTACCCTAGCCATAAGCATCAGGCCCACCTGCACATTTGCTTCTATATACTCCTCTCTGTACCTAAGTCATACACACACCCCTCCACTATGCCTGAGTGCTACACACACACACACACATTCTATTGCAGGTCATCCCCATGCATACACATACATCCCTCTACCTCAGGCTCCTGCGTATGTGTCCCCCTCTATACCTGAGGCCCAGACACACAACTCATTCTCCCCTACACACCCCTCTGCTTGGTGGCTACATAGATGCAGTGTTGCCAACTCTCATGATTTTATTTCGCATCTCACAATATTTAGTATTTTTCTTAAAATCGCAAGTGAAGAAAGTTTCTAGCCTTCATGGTTGCAGAGAAAAGCTTGAAAACAAGAAGCAACCATGACCTAAAGGCTCAGAAACCAGAGGCAAATAAAAAGTATCCCACATTTATTCTTTTAAAAAAGTAATGATTTTTAAGCCAAACTCATGATTTTGGGGGCCTGACTCACAATTTTTGAATGCTTAGAGTTGGCAATACTGTGACCTGCTCCACCTCACATCTGAGGGATAGATACACACACACCTCTCTGCTTGAGGGCAGCACAGACATCACGAGTGATGCCACTCTTTCTAAAATAGTGCCAATAAATACCACACCCTCTTATTCTCTTAGGCCACATTTTTCAGAAAAAGCTTTTAGAAATGTTTTAGAGAGTTTTAAAAATTTGGTACTATTTTTTCATATCTCTATATGGCCAGTCTAACTGTACAGGACTCAGAGGGAGAAAAAAATAAAAAACATGTAGTATAGAAACCTCTAGAAATGATCTATTATGACTTTTCTACATATAATTCTGTTACATTTTTAATGGCCTGTTATCTTTGAATCTCCCAGCTCTAGAAGCAAGTGTTCTTTGTCCTGTGGAAAAGCAGGGAATCTCCTTTTCCCCCAACAATACAGAGCCTCTATTTCTAACCATCGTGGTTTGAAAAATATCAAACTTTAAATTTGTCATGGGGTTAGGCTGAATATTTTCTGTTCTGCTCCTCAAATCAAGGTAGATTTTTGTGAGGGGAGTTGGGGGATAACAGAAATTCCATGTTGAGGGATGGAGGGAGAAAGGAATCATTTTGCTGTCAGGTGTATTATTGTTTGTTTGCTTGCTTAACTGGAAGTAGCTCCGAACTTTGGAATGTAGAGTGGTCTGGTCCCAGTGAAACAGATTACTGGGCAGAGTGCAGGCAAGGCAGTATTAGAGCTGCTAGTCTGGCCAAGTTTTAAACTTTTGAAAAATATGTTCAGATATGATCTGTCAAGACTTCTTAGATTTTAGCAGTTCTCCCAAGCTTCTGTCCACACTCAGGGGCGGCAGGTTTGTATAATTTTTGGTGGTGCCCAGAACAGGTCTAAGTCCCCCTCCACCACCACCTGCCTTGAAAGCCAATATACAGTAACTCCTCACTTAAAGTCGTCCCGGTTAACGTTGTTTTGTTGTTACGTTGCTGATCAATTAGAGCAGTGGCTCTCAAACTTCTTTTTCCGCGGACCACTTGAAAATTGCTGAGCGTCTTGGCAGACCACTTAATGATCTTTCCAAATGTTGTTTGTACCGTTAGCTAACTATTGTAAAGCACTTTGGATAAAAGTGCAATATTTTAAAAAAACCTAAATAATAATTAACTTTTTTTGTTCTACACATAAAAGCACACAACTCATATTTTAATATCAGTAGTCTTAACATTTCTAATGCGATGGATGTGCCCTCTCTCCCCCACCACAGCAGCCCCCAAGCTGGGGCTGGGAATGAGAGGAGGGGGGTCTCTCCCTCTCTCCCCTGCCGCAGCAGCCCCCAAGCTGGGACTGGGAAGAAGGGGGGTCTCTCCCTCTCTCCCACACTGCAGCAGCCCCTGAGCTCTGGCTGGAAAGGGGGGGGGGTCTCTCCCCTGCCACAGCAGCCACAGAGCTGAAGCTGGGAAGGAAGGTGGCCTCTCCCCAGCAGCCACAGTCCTGGAGCCTCTTTCTCTGGGCGCTGTATCCCTGGACGTCCCAAATTCCCCCCACCCCCTCTTCTCACCCCACTGCCCCTCCTACCTACCCCCTATTTCCCTTAACGCCACCACCTCCCCTTACATGTGCATCTTGTCCAGAGTCCAGGCACCTAATTAGAGGAGCCACGCCTGCGCAGCTCCACTAATTAGGTGGGTGGCCCTTCATTCTCTCATGTGCGGTCACCCAGGAGTGCACCTTAGAGGGAATTATCCGTGAACGACCCGAATGGAGCTCGCGGACCACTGGTGGTCCACGGACCACAGTTTGAGAACCTCTGAATTAGAGAACATGCTCGTTTAAAGTTGCCCAGTGCTCCCTTATAGTGTTGTTTGGCAGCCGCCTGCTTTGTCCAATGCTTGCAGGAAGAGCAGCCAGTTGCAGCTAGCTGGTGGGGGCTTGGAACCAGGGTGGGCCAACAGCCCCGCATCAGCTCCCCTAAGTTCCCTGTGCGGCTGCTGCCCAGGAGGCTATCAATTGCTGGGCAGTTCAGCTGTCCCTCTCCCCACTGCCATGTGCTGCTCCTGCCCTCTGTCCTGGAGCTGCTCCGGGAGCTTCCTGCTTGCTGTGCAGACAGGGTGACCAGATGTCCCTATTTTATAGGGACAGTCCTGATTTTGAGGTCTTTTTCATATATAGGCTCCTATAACACCCCACTCCCTCACCTGATTTTTCACACTTGCTATCTGGTCACCATATGTGCAGGTGGGGAGGGGAAAGAGTGGTGTTGTTGTCAGGGTGTCCCCCTCCGCATCTTCACAGAGCAGAGGGGGACACAGCAGGGTTCAGAATGGAGGGAGCTTGCTGGCAGCAACTGCTGTCTCAAAGTCTCTCTCTCACACACAGGGTGTGTGTCTCTGTCTCTTTCTCTGCCATGCTGTCTTCCCGCCTCTCCCCTCCATTCCTGCTGCCTTATAGAGTGAGACTGCATTAACAACAATGTATTAACCCTTGAGAGCTCAGCTGAGTGCTAGTTCATCATTTAGCAGTGAGGCATTCCCTGGGAAATATCCCACCCTCTTCCACCCTCTGACTTCACCACCTCAACCAAGCTTCACAATCATCATTGCTGTGTACAGTATTAAATTGTTTGTTTAAAATTTATACTGTGTATATATATAAAATATAGTCTTTTGTCTGGCAAAAAAAAATGTGAGGGCTCTGGGGTGGGGCTGGTGATGAGGGGTTGGGGGGGCTCAGGCAGAGGGCTGGGGCTCTGGGGTGGGGCTGGGGATGAGGGGTTTGGGGTGTGGGAGGGGCTCAGGGCTAGGGCAGAGGGTTGGGGTACAGGGGGTGAGGGCTCTGGGGTGGGATAGGGCTGGGGATGAGGGGTTTGGGGTGCAGACAGGCTGCCCCAGGGCAAAGGCCAGAGAGCAGGATTCCCACCAGCCCTCTCCCCGCAGGCAGCAGTGAGCTCCAGGGGAGGGCTCCCCCACTTCCCCCCTGCACCACTCTCATCTCACACCACTATCATTGCACGTGCTCCTAGGGCCCCTCTCAGGTACAGGAAGCCCCCTTGCCTCCCCTGCAGTGGGTGCCGTGCGGGGGGGCTGCCATCACATGTGCACCTCCTCCCCTGCTGCTGCCCCTCACTGTAGCTTCACTGGGGGTGGGGCTGCCCCTTGTCCAGCATGGGGCAGGAGCGGTGACTGTGGGCGGAGGGGCCCCCTGTGCTAGTGGAGGGTCCCGTTGGATAATGAAAGTGTCTGAGGGGGAAGGGCAGGCTCAGGGTCAGCCTGTCCTGCCAGTTGTGGTTGGGGGGCACTGGGACCCTGCAGCGGTAGTTGATGCAGGGAGGCAGCATGGAGCTGCAGGGGAGAGACAGGGGTGCTCCGCTCCCGGGGAGCTGGGGCAGCAAGGGAAGGCCGGGGGACACGCAGGGAGGTGCAGGGGAGCGGCAGGCGGGACCGGGGGAGAGACCCAGCCCTGAACATTGGTGGAGCTGGGCCCCCGGGTTCTGAATATTGCTGGAGCCCGGGCACCACAGGCCCATATAACTCGCCACCTATGTCCACACTGGGCATGCTCCATCCCCTCCCAGCTCCTACTGCTAATCAGGCAATGCATGCACCATCCTAATCCCCACCCGCCAACCCTCACCGAAAAACTCCAGCCATAGACTACAGGTGAAGCTGGACTTTCCCTGTAACTGTCACTCTCTGCTGGGATGGGGTGCCAAGCACCAGAATTTAGAGCAGGGAGCCTGTCCCTCCTCGGCTCTCAATAATCCCCTGGCTGGCACCCCAGCAGTGTGAAAGAGGATGCTTTCTGATCGAATGCAGAGTGAACAAATGCTAAACCAAAAAGGAAGGGACTAGATTGGGACAAGAAGTCTGGAGAGACTGGGACTGGAGGGGAGTTGAGAAACTGGGATTGGGAGTCAGGGAGGAGAATGGGAACTGGAGAGGTGAAAACTGGAATTGACTGGGCAAGGGGACTGGAAGCCAAGAGGAAGGGAGGCTGGGACTGGAAGCCAGGAAGGAGAAGAAAGGCTCAGACTGGGAGCCAGGAACAGGGCAGGGTGGACTAGAACTGGCAAGGAGAGTAGGACTGGGAGCAGAAGGCTGGGACTGGTTGTATAAGGAGAATGGGCGCTCTGGGGAGGGGATGCTGGTAATGGTTTGGCAAGGAGTCTAGGACTTGGCTGGGATCGGGAGGAAGAAGATGGACATTGAGATCTGACAAAGAAGTGGAGGCAGGGGAGTAGACTGGGATTGGCTGGATAAAGGGGCCAGGACTAGGAACTAGCGTGGGATGGGCAGGGGGTGAGGGGCAGGGGAGAAAGACCTGACAAGGAGCTGGGGTGTGGAGGGAGAACTGGGACTGACTGAATTAAAAGACTGAGACAAAGAGCCAAGGATCGGGGAGACAGGGACAAGGAGCCAGGTAGAGTGGGTAGAGGAGATTGAGATTGGATGAGAAACCCAGAGAGGGAGACTGGGGATGCAAACCAATGAGGGGGGGCAAGGGATTTGGGAGGGGGAGAACTGGGACTGGCTGGTCAAGGAGACTTGGACTGCGATGAGAAGCCTATGTAGCAAAGAATAGGACAGGGACAAGGAGCCAGGAGTGGGGAAGAGACAGGACTAGAACAGGGACACGTTGGAAGGGATGGAAAATAAAGGGTCAAGCTTTAGGGGAAACATGCATAAGAGTTTCAGAGTAGCAGCCGTGTTAGTCTGTATTTGCAAAAAGAAAAGGAGTACTTGTGGAACCTTAGAGACTAACAAATGTATCTGAGCATAAGCTTTCGCCGTAGCTCACGAAAGCTTATGCTCAAATATATTTGTTAGTCTCTAAGGTGCCACAAGTACTCCTTTTCTTTATGCATAAGAGTCAGTACCCAGCAGAGCACACCCCACTCCAGGGCTCGGAATGGAACCCAAGATTCTCACCATTCACCTGATGTCAGCAAGTATCTGTGAGCCCCTTGGCAAAGTTTGTGTCTCATCTGCTTTTAGTACTGGTCCACACAGAACATAACAACCCACTACAGCTATCCATTATTCTATTAACTCTACGTGGCAGAAAGATGCCTATGTGGTGGAGCTAAAGATTCTAACTCTGCTGATGACCTGTTTGGGCCAATATGATACCACAGGACAGATTTTTTTTTTCAGTTTGCTTGTTTAAAAACCTAGGAAATTACACACCAAAAACTACATGAAAAAGAATGTTAAGGTTGCAAAATCAAGCATTTAAAAGTTAGGAAATGCCAGAATTTTAGGTTGTCTGTGCATGACATGTAAATACAAGATCAATATTTTTTCTTTATTATGTAAAAGATGGACAAGCACATATATTAAGCCTCTGTTTGTAAATTTTCTTGATTATGTTATATAGATACTTTTTGTATATGTTTGGGGAGCAAAGGAGGCTTTCAGAAGCTGGGAGTGAGTCAGGGACCCCCATGTCTTGGGAGACAATTGCATAGTGGCAATTGTCACTTGTGAGGCAGTTGTGAAGAATTTTTTATTAAACTGAAAGGGGTTGAGGATTATTATGTATTGTGACAATGCCTAGAGGCCTCATTCTGCTAGACACTATTCAAACACATAGTGGGAGAGATTCCCTGCCCCAAAGAGCTTACAGTCTAAATAGACAAGGGAAGGGGAAATAGAGATTTAACTGAATTCACACAGAAGGGCCATAGCAGAGCTGGGAATAGAACTGAGATCGCCTGAGTCCCATTCCAATGCTTCATCCAATAGACCATGCTGGCTCTGTGATGGAGTCTATTGTATTTCAGCACTAATGTTTTGTTTACACAGACCTCATGTCAATGTTGTGTTGTGTGTTGACAACAGCTACACATTGTGCACTCTGTAAAGAAGTGCCACCAGTACTATGAAAGGTATAAAATAATTGTGAATAATAAAATGAGGTCTCCCACCACCTCTATCTGCACAATGAAATTTCCTGGTTTTACAGATGTTTGTCTTAGTCTGTGGGTACTCGTGATGGCCTTTGCTTATTATAAACTGCATCACAGGTGTGTAATAATCTGAAATATGTAAACCTAAAATAACCCAAATTGTTTATCCCAGTAGTTTAAATCACCATTGGGTGCATTTACACACACACACACACAAAAAGACTCACAGTAGCAAGTTTCAGATTTCAGGTCAACTGACTTGGGCATGCACTGCTGGGCTAAAAATAGCACTGTAGACATTTGGGCTCATGCTGGAGCCAGGCTCTGAAACCCAGTGAGGGAGAGGGTCTTGGAACCCGGGCTCCAGCCCAGGCCTGAATATCTACACTGCTCCTTTTAGCCTTGCAGCATGAGCCCGAGTCATTTGACTCAGACTCTGACACTCACTGCCGCAGGTTGGGTTTTTTTGCTCTATAGACTTGCCCAGAGCAATCCTCAAACCCAGGTTATTTCAGAAAAATGTTTAATTCCAACATGCACACATGTTAATTATATTATTAATTATACCAAAATATAGTCTTATAACCTTACAAACAGATGAACAAAACAATAACAAAAGTCAAACAAATGCAAATCCATTTCTGACTAGCTCCTTAGGGGAAAATGTTCTAACTTCACTAAGTGGAATATCAAGGCTTTCAGGGTCACTTTTCCTCCCTCCAAATGTTCTTTCTGCTGGAATTTAGAGGGGCTTTTATGCTGAGTCACCTTTCCAACAGGACTTGAGATCGTCTTTCTGTCCCCGCCCCGCACCCACCACCTCTCTAATTTAATTTAAAGCAAGAGCTCCTCAGCCACTTCTTGTCGCTGAGCCCCGTTAGGTGACAAATATCTACACAGAGGTCTCTCATCCCCCTACAGACCTCTAGGGATAAATCCTACTTTAAACTGTAATAGTGCCAAAGGAGCAGGGAGGAGGGCAAAGGGAGCAGGTCAGGATCTGTTAGGAAGAGAGAGTATTTGGAAAAATTCTCAGATTATGCCAGGGAATGTGATCATTAGGTTAGGGGGCAGGTCTATGCCCTCCTCCTTACGGATTGGCTGGTGAATAAGCCACAGGCAGCAGCAAGTGCCAGCTGGGGACATGTTTTGCTGCAGCTCAGAGAAGAGGAATTATGCATCCCACATTGTGCATTCCACAGGCTTCAGGAATCCTGTCCTGGCATGACATATGAGAATTCACCCTGTAGCTTGCCTGTACCCTCTCACTGGGCCAGCCAGGGCAGGATTTAGTCCTTGATTGTCATGGGAAAAAAATCATACACTCTTTATTTCTTTATTAAATACATAAATTTATAAATGTTCACATTATAAACTCACTAAGCCAAATTCTACCCTGCAGTAACTTCATTGGCTACAGCAGAGTTGTGCTATGCAGGAATTGGGTCCACAAAGTCATATCAATGTAATCTGAATAGATGTAAGATTATGAATATTCTAAATATTTTCAAATTGTTTATGCACATGTAAACCACAGTAGAAGCTAATGCTTTCAGAGCAAGTCATCCTGGGTTCAGTCCTCACAGATGACATGACCCAGGACATTATTACACACATTCATATAAAAATTTACATATTTAGAAACATCTTTTTATCCTTCAAAGAAGTTATCTTTCTTATACATGTTTCATAAAATGGCACTGAAAACAGATGGCTAGGAAGCTGTGCTGTACTGGTCTTCCAGAACTATTGTGAAATTTTTGGTAACTACTGCTTCTTGCTTGGACTGGAAATTAATCGAGAAAGCCTTTCTAGTGTTATTTCAGAGTTTGAAAATGCCACACAGCCACTTCAAAACAGAAAGAATGAAAAATTTTGGAGTTTTGGATAAAATGAGACCCATATCTAGACAAACCCTTATTCTGCAAAACAAAAATCACTTGCACAAATTGTAAGATGCTTATAGTCTCTATTACCCACATATTCAGAAGACACTCAGATGTCTCTCTTCTCGTCAACAAACACAATCAATGGTGTCACAAAAATGTCACAATGCCTGCAAGAGACTAGCACATGGATAAAGAGGAGTTGAACAGCTCAAACTGCAATTAAGCAAGACTGAAGTAATGCTGGTGGGAAGGGGAGAATCTTCTCCCTCCATTGAAGGCACCAGCTCACCATTTACTGAGGTAATATGAAGTCTCATTGTCTTACTGCAATCATTTCTAATCCTGGATGCTCTGGTAGCAAGCAACTAATGATGAAAGTGGGAGATACAGATCAGATCCTAAACCAGAGTCTGGGCCCTTTGCAATGCTTCAGTAGTTCAAAGAAGCCAAAAAGCAGGCTTTAACAGTCAGCTGAGAAAGCTTCTAATGTGGGGGACTCCACCAGATGATATAGCACTGACATAAATAAAGCTGGTTTGCTGTGCTTAAATACTACAATGATAGGTACCCTATAAATACCCTGGATGGCTGGATAGACAGAGAGGCTGCGTGCAAGATGGACCACAAAGATATGACTTTGGGATGAACAAAAACACTCCAGCTCATCTCTGAACTTTCTGAATGAAATGGAACCCTGGTCCAAAAGCCATCCCTGGTTTTGGTTTTGCAAATACAAAACCTGACCTAGATTTTGCAAAACCAAGATCACCTCAATGTTTGTTTCATCTCTAACATGAGCACAGAAGAGAAAATGAAGAAAGTGTTGCAGTGAATAAGTGTGCAGGTAGAAAAATATAATCACCAAAAATAAAAACATTCCAGATATAAATCATTGCAATGACTACAGGGAAAAAAAAGCACAGCATGATATTTCCACAAATACAAAATACAAAGATGGAATGCAACGTAAGCCAGTGTTCTCTAGGTACATAGCTTAAGTCAGTTTAGAACAGGTCGGGACCCCTCAGGGGGTCACAAGGGTCTTACATGGGGGGGGGGTCACAAGCTATCAGCCTCCACCCCAAACCCCACTTTGCCTCCAGCATTTATAATGGTGTTAAATATATAAAAAGTGTATATTTTTGTTCTAAGCCAGTGGTTCTCAAACTTTTGTGCTGGTGACCCCTTTCACACAGAAAGCCTCTGACTGCGACCCGCCCCCCACTTATAAATTAAGAATTTATTTATATTTATAAGTGGGGGGATCGCACTCAGAGGCTTTCTGTTTGAAAGGAGTCAGCAACATAAAAGTTTGAGAACCACTGGTTTAGAACAACCTACCAGTCAGCACCCACCAAACTCCCTCCCTTTCCTCCTTTTTAAAAAAAACTTCTAAACCCCACCAGTTCTGCACCCAAGAAGTTTCCAGCCAAAAACGAACATACGCCACACTCTGCTCCCTCTGTGCTTTGTTCTGTTTCATACCTGCTTTGTTAAACTGTAAACTCCTTAAGACAAGTTGCCGTTATTTGTTTGCCAAACGTCTCAGAGGGCGCAGTGTAATGTACACTCATGCTAAATAAATGAATATTACACTTTAATATCTTGATTTTTGTTGTGCTTTTAAAATGTCAATACAGGTAAAAAACAGAATTCTGTGTTCCAGTTTATGGTAATATGACGGTGTATCTACAGAAGTCCAAGCATGTACTGCATTTTCCCAAGCCACGGCTCTATATGCAAACAGATCTTACACTGAACACAGACTGACTTAGTAAAGGCAACTGAATTTTTTAACGAATCTACAGTGCAGTATATTGCATCGTCCTCACTCGATGAAGATAAGAATATATCTACTAATTGTTACGGGTCAATTTTGCAGAATCAAGGGAGCGAAACTATGGGTAAGAGCCTTAACTTTTAAGTGGGATTCTACTCTTAAAAGCTCGTCTCAAAATGGCATTGTGGGTTTCCATGTTTATTGTGTCTCAATGATTTTCCTAGCAAATGAGCTCAGTTTACAAGTAAAAACTTGTTTCTTCAAACCTCCAGTCCTGCAAAAAGCCTGGGCTCTGAGAGTCAAACTGGATTCTTTTCAATTTATATGCATCATTACCAATATAAAGCTAGTGCAGGAATTACTATGCCCCTAGCAACATCTGAGCATTGCATTCAGTGAGTTTGCATAGAGTTAACAGGTCTGAACCTGGTCAAAAACTTGTGATGCACAAGATGAAATAGACACCCTTCAGCCTTCCTTTTCATTCATGTTAGTTCTGCAGAGCTAGGGCTAGCAGGAGTAAAAAAATGTATGACTGAATAGTCAGCACATCTTCTCTTTTGGTATAAGTGCTATTTTTGCATAGTCCCTTTTAAGAGTACAACTGCACTCTAAGGGATTTAATCCGCTACAAACCCAAATTCCAAACTAGTTGTGGTTCACCCTTCAGTACTTTATCTTGCACATCACTTCAACAGGATTATTTAACATCTTCACACATACTTCTTGAACTCTACTGAACAAAGCAGATATCCTCCTGGTTTTCATGAAGTAGCAGAACTTCCTTAAAGTCTTTTTTATTATAGATTTCAGAGTAGGCATTTATATGGCAGTATTACTGTAGTATTTGGATGCATTGTATATAGCAATGGCATAAGGGAAACCCATTTCCCATATGTAGAGAAATGGTGTATATCCCATGACTAGCCTCAGGACTGCAAACATAAAAAGTAGAGAGATCAGAAGACATAACATATTGAAACCTTTTTTAGCTTTTCTTACAGATACAGCTTTTCTGTGACAAACATGTCAAACTTCTTTCTTGGCTTTATAGGAAATCAATAGGATTTGATCTTTATTTTCAGCCCTGCTTGTTGTGCTCTGTAATTTGACACTCTTTCTTTAAGCAACTATGGAGCCTCAGGCAAGAAGGTGAACAGTGGAATTTTCCATCATCTGTTGTGTATATATTGTGTGCAGAAGAAGTACTGTAAATGAGTAATAGTGTGCTAAACCTGAGCTATTAAGATTAGGGAGTTAGAGCAAGTATGAATTTTGTCAGTAGTATTCGTAGCTTTGTGTGTGTTATCTGATCACATTATCCTGCAAAATGAGGATGAGAGAGTATATTTGGGACTCTCTCCTCCCTCTGCACTGCAGGTACCATCAACACCATGGTCGCATTGGTTTGAGGCATTTCAGACTTGCTTATTTTGCTAAGTCACTAGCTACAAGCGGCTGGAAAAAAATGACACATCTTTTGAGTGGAAGATGATCCAACTGTCACTTCTATTGAAACATTTAATGCTGGTGTGGAGCAATTATAATTTTGACAATGCTGCCAAATGCTGGGTGAGTCAGTACAGAACTTTATTTGCCTTGAGAGAACATTATCTGTAAATGTGAGGGTCTATCAAAAGAGACCATTATTAAGTAAATCAACTTCGTGTGTGTGTGTGTGTGAAAAAATACAGATAAACAGCAACACAAGTGGTAGCTGCAATGCAGGAAACAAGGCAGTTAAAACAGCTTGCAGATTTATGTACACTGCAGCACAAAAGATCATTATAGCAATTCACCTTGAGAATGCTGAAATTAGACACAAAACTGAACACTGTGGAACAGTGAACTGTATCACTGCTTTGCAGGATGTGTAACTGTCTGTGTTGGGCACTAGGATGTTACAAGTCTGGGAGACAGAACAACTTGTGCTATTCCACTCAGTAGAATAACTCATGCCAACCACAGGGAATTGCTTTCCCTGTCTGTAAGATCTCAAGCGCATATAGTCCCCCTCCTCCTGTGCAAAAATGTGCAGAAGAGAAGGTGCTACCAGTACCACTCAGGATAAATGGCTTGTTCCTTTCACACTGCACCTCATCCCCATCCTTCCAGTTTTCACAGAAAGTCAATATTCACAGGGAGGAATTACAAAAAACACCCCAGGTCATTTTAATATGTGCATAATGTGTGCAATTCTACACTGCTCCCCAAACCTCTTTCCCCTCTGGTACTCGCAGCACAGCAGTCTGATACCGTTGGCATGCTGCCATTGGCCCTGCAATTACCTGTGCTCAGGACTGTGCCTCTGCTTCCTAAATGTAAACTGGGGGTAATAATACCTCCTTTCTCCCACCCTTTGTCTGTCTTGTCTGTTTAGACTACAGACTTTTTGGGGTAGGGAGTGTCTCTTACTATGTGTATTACAGTGTCTAGTAGAATGGGACCCCAATCTCTGCGTGGGCCTCCAGTCGCTACCATAATACAAATAACTAATAAAAGTAAAACAAAGAATAATGTGACTTCTCCATTGATGGTCACAGACAGTAGCTGAAGTTAATGCTGCTCTGAGCAGATTTTCTGAGGTATCCTTTGTACCAAGCAGAGAGGGGGATCACGCAGCTTCGAGCGACTCCACCCGCTCTGGCTATCCATTACCTTCCCTGCTCCCTGATTGTGTGCTCCTGAGGAACGGCTACCGTCAGCTACATTTCAGAGCAGTAGCCTTCATTTGAACAATGGTAATATCATTTATCTTGGATACCAAAACACAGATCTCCCAGTTGTTCCTTCAGCATCAGCTGCCAGCTTAAAATACTGCCCTTCCGAGTTAGGATCATTTGAACAGTAATGTCATTTATACAGCGCCAGTGTCCCTTGTGTGCCGGACAGGTGCTTTACAGATGGATAGTAAGACTAGCCCACGTCCCAAAAAGCTTACAATCTAAGGACCTGAATCTGCAGTCTTTTATCACTATAAAGAGCACTCATTCACACCAGTACTCCTGTTGGAATAACATCTGTGGGAATTAGGGTTGCCAACTTTCTAATTGCACAAAACCGAACACCTTAGCCCTGCCCCTGCCCTGAGGCCCCGCCCTCTGCCTTGCCCCTTCTCTGAGGCCCCACCCCCCACTCACTACATTCCCTCTCCCTCAATGGCTCTCTCTCTCCCACCCTCCCTCACTTTCACTGGGCTGGGGGAGAGGTTGGGAGGGGGAGAGGGCTCTAAATGGGGGTGCGGACACTAGGGTGGGGCCAGAAATGGGGGGTTCAGGGTACGGGAGGAGGCTCCAGGCTGGGGCTGGGAGTTGGGGTGTCAGCTCCGGCTGGGTGTGCAGGCTCTGGGGTGGAGCTGGGGATAAAGGGTTTGGGGTACAGGAGGGGGCTCCAGGCTGGGGGGTGAGGCTGAGGGATTTGGAATGTGGTAGGGGTCTGCGAGTTGAGGCAGAGGTTTGGGATGCATGAGGAGGTACAGACTCTGGGCTGGGGATGAAGGGTTTGGGGTGCAGGAGGGGGCTCTGGGTTTGGGGGGCAGCTCAGAGCTGTGGCAGGGGGTTGGGGCTCAGGGTTGGGGTGCAGGCTTACCTTGGGCAGCTCCCGTTCAGCAGCACAGCGGGGCTAAGGCAGCCTGGCTCCACGCTGTGCTCCAGAAGCGGCTGGCAGGTGCAGCTCCTAGGTGGAGGGGGCCAGGAGGCTCCACGCGCTGCTCTCGTCCACAGGCACTGCCCACCCCCAGCTCCCATTGGCTGCGGTTCCTGGACAATGGGAGGGTGGAGCCAGTGCTCAGGGCAGGGGCAGTGTGCGGAGCCCCGCAGCCCTCCTGCCTATGAACCAGACCTGCTGGCTGCTTGCAAGGTGCAGCGCAGTGCCAGGACAGGTAGGGAGTAGCCTGCCTTAGACCCACAGCAGCGCCAACCGGACTTTTAACGGGGCAGAAAGAGAAGGGATTAATATTTAATCTATAGTTTGACACTATGTTCTTCGACAGTGGGGTTCTGAGACAATGAGGACATACAAACAAAACGGTCAGTGGAATTTTCATGATATATGTTTTATCTGTAACTGTAACGTGCTGAGGCCAAGTTATTAGAGATGATCTGGAAATAGAAGCAATAAAATGCCATTAACTTCAGCACCACAGAAGTTAGGAATACAAATGACCCATTAGGTCCCTGTTTGAGAAAGATTATTCCCCACAATAATATGACAAATGCACCAAATAGCAAGGATAAGAGAGATATTCAGCATAATGGAAAAGCACAGAAAGGACATTTTAAAGTTCCCTGCATTTCAGACTTACGGTCGCCCAACATGCTGGTGTTAATCGTTTTTACCTTCTCCTTAGTTTATACTTTTCTAAGCACATTAGGTATTTCAAGGGTCTGAGAGGAACGGATTATCATATCTAATACAGTTGCGAGGCATCTGTTCCTGCATGGGGGAAGAGAGAGATGCTATAAGAAAAGTACTAGGGGGGATAATGAGCAGTATGGCAATGCGGTGCGACTCACCATCCTGTGAGGTTGGAGGTGGAGCCATGTGTCAGCAGCTGTACAACTTTCTTTATTTTGTCACATGGATGAAAACTTAGCACCATTGTCCCAATGATATCTATTTCCCACCCGCAGTATGCCCCTCCAGCACGCTCATAAGGGAAGGTGTGCAGACACAAGAGGTTGTCATCTTTGTTCAGCATGGTGCAAATGTTCCACACCATAGGTTTATTGCTTATGCACCTGGAGCCTCATCCAATGCCCATTAAAGTCATAGTTTGGATCAGACCCCAGCTTGAGCATGCCTACCCAGCTCTGCAAGTACACATCTCTCCTCTGCAATAGTGAGCGTCCTTAACTTTAAGGGCCAATTTTTGGTTGCATATCTATATTCCGGATGTACACACAACCAGAAGACTTGCAGGAAGCATTGAGAAGGCAAAACAGAAGTTAGCCACCCTCTTTCTGCCTCCTCCAGATTGCCAGGGTAATGCCTTTCCACAGGGCCTGTTCGACTGCTATTGCACATGGTCATCACTGAACATGACTGCTGGGGGAGTGGGAGTAGTGAGCATGCGGACATGTGCACAAATGTCATCACCACAGTCCTCATTCCCTCCTAAATAATTCCAGCTCTGAGTACAAATAACCCAACACATTCAATTCTATGTGGGACAGCACATGCCTGCAGCTGGTCTGAATATAATTACATGCTAATTCTGTCTATTTGTGGGAAAGGTTATGTCATTTTGATTATCTGTTCAGTGGCAGGCAGGAGGCATTGGGAAGGGAGGAGCAGGGGCAGGAAGAGGTGGAGCAAGGGCAGGGGTGGGAAGAGGTGGCGTGGGGGCTGAGCAGGGGAGGAAGGGGTGGAGTGGGCGCAGGGCTGGGGCGGAGGAGGGGTCGAGCACCCCCAGGGAAATCAGAAAGTCGGTGCCTGTGTGCTGAGGACAGTATTTATGTATGTTAGCTTGAGAAACAGCCCCTCAGCTGTTTTCCAGTAAGTCACAGCTCTACAGACCACGATCCAGTACATCAACAAAGTCTATCCCCTTAGTGCACTCATGTGCACAATGGAGGAATTGTGGATGGGCAGTCATATTGCACACAAGGCTACTTATGTTCAGTTTTGTGGCTCTACCTGCTTGCACACCAATGCAGCCAAAAGCAGACCCAAAAATAATTATTTTTATTATAATGTGCCCTTGTTTTAAACTTTGGCATCTCTGTTTTAAGGTAAGTGAGTTATTTATCACAGAAAGAGCCAGATGGATGTAAACAATCCCAAAAGTCACCTTAGAAAAGCCTTGTTACAAATTCACTTTTATAGCAAATGATGGAGCAATGCTTCCATTTTATGGACCCCTATTTTTAAAGGCTTTCTCACTTCACAAATCAGGAGCATACTTAACATGCCAAAAGAGCTGTCCTAAATTAAATAAACCATTTACATTACCAAGGAAGGAAGTGCAGAGTTTGTTGGTTTTAATTTTAAGTTATTATCACTTTGACATTTTTGCTATAAATAACTCACTTACCTTAAAACAGAGATGACTTATAATCACTGACATTTTCCATATCAAACAATCAATCCAAAGAAAGAGGAATCAGTTACCTACAGCACCCCTATAAAGTATGTAAATATTAACCCCACTTTACAGATGGGGAGAGTGAGACAGAGAAACGTGAAGGTCAACATTTTCCAAAGCATCTCCTAATTTTGTATGCCTAACTTGAGATGCACTGAGCCTGATGTTCTGCTGAGCATATGAAACTCTCTTTGATTCAAATGGAGCTCTGAGTACTCAGCACTTCTGAAACTCATGCCCCAGCTGTATCCGGCTGGATCCCCGCAGAAAGAAGCGCCCAGAATTAGTGGACATTTTTGAAAATGTGGGTCTTGTTCATTTATCAGACATCACAGACGACGTCTGAGGCAGAACTAGAAATACAACTCTCATCTTCCCATGCTGTTCTTTAACTACAAAACAATTTGTCCTTCCGTTTACACAAAGTTGTGAAGTGTGTGAAATATTAGCACTGGCCATTCGCAGTAACCCTTTCATGATAGCTTCCTAAAATAAAAAGAATGCATTTCAGCTCCTAGGCACCCATGAGTGGAAACCTCAGAGCCCAAAAGAATATAACTTAGAAATAAGAAAAGGAGTACTTGTGGCACCTTAGAGACTAACCAATTTATGAAGTGAGCTGTAGCTCACGAAAGCTTATGCTCAAATAAATTGGTTAGTCTCTAAGGTGCCACAAGTACTCCTTTTCTTTTTGAGAATACAGACTAACACGGCTGTTACTCTGAAACTTAGAAATAATTTACCACAAATTAGGTCTACTTGCATAAGAAAGAGAGAACATGGGAGCAAAGGAAAGCCCCAGTTCTCCAATCCAACAACAAATAACATTCCATTAGACTCAAAAAGGGATTGAAAATAGAATGATCTCAATGATAAAAAAATAAATCAACACTTGGCCGGAGCTGTCACACTGAGGCACCTGAAATCCTACAGTTATTTCCCATTCCAAATAAAAGAAAATACTGGGATTTCACAGATACACCCTGTGTGGTGACTGTAGATAAATGTTGGCTTTTTAATGATGATGCATTTATCTGGAATTATTCTTTTCAAAGGGATTAACTCAAACCATAATCAATTAATAAAAATAAATTAACGCATTAAAGATGCCTTAAAAACAACCCGAGGGCTATAACACCCATTAAAAAAGTAAATGCAATATAATTAAGCTGGAAGGCCACTGTTAGTCTTGCAATCCCTAAGCATAGCAGGCTGCTACTTTGATGAGCCTCCTTATGCCTAGGTATTGCAGGATTTATGGGGCTTTTCTCCTTTAACTATATTGCCTTGCCTTTGCCAGTTTTGGCTGATATCTAAACATTCCTCTCATTTGGTTGCTGTGTGAATTCTTTTAAGAGGCTCGTTTCCTTGACATTTACTTAGTTCAGTATAGTATGTCCGTCTCTACAGGGAAGTTAGTGTACAGCACTAACTATGGAAAACTCACCTTTTGAACCGATACAAACAACATAGGTACGAAGCAAATATGAGTAAAATGTTGGCCCCATTTAAGTCAATGAGAGTTTTGCCATTCACTTCAGTACAGCCAGGATTTCATCCCATGTGCATTCACACCAGAGTGAGAAATTGTGAAAAGTGAGGCGTATGGACCCAAGCTTGCTCTAGGGACATCAATGGCAAAACTCCCAACAGCTTCAATGGGAGCAGGACCTGGCCTATTATTCTGCATTTGTATCAACCAAACCTGCGACATAAGTACAAATAATTGAGTAAATCACTCTGATGGGGTGCACAGGCTCCCTGAGCTCAAAAAGCACTATACAGGAAACAGAAGCACCTCATCCTGTTTTCTCCATTGATGCAGTCCCCCATCATCAGGGCCAAGTCACACAAACTGCTTTTAACCTCCAGTGATGGGGGACCCAGGTTGGAACTGGTTCCCACGGAAAAGGACATTGATGTCTTCTCCAGAGGAGAGAGGGCGGAAGGGAGCAAGAATGGCTGGTCCTTTAGCAGTCAGAGAAGGAGATGTTTTTACAGAAGGGGAGGGGGAGCAAGAAGTAGAGGGCTCAGGTGCAGCAGCAGCAGCTGGAGGGCCGATGGCCTTCTGTGCATGCAGAGTGCAAAGGGATGGAAAGGATGGATTGCGTGCCCTGCAAATGTGTGCCAGCAGAAGTAAATTGATCAGGGGCAGAATGTATTGATCAGGGAAGAGTTAGTTAATTGGGTGGTTGGAGTGAAGAATCACCAACTGAAATGAAATATGCATGGACATGGGGCATGTGGCAGCGCAGGATATTTTCCCCTCACCCATGCTAGTAGCATAATCCTTCAACGAGTAAGTATTGGGGCAATTTTTCATGTTCTGCTCCTTGCTCTTCTTCCAGCCCCCCTGAGAAGTGTAACCGGGCACACTGACCTTTTAAGGCAACAACTGGAAGTCCCAGGGCACAGGCTACCACTGTCCAGGAGTTCTGCAGGAGGGTGAGGTCTGGGGAACAACAGCATAGATGCTGAGAAAGAAAAGGTGGCCCTAGGAAAACCCCAGGCTACCGTTCTTTCTAAGGATCAGGATCCTTTCTTAGCCAACTAGAACAAGTTCTGGGAAGGAAGGCAGCTATAATCTGATTCTTGCCTCGTAATGGGGATAGACACTGGTAGGAAGAGGTCTGCCTTCTCCCAGGCCAGGAAGAATGAGACTGAATTGTTTGGCCTCTGCCCCTGCAGTGGCTTCAATGCTGCTGCCTACAGCCTTGTCTTTGCCTCTGACCCCCCTGTTCATTCTCACTGCCTGTCTGTGATTTTGCTTCCACTATCACAATTACAACTATTACATGATTAATTACACAGCAAGGATATCCCCATTCAAATGGATCCTAAATGTGCCTGCCTACTGGCCACATAAGTGGCCTAGGGATACATTCAGGCCCCACATCCATCTTCTAGAAAGCCATCTACTGCTGGCAGAGGTCTGTGGGAAATGGGTTTGCTTCCCATTCCAGATCTTTGCAAGCGCTTGTACATCACAGTGGAACTCCATGCAGCAGAGACATGTCTACGCTCAAACTCAGTACCCATAACTCACCACCGGTGCAATTGTGATGGTGGTACAAGTGTGGCAACTGTAGCAGAAGCTGGAAGCGTAGACAGGATGTGGTTTTTTTTTACCCTTACAACATGGTGATAAAAATGCCTGAGTCTTTACCACACCAACCGTTGCCTTGATGCCACCTCTGAGCTACACTGCTAGTAAATTATGACTATACTGTATAAAGGCAGCTTAGGCAGGCAGGATTTCTTCTTCTCCAGCTCACTCAAGCTGAGGTAAAGCAGCTGTGCTTCTGCTTAACCTATCTAATCGAGCACGTGGGTTTTGTTTTCTGTGTATCAAGAGATATAAAAGGCTGGTTTCCTCTCAGAAGGAGGAAGGAGAAAAACTACCATGGGCCAGCCCCTCAAGTATAGCTGGCTGTGGAGGGAGAGTGTAGATATTGCTAGGTTAGCTAACATTTAAATAGATTATTTCTTTGTTTTACTCATGTGACATGCTTGCCAGCCAGAGGAAGAGTCTGATTCTGTAACTTGGGACATTTATATTTCAGAGTCAATACAAAGCTCAACCAACTCAAATCCTAGGAAGGTGTATTTTACAAAAGAAAAAAAAATGTTACAGGACTTGCAGCTGTTTGGTGGTGCTGACCCTAGGCCTTCCACATGGTCTGTGTGTATGTTTTAACTTTCATCAGTATCTTGTATTCACATCCAGTACAAGTGAAGGTCAGATTCTTCCCAGCAGACTAATTAGGCAAAAATATTTAGAAATACTGTAATGCCATTCATGCTTTTGCCATAACATTTAGGAAAAACAACAATGCTGCTGGTATTCACTGTTGCCCCTTAAGTATCTAACAGCTTGTCCACACCTGAAAATTGTGTCCTCATTTTTTCACCAATGGTACATGCACTAGTGTACACAGGGCTCTGCAATTTTTCATGACATCGTGATAAAAAGTCCTGAATCCTCTCTCCATTAGTCTTTGCACCTTTCCCAGCACTAGTGCAGCTGCACCATTGATGGAAGATAAATACAGAATTTGCTGGTGTGGACATACCATAAACGTCCTCAGTTTTGATTTAGAAGGCTCTGTAAGTATTTATTCACTAAAAGAGGACATCATTAAGAGAGCAATATTGTTTACCAACAAAATAATGAGACAGGTTTCTTCTGTGCCAAAATTTGCAATGTGTATTTACAAAGCTTTTCTAATTCTTTTGTTCTACAGTCTTTCTGCTTCCCAGCACAGAAAGGTCATGTTAACAGCAGTAGCTGTTGTGTGGCATTGTCTTGTCTTTTTTATTTTTCCAAATCAATTTAAAAAAATGAAAACAGCCTTGTAAATCTTAGAGTTAAAATGAACTATTGCATTTGCATTAGATTGTAACAAAAGCACTAAATACGCCACTCGGGCTTTTTTGGTCAATGTAAATACTCCATTCTTCTTCTCTGTCAATGTGTTTCAGGATGTAGTGACTTTTTCATCATGAGAGTCATGTTCAAGAGTCGAGCCATATGGTTCCAAAAGGGTATTCAAGCCAATGCCCAAGAGTTTATAGAGTGACTGTGCCAATTCCAGTACTGATTTATTGAAACTCAAATTGGAGCACAGATTTTGTCTCTGCCAAATGATGTAGATGGAATGTCTAGTTATTTTCCCATGTGAATAACCGGAATACAAAAAATAGCCCTGGAACACTTAAGATTAAAGACATTATCCCTTTTCTATTAGGCTGTAACAAACCAGCATATACCCCAGCATTTATTTTTCATTAAATACTTTTTAATATTATCTGTGGTTATTTAATATAAATACTGAACAAAATTATTTGATACAGTTGCATTACACAACAACATACAAGGACGTGTCTTCCCCTCCCTCACTGTCCTCCACCCTCATTTGTGTGTGTGTTTGCCTAACACTGTAAACACCTCAGACAAGAGCTTTGGACTTCACTATGTGGCTATCAAGTGGGAGGGCATTTTATTTTTCTGAAATGAAAGAGCCAATTTATACCCTTTTATGGACCATTTTATAACTAGCTGAAGTGGAAACATTTTCTGCAATAAAGGCTCTTTTGTCTATGAGCCCTTTGTGTTGCAACTTGCAATACCACTTGTTGCACTTAGGGAGTGTCTTGTCTTACAAGCTCTGTTAAAGAAATCAGACTTCTTTATTCCTTTCCCACAAGATTAGAGACATATTTAAAAGCATTTGTATTGCATCACTTGATTCATTATCAAGCTGATGAAAAACACAATACAATGGTAGTGTTCCACACCTGGGATGAGATAGTCTCGAGATGGATATGTGAAAAATTTATAAAGTTCAAAATAATATGGGATCAAATACAATAAAATATTCTTTATTTAAATCTACAACTCCTTGTTACCCAAATCATGGTTATGTTCCCTTATGAATCACTTAGCCAGTTCCTAATGTCATTACCCAATCCCCCGTTTGTCCCTGAAAAGTGTAGGATAAGCAATGTTGTGCTACACTACAATTAGTGGGACTGATTCTGGTCTCAGCTAAAACCAGTGCAGGCAGCTTCAATCCTCAGGTAAAAAGCGGCCTGAATGCATAAACTGGTCCTGCTAGTGTTGTTGTAGCTTTACAATCACATTTGCCTTTTAATATTTAAAAACGTCTCCCCCATTGCTGAAAGACCCCCACCCCCACCCCCCAGCTGCTATTTTCCTCCTCCCTTCCTTCTGTTCCTCCCTGTAACTCAGGGGCAGGCAAACTACGGGGCACTCCAGCCGGGGCGCTGGGTCGGGAGCTGCACCACGCGGCTCGGCCCCATTCCGGCGCTCCAGCTGGGGCGCTGGGTTGCGGCCCGCACCATGCGGCTCCCGGAAACCGCAGCATGGTCCCGCTCCGGCTCCTACATGCTCCAATGGAAGCTGCAGGGGTGGTGCCTGCGGATGGGGCAGCGTGCAGAGCTGCCTGGCCGTGCCTCCGCATAGGAGCCGGAGAAGGGACATGCCACTGCTTCCTGGAGTCACTTGAGCTAAGAGCCGCTCGGAGCCTGCACCCCCCTGACCCTCTCCTGCGCCCCAACCCCCTGCCCCAGCCCCACCTCCCACTCTCCAAACCCCTTGGTCCCAGCCCAGAGCACCCTCCTATATCCCAAACTCCTCATCCCCAGACCATCCCCCCCCAGACCCCGCACTCCCACCCCAATTTTGTGAGCATTCATGGCCCACCATACAATTTCTATTCTGCGATGTGGCCCTCGGGCCAAAAAGTTTGCCCATCCCCTGCTATAACTGGAGGGGTGTTAACTGGCCACTTCACCTTGAATTGTCACTTGAAATGTGTTTAACCACTTATGCTAAACAATCTGTTCCACCTTCTATTTAGCTTAGCGGTGACACTTATTGAGTAACAAGGATTCCGGTGACAACTTAAAGACTAACAGATATATTTGAGCATAAGCTTTCGTGGGTAAAAAACCCACTTCTTCAGATGCATGAAGTGAAAATTACAGATGCAGACATAAATATATTGACACAAGAAGTTTCCCAGAACTGAAGAAGAGCTATGTGTAAGCTCAAAAGCTTGTCTCTCTCACCAACAGAAGTTGGTCCAATAAAATATATTACCTCACCCATCTTGTCTCTCCAACAGGGGAAACTAAGGGCAGGTCTACACTTAAAATGCTGCATTGATGCAGCATAGTGCTTATGTAAAGACACTCCTACACTGATGGGGGAGCTTCTCCTGTCAGCGTAGTTAATCCACCTCGCCGAGAAGCAGTAGCTATGTCAGAGGGAGAAGCTCTCTTGTCAACACAGCACTATGTACACGGGAGGGATCGCCTGGCGCATAGAGGCATGATCACCTGGAAAGATTCGCAAATTTATAAGAGATGGTTGGTCACCTGAGGTCAGGGCAGTAGAGTTCAAAGTGATGACCAGAGTGGCTAGAACAGGCATTGTGGGACACTTCTGGAGGCCGATCAGAGCACATTAACAGACCAGGGCGTCCACACTGGCACCATGGTGCTCCATCTGGGGCACAGCAAACATTATGCTTCTCATGGAGATGGATTACCAGGAGCACTCCAGCCGCGGAGTCCGGGCGCTCTACGTGCCTTGCCAGTGTGGATGCGTCATGAGTTAGGGTGCCCGGAGCTGCTTTAATGTGCTCTAACTCACAAGCGTAGCCAAGCCCTAGGTTGATATAACTACGTCGCTCGGGGGGTGGATTTTTCATATCCCTGAGCATCGTCGTTATACCGATTTAGGTCTGTAGTGTAGACTTGGCCTGACTGACTGACTATACCAGGGATACAATGAAAGTGTCTGTACACAAAGTGCAGTCTAATGCACAAAGTAAATCAGTTGGGGTGGGAAGGGAAGTGACAAATATTTCTCAGGTGTTATTTCAGATAATAGTATTAATATTTTTTCAGGCAGAAGTATAACTTTTCAATTGATGATCTCTAAGAATATTTAACCATTAATAACAGTTAATGATCAACTGGAGGAGTTGAAGGGCTGAGGTTATTACTGTTAACTATGGTATTATAGAAATAAAGAGAAAATAATTATCATTTTATATGTTTAATCACAAGAAGTTGAGCTTCATGTTGCCATGGATATGGTTTTCGGTTTACAGTGCTGGTCTTTTCCTATTAAAGATCCATACTGTGCCCAGTAGGAAAGCAGGATGCAAATCAACATTCCATTAGGTTTATAAAATATCAACATTCCAGACTACAGTGTGTTCTTATCATGGGTATATACACTAGGCTAGATCCTGGCCCACGCTGGCTGTTTTGCCAGTGCAAAGCAGTTGGGAAGCCAGCTTAGTTGGTCGGTTGAGGATTTCACTTGTCTATCAGTGAATCCCCATTTGATGCATCTCAACACCTCCCAACAGCACCTGATACAGGGGTATTGGCCATGGTCTCTTCACGTCACTGATTTCTGGCTGCCAGAAAAGCCCTACAGGGTCATGAGCAGTCAGACATAACTTAGAACTGTCTGAAGGTTGCTGTAATTTACCCCAGGGATTGATCTGGTCTCCTGACAGCCCCAGAAACAGGGAATGGAGGCATAAGAGGATCTGAAGACCACCTTCTTCTCACTGCCCATCCTGCACTTCACAACTGCCTCACAGTATGTAGCTCATATTTTAAACAAACAAGAACAAGTCACTAATGGTGTGGCCATTTCAAATTTATAAAAACCAAAATAAGTCAATATTTGTTTATTAATATAGTTCAGCATTTTCAGCAAAATTCCACCCTTTGACATGTATGTGCAACTCTCACTGAAGTGAATAGCAGTTGTACTCATGTCTGAGAGCACTGCAAATGTAAACAGTACTTTACGATAAAAAAAGATATATCCACTCTGAAGAGCTTCCCATACCACGGACACAACACTTGACAAACAGGTCAGCAGATAGGGAACAAAGTATGAAATCATCACTGGAAAAGAGCAACATAGAGGAGGCCTTATGGAAGAAGTGGGTTCAAAACAGGTGACATGGCACTAGACAGATAAGATACGAGACTTGCAAACATAGGTCACATCTAGTCTAGAAAAATAGCTAGCGTGGTTTTAACCATGACCTAACACATTGTAGGTAATATGAATTTAAACACCAATGAAGAGGGAGTTTAATGCCTTTACAGATGTTTGAGATGGTCATGGTCAACACTGCTGGAAGCGTAGGGTCAAGTGTGGCCAACTAACCTTTTTAACACTTAAATCCTGTCTACACTGGAGTTCAAAACCATGTTGAAAACTTTTTGGGATCAATATCTGTCTGCCTAAGATTTGCCCACAGTTCTTGGGCCTGATTCTCTCCTCACTCTTGTGTATATCAACAATAACAACTCTATGGAGGCCAGTGGAGTTACATGGTTTGTAAAACCAGTAGAAGAAGAGATTGAGGCCCCTCATCTCTAGCTCCTGAGTGGAGTACAGCAGCCCTTGGGTACAGCAACTATTTGAATTAAGGTTGCAAAACCAGTTTCCATTAGAATCCCATTTGCACACATTCCTCAAAAATTCACCTTTCAGGCTAAAATTTCCTTGTGAGGTCTCTGTGTCAGGGTGAATTTTATTGGACACCATCACCTATTTTTCAATTTTGTAAGCATGAAAAAATCTATCTGAAGATGTGCAGTACCTCACTCTCCTCCCTGTTTTGTCATCGCTACAAACAGACTAGATCTTGTGGCCTTAAGAAGGATTGAGCCGCCATAATTTCCCTTCATGTCAGTGAGATCTGTGGATGCTCAGCAACTCTGAAAAATCAGGCTACTTAAACCCAAGTTAGTTTATCTCTCAGCTAAATCTTACTCTGTGCTGTTCAGAAGAGCCTCTTCTCCCTGGTTATGCAACTCAGCAGGATTTCTCTACAGCACTCAAGAAAGTTCTAGCGCAGAGGATTGGCTAACATGCTGACTCATGGACCAAGTTATTATGGGCTGTGGTGTGATGTGTGGATTGGGGGGTATGGCTAGCCCCAGTCAATTCGCAGATATGCCTTGATCAGCATCAAGAGCTAGCTGTCCATTCAAAGTGAAGTGTGTTCTAGAGCACATTGCCCCACCCCATCCTGAGGAATTCAGTAGGATTTCTGTAGAACAGGATAGGCCAGCCACATTTCCTTTTCCTTTTCCTTCCCTATCTGGGAAGGATTTGGTTCTGTAAGAGCAGCTATTGCTGAACCTCAACCATATCTTTTTTTAAAATCTAGAAAAAAATTTCTTGATTTAAAAAAATAATGTATAATGTTGCATAGCATACAGACTCACATCTCATCCAGACCATGTTTCGACAAGTATAGTGCTGGGTGTGTGATCTGTCCAAGGTGATCACGTTATTTTTCCATCGTATCCTTTTTGCTATGAAAGCTGCCATCTGCCCTCTATTTTTTTCTTATTTAAACAACTACTGTTAAAATAACAAAAGGTAATAAATAACATTATCATTTCCCCAGACTGTTCAGTCATTTAACATCTTTTTTGTTAGATCACGAAGTGGTTTCCCTGCTCCCTTCCTCCCCTGACAAAAACCTTCTGATTCTTTCTTTTCTTTCTTCTTTTTTGTTTTCAGCACCAATCTGCATATACTGTTCTGCTTTGAAAAAGACTAAATACTACGTTGAAAGAGCCTTCTGAGGAAGAATAGAATACTGTACTATTCTTTATGCCAACAAAATGCTTGACAATGGTGAGACAGTGGGCATGCTGACTATTCTATTTATTAAGGCTAGTCAGGATTGTTTTGTTGGTCACCTTGTCCTCCCTCCTCTCCTCCCACTATTTATTTGTCTTCTCTACTTATTTTCTTGTCATATCTGTAAGTTGTGAGCTCCTTAGGTCAGAAACTGTCTTGTTATTATATGTAAGTTCAGTGCCTAGCACAATGGAGCTCTGAGCCCTGATTGAGGCTACTAGGTGCTATTGTAATGTAAGTAATAAATAATATGAGTTTATCTGTGCCTATGAGAAGTTTTGAGTGTTAAGAACATAAGAACATAATAACGGCCATACGGGGTGAGACCAAAGGCCCATCTAGCCCAGTATCCTGTCTTCCAACAGTGGCCAATGCCAGGTGCCCCAGAGGGCATGAACAGAACAGGTAATCATGAAGTGATCCATCCCCGGTCACCCATTCCCAGCTTCTGGCAAACAGAAGCTAGGGACACCATCCCTGCCCATCCTGGCTAATAGCCACTGATGGACCTATCCTCCATGAACTTATCTAGTTCTTTTTTGTTATAGTCTTGGCCTTCACAAAATCCTCTGGCAAGGAGTTCCACCGGTTGATTGTGAGATGTGTGAAAAAATACTTACTTTTGTTTGTTTTAAACCTGCTACCTATTAATTTAATTTGGTGACCCCTAGTTCTTGTCTTATGAGGAGTAAATAACACTTCCTTATTTACTATGTCCACACCAATCATGATTTTATAGACCTCTGTCATATCCTCCCTTAGTCATCTGTTTTCCAAGCTGAAAAGTCCCAATCTTATTAATCTCTCCTCCTATGGAAGCCGTTCCATACCCCGAATAATTTTTGTTGCCCTTTTCTGAACCTTTTCTAATTTTAATATATCTTTTTTAAGATGCGGCGACCACATCTGCATGCAATGTTCAAGATGTGGGCATACCATGGATTTATATAGATGCAATATGATATGATATTGGTGTTGGTTCTCTATATTTTATACATTGTGAGTATTCACCCCTTCTTGGTGGAATTTCACCATCTCCTGTTTTGATTTACAGTGTGGTTCTGTGTGCTATAATTGTTTTTTGACCTTCATAATTAAACAAAATCAAAATGCTTTTCAAAGATTTTTTGAGAATACCAATAAAATCTGCAAGCTACTGGCAACTCTCAAAACTAAAACTACTATCAGTAATCACAAATATCAAAAGATCAGCTGGCAGAAGACTAAGTAAAACTGAAGAGACAATAATGAATTTGAACAATCTGATGGTGACCTTTATTGCTCCTCGATGCAATAAAGATAATCCTGAGAATATGCATAATGCCATTGTGCTGTATCTAAAACCAACCGACCAAAACAAACACACATGCCCTAAAGAGAAGGAATGGATTCCTTGAAATCTGTGATGCTGTTACTGCTAAAATACTGTGGAGCGGGGAAAACACCAGGTCCAGCAATTACACCATTGATTTATTTTAAAACATTCATTGAGACTGTCAAAAAGACTGTCAATAATTCATTTGGTAACAGATCTTTCACTACAGAATTAGCACAATCCCACCTGCCTCATGCACAGAAGGAAAGGAGGATCAGGTCCACTTCACAAATGCCAAACTGGGATCCACAATCACATAGACCAAGATCACCTGTGACCAAAATCACCTGTGGCTCTGGGAAGGAGGATAAAGGAGTATGAGGCGCAAGCAGTGTTCTCGTCCATCCTCCCCGTGGAAGGAAAAGGCCGGGGTAGGGATCGTCGAATCGTGGAAGTCAATGAATGGCTTCGCCGGTGGTGTCGGAGAGAAGGCTTTGGATTCTTTGAATGGGATGGTGTTCCAAGAAGGAGGAGTGCTAGGCAGAGACGGGCTCCACCTAACAAAGAGAGGGAAGAGCATCTTCGCGAGCAGGCTGGCTAACCTAGTGAGGAGGGCTTTAAACTAGGTTCACCGGGGGAAGGAGACCAAAGCCCTGAGGTAGGTGGGGAAGCGGGATACCGGGAGGAAGCACAAGCAGGAGCATGTGAGAGGGAAGGGCTCCTGCCTCATACTGAAAATGAGGGGCGATCAGCGGGTTATCTCAAGTGCCTATATACAAATGCACAACGCCTGGGAAACAAGCAGGGAGAACTGGAGGTCCTGGCAAAGTCAGGGAATTATGATGTGATTGGAATAACAGAGACTTCGTGGGATAACTCGCATGACTGGAGTACTGTCATGGATGGGTATAAACTGTTCAGGAAGGACAGGGAGGCCAGAAAAGGTGGGGGAGTTGCACTGTATATAAGAGAGCAGTATGACTGCTCAGAGCTCAAGTATGAAACTGCAGAAAAACCTGAGAGTCTCTGGATTAAGTTTAGAAGCGTGAGCAACAAGGGTGATGTCATGGTGGGAGCCTGCTATAGACCACCGGACCAGGGGGATGAGGTGCACGAGGCTTTCTTCCAGCAACTCGCAGAAGCTCCTAGATCGCACACCCTAGGTCTCATGGGCAACTTCAATCATCTGATATCTGTTGGGAGAGCAATACAGCGGTGCACAGACAATCCAGGAAGTTTTGGAAACTGTAGGGGACAATTTCCTGGTGCAAGTGCTGGAGGAACCAACTAGGGGCGGAGCTCTTCTTGACCTGCTGCTCACAAACCGGGAAGAATTAGTAGGGGAAGCAAAAGTGGATGGGAACCTGGGAGGCAGTGACCATGAGATGGTCGAGTTCAGGATCCTGACACAAGGAAGAAAGGAAAGCAGCAGAATACGGACCCTGGACTTCAGAAAAGCAGACTTTGACTCCCTCCGGGAACTGATGGGCAG
This sequence comes from Eretmochelys imbricata, assembly GCF_965152235.1. Classification (NCBI taxonomy): domain Eukaryota; kingdom Metazoa; phylum Chordata; order Testudines; family Cheloniidae; genus Eretmochelys; species Eretmochelys imbricata. Next base: position 165,328,086 of record NC_135572.1, read on the forward strand.
GATCCCCTGGGAGAATAACATGAGGGGGAAAGGAGTCCAGGAGAGCTGACTGTATTTTAAAGAATCCTTATTGTGGTTACAGGGACAAACCATCCCGATGTGTAGAAAGAATAGTAAATATGGCAGGCGACCAGCTTGGCTTAACAGTGAAATCCTTGCTGATCTTAAACACAAAAAAGAGGTTTACAAGAAGTGGAAGATTGGACAAATGACCAGGGATGAGTATAAAAATATTGCTCGGACATGTAGGAGTGAAATCAGGAAGGCTAAATCACACCTGGAGTTGCAGCTAGCGAGAGATGTTAAGAGTAACAAGAAGGGTTTCTTCAGGTATGATGGCAACAAGAAGAAAGCCAAGGAAAGTATGGGCCCCTTACTAAATGAGGGAGGCAACCTAGTGACAGAGGATGTGGAAAAAGCTAATGTACTCAATGCTTTTTTTGCCTCTGTCTTCACGAACAAGGTCAGCTCCCAGACTACTGCACTGGGCAGCACAGCATGGGGAGGAGGTGGCCAGCCCTCTGTGAAGAAAGAAGTGGTTCGGGACTATTTAGAAAAGCTGGACGTGCACAAGTCCATGGGGCCGGATGCGCTGCATCCAAGAGTGCTAAAGGAATTGGCGGACGTGATTGCAGAGCCATTGGCCATTATCTTTGAAAACTCATGGCGATCGGGGGAAGTCCCGGAAGACTGGAAAAAGGCTAATGTAGTGCCCATCTTTAAAAAAGGGAAGAAGGAGGATACTGGGAACTACAGGCCAGTCAGCCTCACCTCAGTCCCCGGAAAAATCATGGAGCATGTCCTCAAAGAATCAATTCTGAAGCACTTAGACAAAAGGAAAGTGATCAGGAACAGTCAGCATGGATTCACCAAGGGAAAGTCATGCCTGACTAATCTAATTGCCTTCTATGATGAGATAACTAGTTCTGTGGATGAAGGGAAGCAGTGGATGTGTTATTCCTTGACTTAAGCAAAGCTTTTGATACGGTCTCCCACAGTATTCTTGTCAGCAAGTTAAAGAAGTATGGGCTGGATGGATGCACTACAAGGTGGGTAGAAAGTTGGCTAGATTGTTGGGCTCAGTGGGTAGTGATCAATGGCTCCATGTCTAGTTGGCAGCCAGTATCTAGCAGAGTGCCCCAAGGGTTGGTCCTGGGGCCCGTTTTGTTCAATATCTTCATTAATGATCTGGAGGATGGTGTGGATTGCACCTTCAGCAAGTTTGCGGATGACACTAAACTGGGAGGAGTGGTAGATATGCTGGAGGGTAGGGATAGGATACAGAGGGACCTAGACAAATTGGAGGATTGGGCCAAAAGAAATCTGATGAGGTTCAACAAGGACAAGTGCAGAGTCCTGCACTTAGGACGGAAGAATCCAATGCACCGCTAGACTAAGGACCCAATGGCTAGGCAGCAGTTCTGCAGAGAAGGACCTAGGAGTTACAGTGGACGAGAAGCTGGATATGAGTCAACAGTGTGCCCTTGTTGCCAAGAAGGCCAATGGCATTTTGGGGTGTATAAGTAGGGGCATTGCCAGCAGATCGAGGGACGTGATCGTTCCCCTCTATTCGACATTGGTGAGGCCTCATCTGGAGTACTGTGTCCAGTTTTGGGCCCCACACTACAAGAAGGATGTGGAAAAATTGGAGGGAGTCCAGCGAAGGGCAACAAAAATGATTAGAGGTCTGGAACACATGACTTATGAGGAGAGGCTGAGGGAACTGGGATTGTTTAGTCTACGGAAGAGAAGAATGAGGGGGGATTTGATAGCTGCTTTTAACTACCTGAAAGAGGATGGATCTAGATTATTGTCAGTGATAGCAGATGACAGAACAAGGAGTAATGGTCTCAAGTTGCAGTGGGGGAGGTTTAGGTTGGATATTAGGAAAAACTTTTTCACTAGGAGGGTGGTGAAACACTGGAATGCGTTACCTAGGGAGGTGGTGGAATCCCCTTCCTTAGAAGTTTTTAAGGTCAGGCTTGACAAAGCCCTGGCTGGGATGATTTAGTTGGGGATTGGTCCTGCTCTGGGCAGGGGGTTTGGACTGGATGACCTCCAGAGGTCCCTTCCAACTTTGATATTCCATGATTCTATGATTCTATGAGTACTGAGACCACTCTGACTACTCATTTATGCAGTCGCATCTATCTCTGAAGCTACCTTGTCCTCCATCCCCTTTGCTTGTCTGTAGGGTTGCCAACTATCTAATTGCACAAACCCAAACACACTTCCCTTCCTCCTGCCCTGCCCTTCCTGAGGCCCCACCCTTCCCCCGCCCCTTCTCACTTATCCCCCCTCCCTTCATCGCTCACTCTTTCCCACCCTCACTCACTTTCACTGGGCTGGGGCATGTGGTTAGGGTGCAGGAGGGGGTCCAGGCTCTGGGCTTGGGCCAAGGGGTTTGGAATGTGGGAAGGGGCTGCGGGAGGGAGTTTGGGTGCAGGAGGGGGCTCAGGGCTGGGACCAGGGGTTGGGTGTGGGAAGGGGTGCAGGGTGCAGACTCCTGCCAAGCAGTGCTTACCTCAGGTGGCTCCCGGAAGCAATCAGCATGTCCCTGCAGCTCCTAGACTCGAGGCGGCCAGGCACGTCTGTGTGCTGCCCCTGCCTGCAGGCCAATGGAAGCTACAGAGCCAGCACTCAGGGCAGGGACAGAGCCTCCCTGATTGCCCCTGTGCCCTGGGGCTGCAGGGACATGCCGGCCGCTTCCAGGAGCCACGCAGAGCCAGGGCAAGTAGGGAGCCTGCCTTTGCCCTGCTGCGCCGCCGAACAGATTTTTGGCCTATTAAAATCTACCAGATTGCTTTCAATAGCAACTGGGAGACTGAGTCTGATTCCAGGAAACTCCCGGCCAATCCGGGAGTGTTGGCAACCCTCTGTTTATTCATTTGCTGCAAGTCCTAGACTGTGACCTTTTGGGGACACAGACTGTCTTCATGTTATTTGTTTTAGCACAGTCAGGTCCTGCTCGCCAATAGGATCCTTAAGACCTACTGCAATGGAAATGAATTCTTATTAATTATTATTATAAAGCTAATCTTGTCACCTTTAGATTGTTAATTTGAATACAAAAACACTGGGCAAAACAATGGTCAGTAGGTTATATAAAATCCTCCCTACACTAATACAGCCCAGTCAGGATTTTTTCTACAATGCTACACATCTAGGAATCTCTGCAGGTAGGTCAACCCAACCCATTCAGCAAATGCAAGTAAAGAGTGAAGCCAGGTTGGCACCAGCCTCTGCACAGATGCACAAAGATGGGAATAGCTGTGTAGGTGTTGCTGACCCCAGGAAGGGGGACACAAGGAAGCGTTCACTTTCTCTGCCTAGCCACTGCTGCAACATGTGCATACACCTGAGCACAAGTGCTGCTCGAGATTAGTGCCGCATTAGTAATCTTTCTAAGAGGAAGCAATGCCATGCCTCCCCCTTCACCTCTGCTCTAGCCAGCAGATCTGTCTTCTTGTAAGGAGTGGTGCAGTAACTGCCCTCCCTGATAGCCCTGGGAAGGATCATGGTTTCCCCTGGGGATGGAGCAGCTCTGCACTGCTCACCACACAGGGTCATGCTTTAAAAGGAATAAATATTCTACCTTAAATTAAAATCAAGCAACCAAACTTGCCATCCAACCACCAAGAACCTGTTCCCCTCTCAGCTGGCCCAATTTTGCTCCATTATACCCTGTAAGACCTGAGTAACAACACTCAAATCAAATCCCATTTCCATGAATTTACACCAGTATATCTGAGGGCAGATTTTGGTCCCAGGTTTTAAATTCTTTTTTCTGTGTTAAGGATGGAATTCCTTATTTCTTAAGTTTCACGTCATCATAACAACACCAAAGCAAGCAAAAATAGTCTGTTTAGAAAGAGACAAATATTTAACAGAAGAAATGCAAACACTGTACATATTTGTAAAGGCCCTAATCCAAGCAAATCTCCAGTCCATTTAGCAAAAGAAAAGAGCTTCACAATTGCCATTTTCAAGATTCCCAAGAACTCTGAGTTATCAAAGATGCTTTATTTTAGTCTTTTTTCAAAATTTGTCCTCTAACAAAAGCTTTTGGGGTCTTTCAATTTTGCTGTGAACATGGAACCAGAACCAGCACTGGAGTTCAGTGTCATCAGCTTGTAGATCCAGTGTTTAGTACCTTTATTGAGATGCTTTTTTCTCTCTCATATCCACACTGCCCTGAAAAACTCCATAAGTGATTGGATTCAATACCATACTCTGTGTGACGGGATGTATAAACCTCACAAGAGCGCTGGAGGGGTTAAGGAGCAACCCTGTCCAGCTGTACCTGCAGAGCATACTCAAGCTGGAGGTGGAGCTTAAAAGGGAGCCAGGCAGCTCAGAAGGGGATGACAAGGCAGGGAGAATCACCTATTCTGACCTATAGGCCAGTTCCAAAAAAGGAACGTTACTGTAATTGTCTTGTTTGCAAGAATAAGAGGATTTGTCTATTTTAGGTTAGCAGAGAAGAAAGTGGGAATGATTGAATTTATCATGTCTGAATTTATTTGTATCTTGTTGATGAATGAATGTTGCATAACTAGCTTTGTTGTGCTAGGATTTTTCTCATTAGTTATTTGTATACGGGTCTTATACATATATATAATGTATATGGGTCTTATACATATATATAATGTCATCTTATGATATTTGACCCATATAAGACTAAAAGTGGTCTTATGTTTCTGGAATTTTGATATTTTGGCAGGTCACAAACCAATAGTTTTTGCGATGTGGGAAATATCTCATATTTTTCAAATTGCTGGCTTAATCAGTACTTTTCCAAGTGGAGATTAGCTAACAGTAACCTAATTGAAATTTGACTGGACCAAGTTGCATGGCTCTAAGGGAGGTACTGCAAAGTGAAGCGATACAATCTGCAAACCATAAAAATCAAGGGGAAGGCCTAGAAGCCTTGCACTTTGGGTCTACGGGCCATCTCAGGCTAGAATGATGTTCTAAGACTTATGAAAATACAGGTCACTTAGATTCATAGATACTAAGGTCAGAAGGGACCATTATGATCATCTAGTCTGACTTCCTGCACAACGCAGGCCACAGAATTTCACCCACCCACTCCTGTGAAAAACCTCACCTATGTCTGAGCTATTGAAGTCCTCAAATCATGGTTTAAAGACTTCAAGGAGCAGAGAATCCTCCAGCAAGTGACCCGTTCTCCATGCTACAGAGGAAGGCGAAAAACCCCCAGGGCCTCTTCCAATCTGCCCTGGAGGAAAATTCCTTCCCGACCCCAAATACGGCTATCAGCTAAACCCTGAGCATATGGGCAAGATTCACCAGTCAGATACTACAGAAAATTCTTTCCTGGGTAACTCAGATCCCACCCCATCTAACATCCCATCACAGGCCATTAGGCCTATTTACCATGAATATTTAATTACCAAAACCATGTTATCCCATCATACCATCTCCTCCATAAACTCATTGAGTTTAATCTTAAAGCCAGATAGATCTTTTGCCCCCACTGCTTCCCTTGGAAGGCTATTCCAAAACTTCACTCCTCTGATGGTTAGAAACCTTTGTCTAATTTCAAGTCTAAACTTCCTGGTGGCCAGTTTATATCCATTTGTTCTTGTGTCCACATTGGTACTGAGCTTAAATAATTCCTCTCCCTCTCCGGTATTTATCCCTCTGATATATTTATAGAGAGCACTCATATCTCCCCTCAGCCTTCTTTTAGTTAGGCTAAACAAGCCAAGCTCCTTGAGTCTCCTTTCATAAGACAAGTTTTCCATTCCTCGGATCATCCTAGTAGCCCTTCTCTGTACCTGTTCCAGTTTGAATTCATCCTTCTTAAACATGGGAGACCAGAACTGCACACGGTATTCCAGGTGAGGTCTCACCAGTGCCTTGTATAATGGTACTAAAACCTCCTTATCCCTACTGGAAATACCTCTCCTGATGCATCCCAAGACTGCATTAGCTTTTTTCACAGCCATATCACATTGGCGGCTCATAGTGATCCTATGATCAACCAATACTCCAAGGACCTTCTCCTCCTCCATTACTTCTAATTGATGCGTCCCCAGCTTATAACTAAAATTCTTGTTATTAATCCCTACCTTACACTTCTCACTATTAAATTTCATCCTATTACTATTACTCCAGTTTACAAGATCATCCAGATCCTCCTGTAGGATATCCCTGTCCTTCTCTAAATTGGCAATATCTCCCAGCTTTGTATCATTCGCAAACTTTATTAGCACACTCCCACTTTTTGTGCCGAGGTCAGTAATAAAAAGATTAAATAAGATTGGTTCCAAAACCGATCCTTGAGGAACTCCACTGGTAACCTCCCTCCAGCCTGACAGTTCACCCTTCAGTAGGACCCGTTGTAGTCTCCCTGTTAACCAATTCCTTATCCACCTTTCAATTTTCATATTGATCCCCATCTTTTCCAATTTAACTAATAATTCCCCACGTGGCATGGTATCAAATGCCTCACTGAAATCTAGGTAAATTAGATCCACGGCGTTTCCTTTGTCTAAAAAATCTGTTACTTTCTCAAAGAAGGAGATCAGGTTGGTTTGGCACGATCTACCTTTTGTAAAACCATGTTGTATTTTGTCCCATTTACCATTGACTTCAATGTCCTTAACTACTTTCTCCCTCAAAAACTACTACAGATGTCAAACTAACAGGCCTATAATTACCCGGATCAACCTATGACCAGCCAATTTCTGAAGAAAGCCCACTAGCAAAAAGTGCTGTGTCAGCAGAATGTCACCATCTTGCTCTTTGTCTGCAGTTTCAGCTCCTACTGTATGAGACTCCAGAAGCCTGAGAGCTGGAGAGTTTGCAAACCTCTTATAATTTTAAGTTTCTTATTTTTCTATTTTTTATCTTCTGTTTTTACTATCTGGGAGATGTTCCAGCCTTTTTCTTTTATTTTCTTTTCTTTTTTTTAAGGTGCGAAAGTGAAAATGTGACTGTGTGCACGAGCATCCATGCAGCCAACACAACCATAGCTCCAGAAAAAATAGTTCCCCAGATCTAAACATCCCTTAATATGATCTGATAAAGACAGGCATTAAATTGTGTTAATTTAAAAGTCTTGAGAGACTTGAGATATTTACCAGAAATAACAGGTGACAAAGTTGTTAAACTTCTGTTTATCAAGAATATTCTGTTAAAGTTTGTATTCTAATATCTCCGATGGGAAATGGAGGAAAGGGTTAGCTACCACTTAAGAACTGAAGTCTATGAAGAAAGTTTTACAATTGGCTCTGAGATTGCAGTTCAAACATTAAGGCCTTGTCTTCACCGGAGGGGAAAAATGTGTTCTTAACTTGAGTTCACACACACAAGATAAAATCCTAGTGAAGACACGGCATTTTGTAGTTTTCACATGTTCATAGATCAAGGCAAACCCTATCTTTCACTAGTCTTTCACTACCAGTTAAAGAATCAGTGTCTGAGTTAGAAACAGCATTTAATGTAGATCAAGCATATAGATTCTTGGATACCAACAGACATAGGAGACTTATACTTCTTACCTGACCTCTACAGCCCAGTGTATAATGCAAAGTAGTACCCAAAACACTATAAACAAAGGACCAAATGTTCAAAAACACAGGCAGCTAACTTGCATAAGCTATCTCTGGCCCAGAGCCTCTGTAAACTCTGAGGCTTTTTTCTGCAGCCATATTAGGAAAGCAGCAGCCATGAGCCAAGAAGCAGAGAGTCATCCTCACATTCCATCTCAATTATATCAAAACAATGTAATATTGGGCTGTTGAAAAGGCACCCCTCCTAATAGCACCCACCATTACCAGATAAGCAAGAAATCTCTTAAAATGTTTAAAGAAAACTTTGTTTGATGGCATTCTGTCTGGCAAGGAATCACGGATCAACAGCTGTGGGTGTGAATGCTCTGCTTCTTTATTGTTTTGCTTTTATGGTCCCCACTTCTCTATTGTTTATCTGTATGGTTTCTGTATGGTTCTTTGATTGTTTCTGTCTGGTTCATAATTAATTTTACAAGATTTAAATCAGTTAAGGTGGCGGGGTATGATTGGGTAAAGAATTATTTTGCAATATGTTAGGATTGGTCAAAGAATTATTTTGTAATATTTTAGTAAAATGATTGGTTATGGTATAGTTAAGCAGGACTCAAGTTTCATTATATAAATGGAGGTCTAAGAAAGAGACCAGCTGGGAAGGAAAAAGAAAGGAAAAGGGAAAAAACTAAGGCCACGTCTACACTACCCGCCGGATTGGCGGGTAGTGATCAATCTATCAGGGATCGATTTATCATGTCTAGTGTAGACACGATAAATTGATCCCCGATCGCTCTGCCATTGACTCTGGAACTCCACCTCGGCAAGAGGCAGAAGCAGAGTCGACAGGGCAGCGGCGGCCATCGATTCCGCGCCGCGAGGACACAAAGTAAGTGATTCTAAGTCGATCTAAGATACGTCTACTTCAGCTACGCTATTCTTGTAGCTGAAGTTGCGTATCTTAGATCGATTCCCCCCCACCCCCAACCAGTGGAGACCAGGCCTTAGGAGAAAAGACCTGAAAGAAGAAGAACTCAACCCCCCCGCCCAGACACAGCCTTAAATCAGAGCTCCTAAGAATCCTCTGCATGACTCTGACACGCAGCAACCAGAACCTAGACAAGACTGACCTTGCCTGGCCAACAGGGAAAGTCTGCCAGAGTGATCAGGATTGGTGCGCATAGCATTGTATGCTTAGCATTTGTATTTTGCTTGGTAATTGTTAATAAATAGAGGATAAGGGTGTTACTGTGTAAGGCTCTTTCACTGGTAAAAAAAATCCTGCAAACCCACAGAAGAGTATATCCTGAGCCCTAGGAACTGAGTACAGGTGGGTACTTAAATGACCCAGGTTATGCTCTGAGCCCTAGGAACTGGGTAAGGGTAGGTGCCTTTCTCCTGGATCTCTAGGAAGTGGGAAAGGGTGGAGGTGCCCAAATCAACCAGGTTACATCTTGAGCCCTAGGAACTGGGTAAAGGTGGGTGCCCTGGAGTGTGTGGATAACACATCAGCTGGTGTAAATTGACAAATCTCCACTGAAGTCTGCAGATCTCCTCTAATGTGAGGACATAGACACATAAGCAACTTACCTGTCAGTTCCTGAAAACTTAGCTCTGTGTATCCATCCCTTCATGGATAGATGCTTGGGTCCTAAATGATCCCTGACTTAACACCACTGCTTCAGGAGGACAATTCTATCCTAAACTCTTGAATTCTTGTCTTGACACTGAACATAGGACCACTTGATCACACAGCTAAGACAAACTTTTGAGAACAAGTGCAATCAAGGGCTAAGATTTCTCAGTGGCAGCTACACAGACAACCTATTTATTGAGTATGCTAATCTAAGACTTCACAATACAATGTTACCTTTTACTAGCATATAGACAGCAAAGGAAAAGGGGGAAACAATATGTGTCTATTTCAGACTGGACCATTTGTATTATCGTTTCTGCGCTGTTAATGATAAGTTTATAAGAGTGCTTTAACTTCAAATGCACAGTTTGCACATGACAAAAACAGATCCTTAACCTAAGCCCTCAGGAAGCTACTCTGAATGAATTATATGCACTCCCTTAAAAAAGGAAGAAAAAAAAAACCTCAAACAAAAAAACCCCAAACAACCCAGTGAAAGAATCCTTCAAAATAAAGTACAAGAAAAATCACTATGAAGGTTCTAAAGGAAGACCTTTCAGACCTTTTTCAACCATAATTTAGGGCTGGTCTACACTAGAAGGCTGTTCTGCTTTCACTAGACCAGCCTTGTTAACCCCTCTCGTGTGGATGCAGTTATAACCGTTTATATCAGTACTGCTATTCCCATACAGGAAGGGCAACAGGCTATAACATTATAGGTCATCTTTATACTAGTTTAACTGCACCCACACTAGGGATTATAGCAGTAAAACTATTTTGGTGGGGGAGACGGGAAATCACATCTGCCTGCCTAAGAGCTATACTGGTAAAAATTTTCTATGTAGACCAGGCCTTAGTGAGAGTAATATTGAAACATCAAAAAGTCCACAAACAGTTTAATTCTCAAACAAAAAAGGTCATTAAAGAAACATACTTTCAACCTTCAATGGGATCTGGCTGACAACCACTAAAACAGTATTACACTTTCCTTACAGAAATCCTACCGTTACATTTCCACCCCCCTTCCAAACATTAAGTTGTCTGGGAGTAAGTTAAGGGGTGAAGTCAGTTGCCCACTGCCACATATAAAACTTTTCTTCACTTTCTCCCAGCACAGTATCTCAGCCATTCTTGATCACTGACAAACTCCTCTCTCCTAGATCATAGAGTTAGTCCTCCAAGGCTGCTGTTTCTGAGAAGAATGTTTCAGAATAACAGCCGTGTTAGTCTGTATTCGCAAAAAGAAAAGGAGTACTTGTGGCACCTTAGAGAGTAACCAATTTATTTGAGCATAAGCTTTCATGAGCTACAGCTCACTTCATTGGATGCATACTGTGGAAAGTACAGAAAATCTTTTTATACACACAAACCATGAAAAAATGGGTGTTTACCACTACAAAAGGTTTCCTCTCCCCCCACCCCACTCTCCTGCTGGTAATAGCTTATCTAAAGTGATCACTCTCCTTACAATGTGTATGATAATCAAGTTCGGCCATTTCCAGCACAAATCCAGGTTTTCTCCCCCCCCCCCCCCCAAACCCACTCTCCTGTTGGTAATAGCTTATCTAAAGTGATCACTCTCCTTACAATGTGTATGATAATCAAGGTGGGCCATCTCCAGCACAAATCCAGGGTTTAACAAGAACGTCTGGGGGAGGGTAGGAAAAAAACCCTCAGACAGAGACAAACACCTAAAAGATCTCTATCAAGCATTCTTACAACTACAATACCCGCCTGCGGAAGTGAAGAAACAGATTGATAGAGCCAGAAGAGTTCCCAGAAGTCACCTACTACAGGACAGGCCTAACAAAGAAAATAACAGAACACCACTAGCCGTCACCTTCAGCCCCCAGCTAAAACACCTCCAACGCATCATTAAGTATCTACAACCTATCCTGAAGGATGACCCAACACTCTCACAAATCTTGGGAGACAGGCCTGTCCTTTCCTACAGACAGCCCCCCAACCTGAAGCAAATACTCACCAGCAACCACATACCACGCAACAGAACCACTAACCCAGGAACCTATCCTTGCAACAAAGCCCGTTGCCAACTGTGCCCACATATCTATTCAGGGGACACCATCACAGGGCCTAATAACATCAGCCACACTATCAGAGGCTCGTTCACCTGCACATCCACCAATATGATATATGCCATCATGTGCCAGCAATGACCCTCTGCCATGTACATTGGTCAAACTGGACAGTCTCTACGTAAAAGAATAAATGGACACAAATCAGATGTCAAGAATTATAACATTCATAAACCAGTCGGAGAACACTTCAATCTCTCTGGTCATGCGATTACAGACATGAAAGTTGCGATATTACAACAGAAAAACTTCAAAACCAGACTCCAGCAAGAAACTGTTGAATTGGAATTCATTTGCAAATTGGATACTATTAACTTAGGCTTGAATAGAGACTGGGAGTGGCTAAGTCATTATGCAAGGTAACCTATTTCCCCTTGTTTTTTCCTACCCACCCCCCCAGACGTTCTTGTTAAACCCTGGATTTGTGCTGGAGATGGCCCACCTTGATTATCATATACATTGTAAGGAGAGTGATCACTTTAGATAAGCTATTACCAGCAGGAGAGTGGGGTGGGGGGAGAGAAAACCTTTTGTAGTGGTAAACACCCATTTTTTCATGGTTTGTGTGTATAAAAAGATCTTTTGTACTTTCCACAGTATGCATCCGATGAAGTGAGCTGTAGCTCACGAAAGCTTATGCTCAAATAAATTGGTTAGTCTCTAAGGTGCCACAAGTACTCCTTTTCTTTTTGAGAAGAATGTGTATCCTATATAAGAGGATACTACCCCTTCCCCAGCATTCTCCCCTCACTCCCATACTCATCCCAGCCCACTGCTACTTCCACACCCTATACCCCATTTGCCAGCATGTTCACCACAAGTCTCACCTATACATTCATGCTCCTCAGGCCAACTCCCTCCCAGAATCCATACCTGACTCCATGCTGTCTGGGGTCTCACCACCCATGTTCATCCTCCCTTCTCCAAGTCCTGCTGATGCCATTTGCCCCTAACCTTTATGTTCTTCATGCAACAGCAGGCTCCCCTAGCAGTATTAAAAATAGTATAAGCCTATGAATTATGCATTTGAATTTGGGGAAGCTGTATAAACCACCTAAATCCTAGTTAAGGGGACCTTCCTGTGAAATGCTCCCAGCACTTGGGAAAATGCTTAACAAAAGTTTAGCAACTGTCTAGAAATTTAATGAAACAGTATTAAAATGCTTAAAAATATAACAGCATTTGTCAAACATTTCTTAGGGACTGAATGTAATTGTTTCTATAAAACTTGAATGTTTATTTGAGAAAAATATTAAGGACAACTTGAGAAATGTCACGTAAACTGTTTCATTTGACTGGATTACATTACAAAAATAGTTTTGAAGCAATGCACTGTAGCAAGTAAGTTCCTCCTTGCTGTCAGAACTAAGGGGAAATCATTTCCTGTTCCTCTCAAAATCCCACTCCTAGCCTTCCCATGCTTTCTACTTAAATCCCTGCTCTAATGAGCTTCTAATTTACATTTTCAATGCCTCCCTTAGGTCCCATTCTTGCAAACACACAGGTGCTTAAATTTATGAATTTAAGTAAGTCCCATTGGAGCCAATGGGAGTACTCAGATGCACAAAAATTACTCACATGCTAAAGTGTTTGCAGGATCAGGGCCTTAGCATGGGGATTATTTTATTTAAACTTCTATATAATACATTTGTATTTAACCTCTCAAAAATGCAAAAAGGCACTCTCAGCAAGTCCAACAAAAGAAAACAATTTTAGAATTTTTAAGAATTTTTTAGAAACAGGAGGGCCCAAAAAATTTTTTTATTAAAAAAAAAAAAAAAAGATCTTCAGGTAAAGTTTCCAAAAAAACACCATCACTTTCAAACCCTGTGCTTGATATTTACCAGCCTTCCCAGAGAAGCTTGACAATAGAATGAGATGAAGCATGCAAAATTTCAGGCAGATCGATTTCTTTACTGGGAATTAGGGGAGGATGTGGAGGGAAGTGATGAAAGATCAGATTTATGGCATAGCAGGGAAGCTACCATTAACTATAGTAGTTATTGCACCTTTATAACAACACTGATAACATTTGTTTTTCTCACCTGACTTCAACAACTTCCCTTTATAGTTCAACTGAGATTATATATTTTCCAGTTCCAAATCACTTTTGCCATCACCAAACCAAGAGCAAAACCCCATCATCATTCAGGGATTACGAGATCCCCCTGCCATATTTTCATGCTACCACTCTTGCCAGCCACATTATGATATTTATCTTATAGCCAAGTGAGCAGAGCATATAGACTTCTTTGAATCCAGTACTGCAGCTCTATCATTCAGCTGGCAGGACAGAACATATCTGCAGAGACTAAGCACATTGCATCTCTAGCATGTCTGAACGCCAACCAACTAGGGGAGCAGGAGTCCCAACTAGGGTTATTCCAACCAGGTCTGTTGAGAAAAGGGCCATTAGGTAGGCTTTCACATCACTTTCCTTTTGTCAGTATGTTAAAAGCTTTAATTTAAATATTTATGACAGAGTTCTGGCCTCTCACATCACTTCGGTTTATTCTGCTCCATTCCATTCAGATTTGTATACTGCACCCATCTGATAATCTCAAGAGCAGTCTTGTGTCTAGGTCTTAAGTCATGCAAGTAATTCTGGAAGAAGGAAATACAAATAGCTGACAAGAAAATTTTTCATCTCTCTTTTGCTGTTTGGACTCTCCCAGGGCTGGAGCCACGAAACAGAAGCAGAGATCTGCAGGGTCAACCTGGGTTAGCCCTAAAAAACATTCAGAGCTGATAGATTACTACATCTCTGTCACCTTTTAAAATCATAGACTGTGACTCATTTGTGTATATATGCTTGCCTGCTTTCACCTGTAAATAATGCTCTCATTTCTTTTCCTAGATAATAAATCTTTAGTTAGTTTATTATAGGATTGGCTACCAGCATTGTCTCTGGTAAGAAATCTAAGGTACAAATTAACCTGGGGTAAGTGACTGGTCTCTTGGGACTAGGAGCAAACTGAATATTTTATGATTTTTGGTGTATAGCAACCACCTTCCACTAAATCCAGCTTGCTGGGTGGCAGAATAGACTGGAATGCCCATGGGGACGATCTGTGACTCCCATAGTGCTTCAGGAGTTCACATTTGTTGCTGGGTTGGCGGAATCTAATCATAGAAAATACAACCAGTTTAGGATGTCTACTCTGTTCTGAGGTTAGCACTCATGGTCATGAGCCACTCCAGAAAGTGAGACACTTGCCCTTTCTGAAAGCAGGTATAAGTATATGAGATTTAGCTATTTTAATTATTGACATTATGATTTGGGTTGGGCCGTTTGTTTAACTTTATATTTTGAATTTAAAAATAATACCTAGCTCTTATATAGCACTATTCATCCGTAGATCTCAAAGCACTTTACAAAGGATTTATCATTATCCCCATTTTACAGATCGGGAAAGCAAGGAGGACAGAGGCAAAACAATTTGTCCAACGTCACCCAGCAGGCCAGTGGCAGAGCTGCGATTAAGTCTACATCTCTAGACTTGCAGGCCAGTGCTCTATCCAGTAGGCCAAATTGCCTCATGTTTGTGAAAAAGAGGAAAACTACTTCCAAGGACCCCTGTATTATAAAATATCTCACAATATTCGTGTATATCCCAGAAATGCTCAGACTAAATGTTTATATATCCCCACCACATTAAGACTGGTGTGAGTGTATAGATATTTTGGGGGAGGGGATTAAGATGGCCTGACCACTTGCTTCAGTGCAAACCAACGATGATTTTACAGAAGTTAGTGGGAATCAGGCCCAGATTATATTTCAAGAGAACAGAAGACAATGTTTGTCAAGAAAGTCCATGGATAAAAATGGCAGTACATACTATCAAAATGTAAAAAAAAAATAAAAAAGAAAAAGAAAAAACAAATAACTGCTTTTAGTGCCAATGTTCTGTTCCTGCCATATGGTCTGATTCTATTCCCATTGAAGCCGATAACAAATCTTCCACTGATTTCACTGGAAGAATGAGCAAGGCCAGTTTGTATTCTTCTTTTTAGTAGTATGTTGATCAAAGTTTATTGGCAAGTAAATAAAATAGATCAAAGTCATCCCTAGTGTCACTGTATTTAAATCAATGGAGTGACACCAGCGGTAAATTTGGCCCCATTTTTCTTATCAAAAAATCTTGCTGGGCACTGGTTGGTTTTTTGGGGGTTTTTTTTGTTTTTTGTTTTTTTGTAAATGGAACACTCCAGAATAAACTAGAATAATACAAACAAAACTCTGCATGGTTTGCTTATTTTGGACTGAATGCTACTAAAGATGTGTAGTTTATAAATATCCTGGCAATCAGTCCTTTTATTTGCACACTGGAGAAGTTCATGCACTGGGTTAACCATTTATAATCCTAACTGTTCAGACAATTACATGAAGATTCTTAGTTTAAATTTTTAAAGTAAATTTTGTAGCAATTGGGTTTTTTTAGATGGAGTATTTGGGTCAGATTCTGTTCTCATGACAATGTCAGTCCAGAGTAACCTCACTGAAGCCAATGGAGTTATAGTGGAGGTACATCATTGTGAGTGACAGCAGAATTTGACCCTCTGTTTCAATTAAAACTTTCCAGTGTTATGTTACTTTGAGAGAAACCTGCTTAAAAATAAAAGTCTAAAAGTGAATGCATAGATTTAAACCATGTACAAGAACAAACTGTAGACAGAATCTTGCAAAAGTGAATCCACAGTCAAAAATTAGTAATTTAGGCCTAGATCTGGACCCAGTAAACACACAAGCTCACCTTCAATTATGTGACTGTCCCATTGGACTCAATGGGACTACTCATGTGAGTAAAGTTAAGCATGTGTGTGTTTGCAGGTTCTGGCTTTTTGACACTCAGGCCTTGTCTACAAACTACGAAATTAGGTCGAATTTATAGAAGTCGGTTTTGTAGAAAGCGTTTTTATACAGTCGATTGTGTGTGTCCCCACACAAATGCCCTAAGTGCATGTAGTCAGCAGAGTGTGTCCACAGTACCGAGGCAACCCTTGACTTCCAGAGCGTTGCACTGTGGGTAGCTATCCCACAGTTTCTGCAGTCTCCGCCACTCATTTGAATTCTGGGTAGACATCCCAATGCCTGATGGGGCTAAAACAGTCTCGCAGGTGGTTCTGGGTACATATCGTCAGGCCCCCCTTCCCTCCCTCCCTCCGTGAAAGCAATGGCAGACAATCGTTTTGCGCCTTTTTTCCTGGGTTACCCGTGCAGACGCCATACCACGGCAAGCATGGAGCCCGCTCAGCTCACCGTCACCGTATGTCTCCTGGGTGCTGGCAGACGCGGTACTGCATTGTTACACAGCAGCAGCTCATTGCCTTTGGCAGCAGACAGTGCAGTATGACTGGTAGCCATTGTTGCCGTACTCCAGGGTGCTCTTTTAGCCGACCTCAATGAGGTCAGGGCGCCTGAGAAAACATGGGAGTGGCTCAGCCAGGTCATTTCCCTTTTAAGTTTCATCTCATGGTGATTCAGTCCTGCCGGCAGTCCTACTGCACCATCTTTTGATGAGCAGCCAGGAGACGACGATGGCCAGCAGTCATACTGCACCGTCTTCTGCCGACCACCCAGGAGATGATGATGGCTAGCGGTCATACTGCACAGTCTGCTGCCAGCAAGATGTATAAAGATAGATGAAGTGGATCAAAACAAGAAATAGACCAGATTTGTTTTGTATTCGTTTTCTCCTCCCTCCCTCCATGAAATCAACGGCCTGCTAAACCCAGTTTTGAGTTCTATCCTTGAGGTTTTGAGTTCTACCCTTGAGGGGGCCATTCTGTTTCTCGCAAAGCCACCCCCTTTGTTGATTTTAATTCTCTGTAAGACAACCCTGTAAGCCATGTTGTCGGTCGCCCCTCCCTCCATCAGAGCAACAGCAAACAATCGTTTCATGCCCTTTTCCCTGGATTGCCCAAGGAGCAGACACCATAGCACAGCAAGCATGGAGCTCGTTCAGCTCACCGCAGCAGTTATGACCATTGTATACACCTCGCGCATTATCATGCAGTTTATGCAGAACCAGCACCTGAAAAGCCAGGCGAGGAGACGACGGAAGCGCCGTGATGAGGACGTGAACATACTTTTCTCTAAAACTGCGTTCCCCCACAATTTGGAGACCATGGTGTTAATGGGGCAGGCTCATGCCGTGGAACACCGATTCTGGGCCTGGGAAACAAACACAGAGTGGTGGGACCGCATAATATTGCAGGTCTGGGATGATTCCCAGTGGCTCTGAAACTTTCGCATGCGTAAGGGCACTTCCATGGAACTTTATGACTTGCTTTCCCCTGCCCTGAAGCGCAAGAATACCAAGATGAGAGCAGCCCTCACAGTTCACAAGCAAGTGGCAATAGCCCTCTGGAAGCTTGCAACGCCAGACAGCTACCGGTCAGTCGGGAATCAATTTGGAGTGGGCAAATCTACTGTGGGGGGCTGCTGTGATCCAAGTAGCCAATGCTATCTCTGAGCTGCTGCTATCAAGGGTAGTGACCCTGGGAAATGTGCAGGTCATACTAGATGGCTTTGCTGCAATGGGATTCCCTAACTGTGGTGGGGCCATAGACGGAACCCATATCCCTATCTTGGCACCGGACCACCAGGGCAGCCAGTACATAAACCGCAAGGGGTACTTTTCAGTGGTGATGCAAGCACTGGTGGATCACAAGGGACATTTCACCAACATCAATGTGGGATGGCCGGGAAAGGTTCATGACGCTTGTGTCTTCAGGAACTCTGGTCTGTTTAAACGGCTGCAGGAAGGGATTTACCTCCCAGACCAGAAAACAACAGTTGGGGATGTTGAAATGCCTATAGTTATCCTTGAGGACCCAGCCTACCCCTTAATGCCCTGGCTCATGAAGCTGTACACAGGCACCCTGGACAGTAGTAAGGAGCTGTTCAACTATAGGCTGAGCAAGTGCAGAATGGTGGTAGAATGTGCATTTGGACGTTTAAAGGGTTGCAGGCGCAGTTTACTGACTCGCTCAGACCTCAGCGAAACCAATAGTCCCATTGTTATTGCTGCTTGCTGTGTGCTCCACAATCTCTGTGAGAGTAACAGAGAAACATTTATGGCGGGGTGGGAGGTTGAGGCAAATCACCTGGCCGCTGAATACACACAGCCAGACACCAGGGCGGTTAGAAGAGCACAGCAGGAACTGCTGCGCATCAGAGAAGCTTTGAAAACCAGTTTCATGACTGGCCAGGGTACTGTGTGACACTTCTGTTTGTTTCTCCTTGATGAAAACCCCTCCCCTTGGTTGCCTCTAAATTCCCTGTAAGCCACCCACCCTCCCCCCCTTCGATCACAGCTTGCTTGCAAAGGAAATAAAGTCACTATCGTTTAAAAAACATGTATTCTTTATTGATTGATTATAAAAATAGGGAGATAACTCACAAGGTAGCCCAGGTGGGGTGTGGGAGGAGGGTAGGAGGGAAGGAAAAGGCCACTTTAAAACTTGTTGAATGCCAGCCTTCTGTTGCTTGGGCTGTCCACTGGGGTGGAGTGGTTGGGTGCCCGGAGCCTCCCCCCACCACGTTCTTGGGCGTCTGGGTGAGGAAGCTATGGAACTTGGGGAGGAGGGAGGGCAGTTAAGCAGGGGCTGCAGCGGCAGTCTGTGATCCTGCTGCCGTTCATGAACCTCCACCAGACGCTGGAGCATGTCCGTTTGATCCCACAGTAGCCCCAGCGTTGCCTCCTGCCTCCTCTGATCTTCCTGCCGCCACCTCTCCTCACGTTCATTGGCCACTTTCCTGTACTCCACTATTGTGTCCCTCCACACATTCTGCTGAGCTCTGTCAGTGCCGGATGGCTGCATGAGCTCAGAGAACATTTCATCGCGCGTGCGTTTTTTTCGCCGCCTTATCTGAGATAGCCTTTGGGACGGAGGAGGGAGGCTTGAAACATTTGCAGCTGCTAGAGGGAAAAAAGGGAGTGAAGTATTTAAAAAGATACATATTACAGAACAATGGCTATACTCTTTCACGGTGAACAACACTATTCACATTACATAGCCCATGTGATTTTGGTACAAGGTCGCATTTTGCATCTTATATTGGGTGCCTGCGGCTTTCGTGTTAGAGATCACACACGCAGGGCCGGGCAACAGAATTTGGTTTTCAGGTGGCCATGGTAAGCCATAGTCTTTTGGCTTCTGCAACCTTCATAACAGCAGCACCCTCCTTTCCCATACCAAGCAAAGCCCGTTGAGTTGGCCATTTAGTGCTGCGGTTTTCCTGTTAATGTGCAGCAACAGAAACCAAACTAACCTCCTCCCCCCATCCAATTCTCTGGGATGATCACTTTACCCCTCCCCCCACCATATGGCTGGTATCAGGGAAGATCCCTGCTAGCCAAACACGAACAGCTCAGTGCCAATGCTGTCCCCACCCCCGCACACCACGTGGCTAACTGCGGGGAGGATTTCTTTTCAGTCACAGGCAAACAGCCCAGTAGGAACGGGAACCTCTGAATGTCCCCTTAATTAAATTCCCCCATTTCAACCAGGTCACCATGAACAATATCACTCTCCTGAGGATAACACAGAGAGATAAAGAATGGATGTTGCTTGAATGCCAGCAAACACCAGGACCATACACTGCCAGGCTTTGTCATGCAATGATACCAGATTACTTGCTACTAGCATGGCATGGTAAAGTGTCCTACCATGGAGGACGGAATAAGGCTGCTCTCCTCAGAAACCTTCTGCAAAGGCTTTTAGAGTACCAGGAGAGCTTCATGGAGATGTCCCTGGAGGATTTCCACTCCATCCCCAGACACTTTAACAGACTTTTCCAGTAGCAGTACTGGCCACGAATGCATCCCAAGTCCTCAGGGCTACTTAATCATTAAAAAATGCTTGCTTTTATAACATGTATTATATTTAAAAAGGTACACTCACCAGAGGTCCCTTCTCCGGCTTTGTTGGGTTGGGAGGGTATTTCAGTCAGGGTGATAAAAAGATCCTGGCTGTCGAGGAGAACGGTGTGCTGTGGGCTCTCCCTAAGCTCGTCCTCCTCCTCCTCCTCATCTTCCCCATCTGCAAAATCATCAGGCATGGCAGAGAGTACCCCATCATCAGAGTCCACGGACAGGGGTGGGGTAGTGGTGGTGGCCCCGCCTAGAATTGCATGCAGCTCAGCATAGAAATGGCATGTCTGGGGCTCTGTCCCGGAGCATCAGTTTGATTCTTTGGTTTTCTGGTACGCTTGTCTGAGCTCCTTAAGTTTCACGCGGCACTGTGTTGCGTCCCTGATGTAGCCTCTGTCCCTCATGGCCTCTGAGATTTTTTGAAATGTTTTGGCATTTCATCTTTTGCAACGTAGTTCTGATAGCATGGATTCCTCTCCCCATACAGCGACCAGATCCAGTACCTCCTGTTCGGTCCATGCAGGAGCTCTTTTTCGATTCTGGGACTGTATGGTCACCTGTGCTGATGAGCTCTGCATGATCACCTGTGCTGATGAGCTCGCCTGGCCAAACAGGAAATGAGATTCAGAAGTTCCCGTGGCTTTTCCTGTACACCTGGCCAGTGCATCCGAGTTCAGAGTGCTGTCCAGAGCGGTCAGAATGGTGCACAGTGGGATAGCTCCCGGAGGCCAATACCTTCGAATTGCGTCCACACTAACCCTAATTCGAAACGGTGATGTCAATTTCAGCACTAATCCCCTCGTTGGGGAGGGGTACAGAAATTGGTTTTAAGAGCGCTTTATGTTGAAAAAATGGCTTCGTTGTGTGGACAGGTGCAGGGTTAATTCGGATTTAACGCTGCTAAATCCAACATAAACTCGTAGTGTAGACCAGGCCTCAGAGTGAAACACACCCTGCACAGAGGGCCAGCACCAGGCTTATGCACTACCTAAAGTCCCTTTAAGCCCTGTTATGAGGATTGAAGTGAGATTTAAGTAGCACATAGACCCTGTATATGCTCCTGGCCATAGGCGTGAACTTCGCCCATAGTCTTTTTTCAGACAAAACTCCCATTAACTTCATTGGGAATTTTCCTAATTAAAAACTGAATAAGAGTTTCAGGATTTGACCCATGTAATAACCACATGATTTCCCCAGACACAGCAGTGGCTAGTCTATGTTTGAAAAAATGGTATGCGAGGTAACCCTTTTTGGTGATTTTATCTAAGACTTTGCCCCTTGGCTGCCACTGCTATGAGAACCTTCACCTTAAATCAATGTTGTGATATCAGATTTCAGCCTCATGATGTCTTTCACTTGGAGATGTGGAAGATCAAAGTGTAGGGCAGCAGCATGGCATGTGCTTGTACAGTGGCTTTATAGGAACTGTTTGATTACAGCAATTTGGGAGGTTATTGGGCCATGGTTGATTTTGATTATATTTTTAACCCCTCAGATGCCTTTAAGGGTTGAGCATTATAGAGCTATTTTAAAAAAATTCTCCATTTATTAATGTTGCAAATCTCTACTCACCCAATGGATTGGAACAAAACATTTTTAAAGTGAGTAAAATTGTTTCTCTTCCTTTCCTCTCCACTTCTCTGTACCGCATGTTATCATTAACATCCTGGTATGGGAGGGTGAGCAAGTTTTATGTCTGAGCAGGTACATTTTCATGGCGTGCGCTCTCTATATACACACCCATACATATTACAGGCAGGGCTGGGAGTACTGCCAATTATAAAGCTTGCCTCATACATCTGATAAGGCCCTGTTTTCAATGGCTTATAACTTTGCCTCAGACTGAACTATTATTAATAATTATTATGAAATACTTCTTCTGAGAGCAAGGCTAGGGAAAAATGTTTATCAGTGTTTGAAAAGATTCTGGTGTACTTTTGGAGCAGGGATCTGAAATTTGGCTGGGGGAGCAGGAGTGGCCTTTGTGTCTGGGATTTGCCTTTTGATGTCCCCGTGAAAATCTGACTTAAATTTGGCCAAGTGATAAGCCTTTGGAAAAAAACTGTAGTTTGCACATGTTCAGTAGAGACTTGCTAGAGTTCAACAGCTAAAATCTCAGAAGAGTCTATTCTCACTGAGCATGCTGGGCACTGGAACTGACAGCAGGGAGCCTGTCTCTCCTGTGCTCTCAGTGACCCCATGCTGACACACAGGCAGTGTGGAAGAGAAACAGTCTGATTCATATGCAGAGGGGACAAGAGTCAGACCTAGGGCATTTCAGGGGAGGGTTGGGAGAACACATTGTGATGATATGGAGCCTGGTGGTGGACCTGGGCAGGAGGATGTCAGTGGAGTAGAGACTGGGACTGTCTGGGCAAGGAGACTAGGCTCGGGTGCAGGGCGGGAAATGGGGGAAAGGCAGGGAGGCAGTGGGTGGGGGGAAACTGAGATTGGATGATGAACTGCAGGGAGACAGACTGGGAATGAGTGTGATGGGAGGAACGGGGTGGGGGAAGAGGAGACAGATCTGACAAGGAGCCAGGGTAGAAAGGAAAAATGGACTGGCTGGGCAAAGAGATTGGGACAAGGAGCAGGGGGAGTGGAGGATAGTGAGATTGGATGATAAAGCCAGGGGAGGGAGATTGGCACTGAGACCCAGTAAAGATGGGGAAATTGGGTGTGGGGGTGCTGGAAGCCAGGGAGGGAGAGACTCGGATAGGGAGTGTGGAGCGGGGAGAGACTAGGACTTACTGAGCAAGGAACCTGGCACCAGACACCTGAGGAGTGGAGACTGGGGATTACTAGGTGAAGAGATTGGGACTGAGATGAGGGACCAGTGGTGAGGTAGAGACCAGACTGGAACGGGCACAGGTTGGAAGGGATGGGGCAGAAGGGGGAAGACCTGGGAGAAATAGGCAGATGATTCTGTGTCCACTCGACACACTCCCTTCCAGAGCCTGGAATGGAACCCAAGATTCCAGGTTCTCACCATTCCTCTGCTGTCCGCAAATGTCTGTGGTACCCACTGGCACAATGTCCCATTCCCCTTCTAGGGCAGTTCCACATAAGGGATAACAACCTACTACTGCTATTAGTTACTCCATTAATTTAAGTGGCAGAGGTCTGTGTGACGGACAATAGTGAATTAAGAATTAGTGGGGCCCTGTGCTCAGCTTCATTTTTGGGGCCATCCCTCGGGACCCAGCCAAGAAAAAGAACATTCTCTCTTATCTCCCCCCACCCCCGTTTTTCATTCTTTTTTTCTTCAGCCTCCTCCTATAAGTAATAGCAAGTAAATGAAAATAAAGTGAGGTACCTTGATTGTTTTTGTAGTCTAACTTATTTTTCCACAGACCACTTGAAAATCACTGTGGGTCTTGGCGGACCACTTAGTCATCTTTCCAAATATTGTTTGTACCATTAGCTAACTATTGTAAAGCACTTTGGAAAAGAGTGCTAAATAAAAACATTGGGGTGCAGGGTCTGGCCAGGACTTCGGGTGCATGAGAGGGCTTAGTGCTGGGGGTGCAGGGTCTGTGAGGGAGTTAGGGTGCAGGAGCAGGTCGGGGGTTGGGGTGCCAGGTCTGGCCAGGAGTTAGGGTGAGGGAGAGGGTTCAGGGCTGGAGCAGGGGATTCGGGTGTGGAGCACTTACCGGGGGCAGCTCCAGGAGTTTGGTGCTCAGGGCACGGAGTTGGGGGGGGCTGGTATGTGTGCAGGGTGCAGGAGTCAGGGAGGGCACGGCACTGGGGAGGGTGTGAGGGGATTCAGACGTCAGGGTTGGGGGTGTCTGGGGGTGCAGGAGTCAGGCTAGGGATGCAGGGTCTGGGAGGGAGTTAGGGTGCAGGAGCGGGCTGGGGGTTGGGGTGCAAGGTCTGGCCAGGAGTTAGGATGTAGGAGGGGGCTCAGAGTTGGGGCAAGAGGTTGGGGTGTGGAGCGCTTACCTGGGGCAGGTCCATTTGGTGCAAGGGATTCAGATGGGAACTTGGGGGGGGTGCAGGAGCTTCCGTTTGGTGCTCAGGGTAGGGCTGGGTATGTGTGGGGGGTGCAGGAGTCAGGGCAGGGGACTGGGGTTGTGGCTCACAGCAGGGGGCTGGGGGGGGTATGTGTAGGGGGAGTGCGGGGACCAAGCTTCTGCCCCCGCAGCTGCCCGGCCCTGGGGCCCCCTGTGGTTGCGGGGCCCAGTGCCAGGGCACCCTGTGTTTTACTGTAAATTCGCCTCTGGTGGTGGACATAAAGGTTCCAACTTTGCTAATGGACTACAAGAGGTATGGCTCAAGCCTCCTCCCTTGTGCTTGCTATTTGGAATGGCCTCTGTCCGCTTGGGGTGGGTGGTGGGTTCTATTTTGTGATGCCTGGTGCTTCCACCCGAGGCAATTCTCACTGTGCCCAGAACACAGGGGTGCTGTCCCTTGAGAACATTAATACTACCACTGCTGGCAAAGAGTATAACACCTAGTGCTCAAGGGACCATAATACATAAACAAAAATCCCAGGAAAGGAATAATGCACCCCAAAATAAGTATAACAAAAGGGGACTTTATTGGGAGCAGGAAAATAGGAACTGGGAAAGGAAAGGGTTAGGGTTAGCTAATAAGTACTAAGCAAACTCACAACTCTTCCCAATTCTCCACTCCCTTCTTGGCACCTCCCCAGGCAAATGGTGTGCTGAGGCTGAGTTCGGAGATGAGTGCTGAAGCACTGTGAATGTTGGCCAGCTTAGACAAAAAGGGTTCCCTTACTGAGTCTTTACCCTAAGTGGGGCAGGGTCTTTTCCTGGCTCCCTGGTTCGAGTCCTGTGGAGCTCTTGACTGGATCTCTGCCACTCTAGATGCTAGAACTGCACTAGATCCACAGCAGTTCAAAGACTCCCTTTGTGGGGAGGAGGAGTGAAGCAGAGACTGTCTGATCTGTTCTGCTTCTCTCTCAGCTGGCAGCTTCCAAACTCAAATCCTAAAACTAGTTTCTTTGTCTCTGAGTCAGGCTGTCCTCTCCCAATGAGGGACAGAGTAGCCCTGGCTATCATTGGTCCAGCAGACTGCCTGGCCATATCACCCCATGCAGAAACCTCCCTATTGGCCTGAGCAGGAGTTTCTAGTCCATTCTGTCCCCACTCCTGATTCTGAGCATCCTGGGGAATGGTGTCAGAGGGATCTGGTAACCACTGCAGTTCCTGTCCCTTGAGTAGGACCCCCTCGAGGCTCAGTCACTCAGTCTGGCACTCCAGGAGCTAGCGAACTCCAAGTGGGGTGGTTACAGTCTGTGAGATACCACATGTTGGAATCTGTGGGGGTATTTTCGGTTAACTTCGTTTAAAAATTAGGAAATTACACCCAAAAAACTATGTTAAAAGAACATTGTTATAGTTGCAATGTTGAGCACATAGTTAGAAAATGCCAGAATTAACATTTCCTGTGCAGACTTAATTTGGCCTCCTTGTGCGTATGCATTATGATATAGTCTATAATGAATCATAAGGTAAACAAAAGTTGTTGCTCAATGTACGATGTAATATCAATTCTTGACAAATGTTCATGGATAATTGAATGAAGATCCACTGCATTTAACATCAATAAGCAGTTACTCATTTATAAATCCTAAAGTGTATCATATGATTACATCATAAATGATAATCTGATTCAGTAAGAACTGTAATCTTTGACAATTTATATTTTAGGTTTTTTTCATGTGACTGCCCTTTTCTCTGTTGCCTTTTACTTTTCTAAAATAAGGATTACATCTTGCTGAAGATACTTCGTCTATTATGGTACATGTAACACAGTGCCTCTTAGGGCATGACTACATTGCAGTTGGTAGTGAGCATCCCAGCCCAGGGAGACAGACTCGTGCAAGCGGAGTTCGAGTTACCATGCTAAAAATAGAAGCTCGGGCTGAAGCTCAGGCCCTCAAGCCTAGGGGCTCAGGTAGGCTCAAGGATCCATATCCTCAAAGATATTTAGGTGCCCAGCTCCCACTGATTTCAACATGATCTGGGCCAAGGTGCAGTATCCTGGATCTGGATCCAAAGTTTTAGGGGGTGGAGTTTGTTGGATCTGGAGTTTTGGTTTGACTCATGCAGAAGACTAGGTCCAAACAGACAGTTGGGAGCTCGATCCAAGTTTCCTCAAAGTTGGAGGGTCTGGATTTTTGGTTCGGGTCACCCTTTTATTACATTGTTTAGCTACTACAACAATAAGGAATTTTTCCTCACAGGCAGGATGCTGGGACATGCTGGACCATTTGATGTGGCGGATCCTATGCTCCTCCTAGTGTCTTGTCCCATACATATTGTGTGCACTGAAATGCAGGGTAGGCAATATAATTGTATCAAGAGGATCACTCGTCAGAGAGCTACGGCTCTCCTAAACAGAAGTTTAACATGCTCATCTACAAGCAAGGGAAATAGTTTTTGATGTATTACTGTCTCTAAACCTATTATGAATAAAGAAGAACGTTACACAATGAAATACATTTTAACAGGGTGGCTTGCCCCTTTATGGATCAGAGGCCCAGGCCCAGCCAACCTTGATCACTGAAGAGACACACCTGAGCAAGATCAGCTTGTTCCCCTGTAAAGAGCAGCAGGACGTTTGGAGGGGGGAAAACAAAGCTCAACTCTGGAGACTGGCAGGTTCCTGTAGGGAAGAACCTAAGCCCAGGGCACCTGCCCCAGTGAGGAAGAGCTGGAAGTGGCCTGATAAAAGTAAGGGAGGCCCTGAGGCACTAGGGGAATTGGAAGCTGTGCCCAGCTCAAGGTTGGAGGGAAAACCTGTGTTTGTTTTTGAATTTTAAGTTAATAAACCAGCCACTAAGTAAGGAGTGCTGTTGTTGGAATTGTAAAAGACTCTTTCTGAGTCCACTGAAGAACCAAGAGGGAAAACTGAAGTGAGGGGTCACATAAAGCCACCAGGGGAGGAAGCCACTCGTTGACATACATAATGGCAACTGTGTACTTCTTGGAGGACACCTGATTGGGAACATATTGGCAGCCTTTCTTCTATCAGGAGTGAGTTTTTCATTTCTCCCTTTGCACAGAATCCAAACATACCTCCCCTTTGCTCTTTTTGGCAATCGTCATCAGCAGTTGTGATGCTTTGGGTCGGCATATTTTGGTACAAACTCTTGTAGGCCACTCAGTTTTTGTTTAGTTCCAAAGGCTCCAATACTGGCTTCTGTATTAAAACCGAAGCAGCAGCAAATGACTGTGACTGCACACCAAAAAATGGAAAGATAAGGGCTTGCTTCCAGGATGTGGCATGTCCCCAGCTCCCATTAAGAATTGGATACCTCCACAAGTTTAGGGCCCCTAGGCCCTGATCCTATCAACTGCTCAGCGCCCTGAATTCCAATTGAAATCAGTGGGAGTTAAGATGCTCAGCAGCTCACATCCTTGCAGGGTTGAGCTCTAAAGGAGGGAGAGAGAGAAGAATTTCTGCTTCTCAGTGGTGTTGTTGTGTTGCATCTTCAGTTAAATACTGCTATGAATTTATGACTCACTTTTACATGAGGAACTGCCTTTACCACTGGTTTGCTAATTTCCAACAGGAATGAATGAATGAATGAATGAATGGGTGAGAGCAGCACAGAATAACAAACAAACGTTCTAAAAAAGTGATATAAAAGTAAAACTTTACAATTTGTGATTCTTAGACTACCTTAAATTACTTTAGAAGCGAAGGGGTTAAAATAATGGGGGTATTTTACAATAGAGTAAATATTAATTAATGCTAAATTACAATGAAATCCCTATGGAATTACATTTTACGTCACATGAAAACCAGGGCAATTCATCATGATTACCTATTCTGAAAGTAGGGGAAAAAATGTGTACTAGGAAACTAGTTAAATATGACATTAATCATTATGACTTTAATCCCAGGTCAAAATTGTTTTCTTGCTCCGAATGTAGTGCCAGTTATTGTAATATTTAGAGTTAATAAAATTAATACACTGATTGAGGCAAGTGAAGTTTCCTAAAGAAACCATGCTGTTTGAATTAGAATAAGTTACAAAGCAACAGAGCCTTGGAAATGCATTAGGAGAACATTTTATTACACTTTACCTTTGAGGCATAAATGCAAAATGACTGGAGCATCAAAAACATAAAATGGAGTAGCCTGATGTTGCACGTCGATGGAGAATTTGATAGCACAGCATGCTGAGGTGGTTTTGTCCATCCTGGCAACATGGCTGAAGAGCGCGCAATGCTGCTTTTGTATATAATGAGCGACTGAGTGAAGGCCACATCTTTGCAAGATTGTGACATTTGGCAGAAAAGTCAAACCACTTTTGCTCAGGATTTGGGGCTGACTGCACACATAGAATGTCTCTAGCCACTCCAAGTCTGACTGTAAGAGGGTTCAGGTTTCTGACCTATATAGCAATACAGGGGAGTACACAGATTTCATAGATCCTGAACTTTGTCTCTGCACAAAGACTTTTGTGTCTACTGAGAGAGAGAGAGAGAAATTTCACTTTAAGCCTCATCCTGCAGCCATTGAAAGCCCTATCATTGACTTCGATGGAAGCAGGATCAAGCCATTAATTTTCTCTCTGAGTTCCTCATCTGTAAAATGGAATTAATAGAACTTTCCCACCTCACTGAGTTGTTGTGAGGACAAATTTCATGAATGTCTGAGAAATACTCAGGAACCACAGTGAGTGGGTCCATAGAAAAGACTTTAAAATAAACTTTTTTGTTCCCCTTCCCATTGCTAGGCCTGAGCTTCACCCTCCTCCTGCTCTCTGGTGACTTCTGATTATCCTGTCACCAGGCAGGGCAATGGAGGGAGCAGAGCTCCCTCTGGAAGGAGGCGGCAAAGCAGTTAGAGTGCTGTTCTGCTATGAGGAAACAGAGGGCTATGCTCTGGCAATATGCCCTGCAGGCAAAAAGTGCTATATAGATAACACCAGCTCAGCTGGAGACCTGCTGTAGGGATTTCTTCTCCCTCCTTCCCCCCATACCTCTGCTCTCTGTGCTTCCATCTCTGTTATCCCCCCACACCCCATCTCTTCCAGTCCGTGGTCTAACTGCACCACCCTGATCCTGCCCCATTGGAAGATCTGCTCCCAGACCTGTTCCCCTCTATATTTGATTCCTTGTAATGGTAGTTTAGAACTGAGCCATCCCCTCTCTTGTGGCTGGAGGCCATGCACACAGCTCATCAGGGGAACTACCTCAGAGATGCAGGCAACTACCTGGTGTCCAGGAGGAAGTCTGTAGAGATGCCAACCTCCAGATGTGGCCTGCCTCCTGGACACACAGGTACAACCACTTGAGGGATGAACGGGCTATTGCTGCAGGATGTGAGGATATGTTGTGATGGGGTGTCCACCCCACACAAGGCCTGGAAGGATTACGATGGCTAAGTGGACTAATTAACTGCACAGGCTGTACTGGAGACAGGGAGCAGGGATTCAATTAAAGAGACTCAGCTGGGCAGGAACAGGCAGGGCCAGTATAAAGCTAGGCATCTGGCAATAGAAGGAGGCTGCAGGGAGGTAGTCTGCAGTCACTCCCTGGGAGAAAGGAGATACGTTGGGATTATAGAGGGTAGTCCACAGTTACTTCCTGGGACAAGGGAGTTGGATGGCTGGCAAACCCAGAGAGGGGGAAGCCAGGAAGGTAGGAAAAGAATCAGAGAGAAAGCAGCAAAGTAGGACAGTGCAGGTCTTGGCTGCTGGCTGGAGGGCCTCTGAGCTGAAACCGGGCTTAGAGGATGGACCCGGGTTCCCCTACCAGCCACCAAGGACATGACATAGACCAGGCTAAGGACAACGGACTGCCCAGAACGATTTGTTCCAGAAAGACTTTGTTATCCCCCTGGAAGGGGGAACCATGGAATGACCTGGCTGGAGGGCAGAGTCACGAAGATGACACTGCTTTTCCTGGAGTGAGATGAGTTCACAGGATGAGAGGATGACAGGAGAGACACCACCAGAGGAGGCTGCAATGCCTGGCCAGAGCTAATCCCCAGGATGGCCAGAAGGAGGTGCCACTAGTGGTGAGTGGCTCCTGTGACACGTGTCCTGTTTGTTTCAATTTTCAGAAGGAATCCCAGTAGGAGAAGGCTGGAGAAGATTCTAAGCAGAAATTCTACAGCGAGGCAGGCAGACAGACAGCAGCTTTAGGGATTATACTATTTTCCTTATTCTAATAAAGTTTCTTATTCGGTGTTAGGAAAAAGTGATTTTGATTCATATGACATCTGTCTGTGAGTCACATCACATGTCTGTCATGTGACTCATGTTCTTGAATTTTTACTCCCAAACAGCTACCCACAAACTTTTTTTAAAAAATGTGATTTAATCTCTGCCCACATGTGAATTTTTCAGGGAGCACCACTCAAAATTGCAGGACCTAAGGCCTTGAAGCTTCCCAGCCCCAAAGCTCTCTGTAGACCAAGGACTTTAAACCATGATTTGAGGACTTCAGTAACTCAGCCAGAGTTAGGGTCTATTACAGGAGTAGGTGGTGAGGTTCTGTGGCCTGCAATGTGCAGGAGGTCAGACTAGATGATCACGATGGTCCCCTCTGACCTTAAAAAGTCTGAGTCTATGAGGTATGATAATTAGGAAAAATTTCCCTGACAAATGTTTACCCCAGCTATCTCTTTATATTTTGAAGGCTCTGGAGTCTGATACAGAGTCTGGTGAAGTAAATGGGAGTCTTATCGTTGATTTCGTTGTGGTAGAGTGAAGAATTGAACCCAAGTCTTCCAGGTTCCAGACTAGCGCTCTGATCACTGGTTAGTGGCTACCAAGCTCTGTTTTACTACTGGTAAAGAAATATTTTTTAGAAAAAGACCAAATGAGCGTAGAGACTTCTTGAAAGATGTGTCAAAATTTCTGTAGCTAATTGTTACTGAGCAAGATGTGGGAAGAAAGAAGGGAATGGGAAAAGAAGAATCTGAGCTGTACTGAGTTTTTCCTGCTTCCATTTCTTTGCCAAAAAACAGGGACCCTAGCCTAGTCCCAGTTATCTAAATACATGATGGTTGAACAACCAAGTGGATTAAATATAGGGAGCAATAAAACCACATTGTGCTCTTCCTCCCCCCCTCATCCATCCTTGTGGCTCTCCCTCTCTGTCAGCAGTGGAAAACATTTTATAAACTATGTGTGCCCATAATTAGCACAGTTGAAGAAAGATTGATTATTTTTTTGAGGCATCTGACATGTACACAAGATTCAAAGAGCAATGCTCACTTTTATCTTCATCAGAAGAAGATTTAAAGAATTGTTTTCCCTGGAAAATGAGGATTACCGCATTAACCCCAATGCCACTTTACAAACATGAAGGCCAGAGTGTGTTGGGATCTGGCCCCTTTATGCTATTCTGGTAATGTAAAGGGGCAAACAAACCCAGTGGAAATGGCCCTTGGAGAATACTCACCAGAGAAAAGGGTTCCAGAGCTACTAGAGCAGCTGTACACCATCCCCCACACTCACAGCCCCAGGCATAGGAACTGTGCCAAGGGGAGTGGAGTCTGCTGCAATCAGCTATTCTCAGCTGACATAACGCTCCCTGAGGACCTTTACAAGCCAGCACAGTATAAAAGCAGCCTGGGTCCAGAATATGAGAGGCATAAAAGTGTCTTAAACCACCTGTGTTCCCCATTGCCCTGCCTCCTGAGCATAGGAATGTGGATGAAGGAGGCTATTAGCCAGGAACCAATTATGAAGAGAGACATTTTAGACAGTGATGATTTTGATCTGTGCAACAGTGTTATAATCACTCATTCATTGAGTCAAAAGACTAATGGTCTACATGATATGTTATCAAGAAGAGGGTTTGTTTAACATAGTGAGGAATGCATAACGTCAGACCTGAGTGCTGGAAAGATTGGAGCACATTCAAAAGATCTGTGTGAATGTTTTGAAAAACTGTACAGTATGGTGGCAAAATCCTGAGGTTCTTAGTCCCCCCTCCACTTTGGGCATCGATTGGGTGAGGAGCTTGGGATTTGGATCCTAGATTGGCAGTATTTCTCATCTGATATTTTGTATGGAAAACAGCTTATGCTCAAGATATTTCTAACTGTCAGAGTAAAGAAAGACCAAATGCAAGCCAACATCCTAGGACCAGAAGAGGGGCAGAGAACATTTATACAGTGGGGACAGGGTACTCCTGATCCGCTATACAGTGTAAGCTTTTGTGAGCTACAGCTTACTTCATTGGATGCATTCATCGGATACATCGGATGCTGTAGCTCACGAAAGCTTATGCTCAAATAAATTTGTTAGTCTCTAAGGTGCCACAAGTCCTCCTTTTCTTTTTGCGGATACAGACTAACACGGCTGCTACTCTGAAAACTATATAGTATGTTCCTGATCCTGCAAACTCCTGTGAGTAGCTTTTACTTGAATTGAGTAGTCCCACTGAAGTCAGAGGGCCAAATTCTGCTTTCAGTTAAGGGAGTGTAAATGTAGAATAATTTCACTGAAGTCAATGGAGTTACAATGGTATGAATTCAGGTCAAACAAAGGGAAAATCTGGCCCATTGACATCAGGAGAATTCAACCCAACGGGAGGAGGCCTTTTACATGTATCCTCTTCATGAGTGTGAAGGGGCAATTAACTACATCTTTGTATTGTGATATCACACAATGGCCCATTTAGTTTCAACAGGCCTTCTTGATGGTTAGGAGATGATCCCTTCTGACTGGGTTCACAGTTTCTGGGCAAACATTTTTTACAGTCATTAAGCAAAAACTTAAATATTACCTCATAACATGTGATAAAGATATTATAACTCAGATGAATGCATGCAGCGACTTACAAGCATTTCATAAAGTCTACATTCTAAATACATTGTTATCAGTTCAATATCCATCTTAAGCCTACTAACACACAGGTGAAACAGTCTGGTTTCCACCAATGAATTTTCAGTGCTCAGCTGAGGCCTAAAGCCTTGGCAAGCACTGGGACCTGGTCTGCCAGTCATCGTAGCAAGAACCAGATACATCTTGAGTCAACTGTGATTTGTGGAGGAGGAACGAAAAGTGATTTTCCTGTTTCTCTTGATATTTATTAAAGACACACTGCTACTATACGCGGCCGGGGGCAGGAAATGAAGCACCCATATCTTTGTTAAAGGCTGATCAGGCTAGAACTGGCTGATTTCAGTCTATTTCAAAGTGGCACATACATTCTGAAACTCCAAAGGTTCATTTACTTTTCTCCCAGAGAACAGTGGTTACACTGAAGCAGTAACAATTAAGGTTTAAGGCATTTCCTAGGGATTAACACCTGCTGGGAGGAGCGCATGAACCAAGGCACAGCTGAGCACTATTACCCGAGCCAGATATTAATCCTCAGCAAAGTCCCTGCACGGAGGCTGTTATTGTTATTGTAATCCAAAAGTGGGAAAACATAATAAAACAGGTATGTGTCTTTTGTCTTTTACAGGTGATGCAGCCTCAGTTAGTGTACACAGGGCATCTCTAGAGAACCACTGCCCTGCAAATGAGCTATTTAGCTTGTTTGAACCATCTCTCGGCATTCCTGTTGTGCATTACAGAACATACCTGTTGATGGTGAAATAAAGGCAGTGCATAGTCAGCAAACCAGAGATATGCCAGAATCACAACAGCAGCTCTGAATACCCCTAGTGTGTTCAAAAGCCAAAGGTGGATTGGAATTTTCCAAATGGCCAAATCAACATCCCCCAAATCAGCATGTCCCCAAATGTTGCAGCTTGAGCCCATTTCTATGTCAACTGTATTAGCGTAGCAAGGGACAAATAGTCAAGAGGGCTTGTAAATGAGTAGCCACCTCCCAGGCACCCCCTCAGAGCAGCCCTGAAAAGAGCCCCTTGCCTCAGTTTCCCTTTTGAGTCCCCAGTAACTCCATGAAAACTTGCCCTCTAGACCATTATCGTTCACTAACAAAGCACAGTGAAAACGTCCATAACCAAAAGTCCCAAAACATAGTCACCTCTGTGCAAGTAGTCTTTAAAACCCAGCTTCCTTCGCAGCCTACCCTGGGGTCTTTTGCCAGCTGACTCTTTGTCAGTCCTCCTCGGCCAGGACAGCCAGCCCAACCCTTCCTTCTGGGGTGCAAACCCGCTCTCCCCAGCTGGAACTGCCACAACCTCTGCTGGAAGTACCCTTGCCTGGTAAGCCCGTCTGCTGCTCCTCCTTCTTTCAGCCCTCTCTGGTGGTTCTGGTTCTTCAACTCAGAGCCAGCAGGCGTCTCCCTCTGCTGCACCTCTTGCCTTCAGCCCTCTGGCCCTGGCTCTCTCGCTTTGGGGACACCAGCCAGCGAACCCCTCTTGCTGCTCTTCTGTCTTCTCCCAGGAACCACCTTCTCTCTCTGGCAGCTCCCATCGCCTGTTCTTCCTGACTGAGCCAGTCTGCAGTACTGACTCTCTGGGTCTTCTTCTTATGCTATATGGCAAAGCAGACTCATCTCCTGAGTCTATAACCATCACCTACTATATTCCTCAGACATTCATGCCACTACACTCTCTATATCCTACTCTATATCCTTAAAAAATATAGCAGTGCTTTTTTAATATTACCCCACTTTTCCGATACTCTCGCTAAACCCATCATATTACATTCTGTCATCTTCAAGCATCTAAAATCTTCATAAAGAGCCTTTCCTTCCTGGGAACACTTGCTGCATTTCCATATCAAGTGATTAATTGTCTCTTAAACCTTACACATTGCACAACCCATCTTTGTGTCTATTCAATAAACATAAATTATTAGTCAAACCACAGTGATCAGTTAACAGTTGACGCATGACCACTTCACTGAGCCTTTCATAACTTTGGAGTAGCGTATTATCCCCTATTTCAGGGTGCACTTTCTTCCTTTTTTCCTCGGGTCCACAATACTTGCCATTTCTTTTTAAATCTTTTTTTAACAAAACTTTTAAATGTCTCTTACTCAAAGGAATCTGAATATCAATTTCTCCATTTTTAAAGCATTTTTCACTCCCTTATCTGCCATTTCATTGCCAGGCATCCCAACACATATTGGCACTACTGTCGTACTATCTTCACACCCAAGCATACGCTAACTCTGTGGTCACATACTATATTTCATTTATTAGATCACTCCTGCTCTCCAAGATCCCCTTTTAGTTTATCTCTCTGTGTCTCCTTCTGCAGCAGGGATGTAGTGGGGCTGGAACGCACCAGAACACCACTCTGGCACTTACATAGAAACAAAATGGAGCCCTCCATGCAGCGTGACCTTGTACGCACCATCCGTGCAAGATCACGGCAGCAGGGGTGGGGTACTTGTACATCAAAATCAGGACTGCACCTCTGCTCACCAGGCCTCTTAGTCTCCCCAGCTGCACCCCCACCCCCCAATGCTACCCCACCCTCCTCACTGGCCCAAGTGGGAGCATGTGGACTGGAACAGGAGTGCTGAGCCCAGTTTCATTTAAGGGGCCAGCTACCCTGTTACAGGGCTACATCCTGTTCTTCAGTTTTGCATGTGCAAACTCCTATGTACTTTCCCTGCACTAATATGTGCACATGTAGTTGCAAGCAACAGAAATGGAGGATGATTTTTTAACTATTACATTTTTATTAATGATAAATAGGTTCTCTTTAAAATCATTGCTCTAGATTTCCTTTCTTTGTCCATATGTTATCTGCAACTGTTTTAGTCAAAGATTTCCCTACACACCCCCTGAATTTCCCCAACACCCCTCTCCCCCAGTTTTGTGAACTAGTTACATGCAGTGTTGCCAATTTAGTGATTGTTCGGAAATTTGAATTGAAATTTAAACATTAATACACACTTTAAAAGAATATAAGGTGTATGATAAAAGACATGTATCTGAAAAAGTATAATAGATTTGAAAAGAATGAACATAGACTAGCTTCCTTATACAGCTGTTGTTTTTTATGACAATGTCAGTGCATTCATTTCGGTGATGTTGGCCAACCTAATAATTTCAAATTATGATTTGTAAGTAAAGTCTAAATGAGCTCTCCCTGACAGACAGTGATGAGCTGGGGGCTGGAGGGAAAGACTTCAGGACCAGATTGTATTTACATTCACATCTAATTTACCTAAACAGAGCTGTGTTGCCCAAGTGATAGATTTTAGTTGGGGTTGGGTTACAAATCACTTGAATGTGGCTGGGGGGAATGAAAATTGTTGTTGTTCTTATTGTATGAGTAAAGGGCAGTAGAATAGAACTGTATTTAGCCTGTGCTGATCAGGGCTGGCTCCAGCAGTTTTTGCTGCCCCAAGCGGGACAAAAAAACAAAAACTTGCCGCCGAACAGGGAGGCAGAATCCTGCCCGCCGAACACGGAGCCGGAGTGAAGGTGCGGTCACCGAATTGCCACCGGTGACCGAAAAAGAGTCACATCCCCATCGCCAAATTGCTGCCGAGCGCAAAACACGCTGTGACGGAGCGGCTGCTGAATTCCCGCCGCCACCGAGGGCGGATTGCCGCCCCAGATCCCGACGTCCTGCCGTCCCCTTTACATTTGCCGACCCAGGCACCTGCTTGGTTCGCTGGTGCCTGGAGCCGGCCCTGGTGCTGATTCAGGGCATCAAGAGAGAGGGTGGGGACGGGTGTTTAGCTTGATGGTCTGCCTGAGTCACAAGTACTATTTGACCTGCCCCGCTCCGCTGTTTAAAGACAGAGCTGATTAGGCTCCATAGATAGATAGTCTTTTGTTTTATTTAGTGACCACTACAGCTGAAATCACTGATAATCGGGTCTAAGTGCTTAGACCGGCTGTGGGACAGTGTTTCTGTGGAAGAGACGGCCCAGTCTGCACTAGCAGTGGGGGAACCTCACTGAGAGCTCAGCTGAAATCACTGAGAGCCGGTGGAACCTCAAGAGACCAACTGGCAGAGGTCACAGTGGCAGGTGGCAGCAGAAGGTGATGGCTCAGGACCATTGGCAACAGAGCAATGGAGTGAACGGTGGCACAACGAACAACAGTGGCCAGAGCGAACAGTGAGCAGCTGGAGGAACGAGCAAGGTGCCTTCTTGACCCCCACCTGGGAGGTGAGCTCATGTGAAAGCACCTCTGAACGCTGAGTCTCCACTGACAAAGGACAAAACCAGTGAGTGTTAATGAGGCTGTTAAGAATGCTGGAGACACAACACAGTTCATGAGAACAAACATGGCTGTGGCATCATACTTTCTATTTAAGCAAGAGATACCACACACTACAAACGGGAGGCCAATGTTAAGTGCATTGTCACTTGTTTATCCTGAAGTTGAACACTGGTTCCGAACAAGACCAGCAAATGCTCATTATCTTTCTGCAACAAACTCAACTGACTGGCTAGAAGCATGTGGTGAAATAGTGAAAGACTCAACAGTTGAAAAAGTGAAGAACTTTCTCACCATATTCAAAAAATTTGCATACATGGCTGATCAATGCACCGATGCAAATGGGCATCAAGTATTAAGTCATTGTGTACGTTATCTTGATGTCCGTGGTAGGCCAGTAGATGCATTTCTAGATCAGTGGTTCCCAAACTTGTTCCACCGCTTGTGCAGGGAAAGCCCCTGGCGGGCCGGGCCGATTTGTTTACCTGTCACTTCTGCAGGTTTGGCCGATCGCGGCTCCCACTGGCCGTGGTTTGCTGCTCCAGGCCAATGGGAGCTGCGGGAAGTGGGAGCCAGTACATCCCTCGGCCCTCGCCGCTTCCTGCAGCTCCCATTGGTCTGGAGCAGCGAACTGCGGCCACTGGGAGCCGTGATCGGCCGAACCTGCGGATGCAGCAGGTAAACAAACTGACTCGGCCCAGCAAGGGCTTTCCCTGCACAAGCGGTGGAACAAGTTTGGGAACCACTGGTCTAGATGTTCAAGTTATAAAAGACACATCGGCTGCATCTGTGACAACCCACATCTTAGAGTTAAATGCTTATCAATTGGACCCCAAACAGATGGCTGCTTCTGCATTTGATGGAGCTGCAAACTTCTCTGGAAGATATGGTGGAGTACAAGCTTTGCTCAGAGAAAAGTGTAACTCTAATCTCTCCTATACAAACTGCAGAGGCCATCTACTCCAACTAGCGCTAGTACGAGCTGCAGACTCTTCAGAAGACATTAAAAAAGCTATAAATTTAATGTCTTCATTATATTCTTTTTTCAGCAAGAGTCCAAAATGACTGAATATCTTGGAAAATATAGAAAATACACTGGGACTGAAGTTCAAATTAGTCCAACCTGTGAAAACCTGTTGTCTTAAAATTACTCCAGCCGTTACACCCAGTAATTTAGAACTGGACTGGAAAATGCACTTGAGAATATTCCGTAGGGCAGCAATTCTCAACCAGGGGTCTGGCACCCGCTGGGGGGCCACAAGCAGGTTTCAGGGGGTCCACCAAGCAGGGTTGGCATTAGACTTGCTGGAGCCCAGGGTGGAAAGTTGAAGGCCCGCCATGTGGGGCAGAAGCCCAGGGCTCCGAGTCCCACCATCCAGGGCTGAAGCCGAAGCTGGAGCAACTTAATAATAATATTTCTATTATTATATTACTATTTTTTGTACAGACACCTGAAATGAGACGTCTCTGTCCCAAAGGGGAGGTAGATTTTGAAGTCATCACTGTCAAGACAGGAACTGAAGTCACAACTATCCATTCAGTGAGCAGCATCCATCCTGCACACACAATGCAGCATGGGTCCTGTGGACAAAATAAGTTATGGTCATGTAATAAAGACTGTCACAATGCACACACATAAAACAGGCAAATTAAGGATGCCCAGGCAACCTTAATTCTGGTATTTTCTAACTTTTAAGGGCTTGACTTTTCAACCTTAGTGTTCTTTTATCATAGTTCTGCGGTGTGTGCAAGAGCACACATGCATGCACACACATAGTCAACTACAGACGCAGTCTTTTTTGACTTGACAAAAAAGTTATGGGCAATGTACAAATAAGCAATGAAAACTGCCTATGGTGGATTTAGATTATTTGTTTGCAAAAGTCTGTTTTATTGTTACGAATTACACCTGAGAGGACACGCACACAACTGCTGCGAATTATACCTTGTAGGACACGCACAC
This sequence comes from Eretmochelys imbricata, assembly GCF_965152235.1. Classification (NCBI taxonomy): domain Eukaryota; kingdom Metazoa; phylum Chordata; order Testudines; family Cheloniidae; genus Eretmochelys; species Eretmochelys imbricata. The sequence goes on from NC_135572.1 coordinate 165,367,240, forward strand.
AAATGCTGCGAATTATACCTGGTAGGACACGCACACAAATGCTGCGAATTATACCTGATAGGTCACGCACAATTCGAATTTCGGCTGAGGCACAGAAACAAAGTCCACAACTGCAGAGTTCCCAAAAGACACTAAATTTATTACGCTCGAGCGTGGTGCCCCCCTGCTAGCCAGGAGGGGACCCTGAATACAGATTATACAAAGGTTATATACTTTTTAGCAAAGCATGTTGCCCTCATGCATCGGAAACCTTAGCCAATAAACAAACCCTTGTTTTATCTACCACCTATCCCTGCTTGGTGCATTCCTCGTGCTATACCAGTATGTTAATTACACAGCATGGTCCTAAAGCCATGCATTAGTAACTTTTATTATCAGGATGGGAGGCCTCACATCAAGGCCAAGAGACAGGGAGTTAGAGACTAACAAAAACCAGATACTGGGAGTCAAGGCAGGCTGGAGACAAGGAGGAGGATTTTCACAGGGATTCAGTATCTAAGGATCACTCCTCCTGGTGTATGATGTGCTGGCATTTAAACAATGGTGGGCCCCAAGCCAAAATGGAGTCACATGTGCTAACTTTTCCTTAACAGTCCTCCCTTTCTTTTTGTACATCAGTAAGCTATATTGGGGCTGAGTAACCGCGCTGCAGGGTTAGCAACTGCCGACAGCACATACTGCAGCATTGTAGGCATACAAAAAATAATGCAAAAACAATAACAGTCAAAAAAAGTAAATACAAAATACGCCGTCCCCAAGTCCCCACATCTGGTAGCCATGAGGTGAGCCAGTCCCAGACCTCCTGGAATCCTGCGTTGGTAGTGTCGAGGCTGATGTGGTGGAATAGGGCTGCCTGTTGCTTGAGGACGTGGATGTTAGTTTCCACCCTATGTTGCTGATTTACACATACACAACAGCTTGAGTTGACAGAGCACAAACCCCGCCCTGATTTGCAAGGAGATAATTTAGGGCTAGGTGGTTTTGCAATGTAGTTTGGGATAGCTGGGTGACTTCAATTTGAAGGGCAGATAGAGCATCTGCAGTAGCATTTGCCATTAGTTCCAAAGCAGCTGAAATATTAACTATAGCTTTTTTTAGCTTGCTTACTTTTAACCATGGCAGAAACCAACACACAAAGGAGTGAAAGCCTTTGGGCCGTTGAGAAAGGGGGTTTAAAGGAATACTTCGTTTGTGCCTTCATATTAGATTGCGGATTTCTTCCCGGGTCAGGTTCTGGTGTACTGTCACGGCGGGTACATGTACCACACTATCCTGCTGGGAGAACCTTATAGGCTGTGTGATTGCATAACCAATACCAGCCAGACCCCTAGGGGACTGGCCACGGGGTTCTGGAGTAGGTAAAGGGACCTCCTGCACCAGAGCTGATTTGGGTGGTGTCCTTGCACCCCACAAAATTCCCTACAAAAACTGTATTTTCTATGCCCTTACGTCGTGACACACATAAAGCATAATTACCCTGCGCCACTATATCAATAGACCATATTTGGATTGTAACATTCCAGTTAAATGTAGTGTTTGCCCAAGCTTAGCTTGGAGTGTTCAATTAAGGGGGATAGGTACCCCTACCAACGGGACCCCCTGACCTAAATATGTGGGGGTATGAATACAAATCCAACACTGCGTTCGATTTACATCCTGTTTGATAGCACGGGTTAAATTCAAGAAGCTATTGCCCTCCCATCCTTGTACTGGACTTGGGAATAGGGAGAGGACCCCCGCAGGCAAACCATACCAATGTCGACATCCTCCCCTGTACCATACAAAAAAACACTACCCCCAATGTAAGTCCAATAAACAGGAACACAAAAAGTCCTGGTGGGCTGTGAAGGTCCCAGTAGCTGGAAAGCTCAGTCCATGAGTTGGTTGTAGTGTTCATTCGTGAAGTGGCTCATCCAATGGCTTGTCAGGGTCAGGTGGGGGTCCCAGCACCAACTTAACATAGCTATGATGGATCCAGGAACCTTTACCTGCAAAGGAGTGGTGGCAGATGGTGGGAGTAATGTTCGTGGCTGTAAGGCATTTTTGGTATTTATACTTGCCTACAAGCACAGGTTCCAGCCTCTGGAATAAACCCACCCGACCACTTTACTTCACATTCCCAAGAATAAATCCCGCAACTTCCTCCCTGCCAATGTACAATGCTCCGTTTTTGCCATTAAGGCCAATTCTCAGTGTTTTTTGCAGTCAGGAATCCTTGGGTTTTGGTGGTTTTAGCAGAGCAGGCGTTTTTTCTTTTTTCTTGGAACAGTCATGGTTTTGCATTATACAGGGGAGAGGTTATTAGCACGTCACCCTGTAGTGCTTTGGTTTCTTTAGCAAATACTGAATGCAGGTTAGCTTTGTCATTGGACAAGGGAGAGGTTACTAGCACTTCACCTTGTTTTTGTTTTTGTTTTTTTGCTGTTAATTTTTCCCCAGCAAAGGAACCATCCGGTGGCCAGTCAAAAGGTGTTTGAGTTGTTAGTGCTGGCCACTCAACCTTGCACAAGATTACAGCTTTTTTTTTTTTTTTTTTTAACCTAACCCATGGGTACCAGAAATAGTCCCCCAATTCTCGAGAATTTCAACCAAAGGGGTCCCCTTACTTACACTCTGCCCAGAACCCATAATGGGCTACCAAAAGGACACCAAATGTGCCACCTTATCGCCTAAGCGACGGCTCACACCCCCCTCCTCAGAGTTCTCAAAGGTGAACTCACCCTGTGCCGGCTGGAGCTGTCCAAGAGGAGGAGTGTAGTCTCGCTTGTTGGGGCGAGCCTAGAGTCCCTCCGTGGTAGCCAAAACTGTTACAAATTACACCTGAGAGGACACGCACACAACTGCTGCAAATTATACCTTGTAGGACACGCACACAAATGCTGCGAATTATACCTGGTAGGACACGCACACCAGTGCTGCGAATTTTACCTGATAAGTCACGCACAGTTCGAATTTAGGCTGAAGCACAGAAACAAAGTCCACAACTGCAGAGTTCCCAGAAGACACTAAGTTTATTACACTCGAGTGTGGTGCCCCCCTGCTAGCCAGGAGGGGACCCTGAATACAGATTATACAAAGGTTATATACTTTTTAGCAAAGCATGTTGCCCTCGTGCATCGGAAACCTTAGCCAATAAACAAACCCTTGTTTTATCTACCACCTATCCCTGCTTGGTGCATTCCTCGTGCTATACCAGTATGTTAATTACACAGCATGGTCCTAAAGCCATGCATTAGTAACTTTTATTATCAGGATGGGAGGCCTCACATCAAGGCCAAGAGACAGGAAGTTAGAGACTAACAAAAACCAGATACTGGGAGTCAAGGCAGGCTGGAGACAAAAAAGGAGGATTTTCACAGGAATTCAGTATCTAAGGATCACTCCTCCTGGTGTATAATGTGCTGGCATTTAAACAATGGTGAGCCCCAAACCAAAATGGAGTCACATGTGCTAACTTTTCCTTAACATTTATGGAGCAGTTCTTCGAGCTTTCATTGGTCTTTTGGAAAGAATGAGGGTGACTGTGCCATCTGTCTTGATATGAAAAAGAGAAAAAAAATTATATCCTTTGTCAAAGATGGAAGGAAAAGAACAAGGAGGATACGACAATCAAAGGGAAAAGAGGAGAAATGGGCCACTATCAATTAAATTTCCTCTTAAAAAAAAAAAAAAAGCAACTGGCAAGGGAATTTAGTGTCACAATAATATCAGCAGTGCCTGCAGTGGCTTCCTCCCTCTGATTATCCTGCTGTATAGCTACAAAACCCAGTTAGGGAATCCTGTTTTGAGCCAGGTGATGAGCAGAACAATGGTCCAACATTTCCGTTGTTAGCACATTCTCTAATTTGTAAAATAATGAGCCATCTGAGGCAAACACAGGCAGCAGTAGGTGGGGTTAGTGCTCAGTAGCTCTGTGAGTAGGGTAGTGATAATGAGACATTAATGGTACTGAAAGCAGAAGCTAGTTTATAATGAAAATCGATGAAAAGAAAATTTTAGGCTATTCTTTTTCTATTTTCATTAGTGGTTAGTCTTCTTGTGGTCCCTGCCTGTCACCAAGATTCCCTGTCACTTTCTGTGGAGAACACTGTTTTATAGCAAGGAGATGGGAACTTTCCCTGTGGCAATTCTCAACCGTCAGGAAATCCATCTTTCTTTGAGGGACCATTATTGTGTTACAGAGAAACACCGTCCGGTTGAGCTCCAGGCCTCATTTTGCTTGGCCACTCATTGGAGACCGATTTCAAAATTTAACTGGCTGCTCGTGTCTTCTCTACTGTACTAATGAAATCTGTGAGAGGCCTTTAAACATGTGCCATTCTGCCTTAGAGCAGTATGATTAGCTGTGGATTATTATGGGTTACAACACATAAATTTACATACCGTAAACCAATACATAATGTGGTGTGGGTTAACCTAAAATTAAACTACTGCTCTCTAGAGAAATAAGGATAAGACAAAAAGATTGTAGTGATTATTCCACCCGTACTGCCACATCTGCAAGTGTAAATGAAAAGCAGAGTTTTGGTGTGTTGTGTGCATAATGCATTCTTGATGTGCAACTGTATATCTCACAAATCCTTGTGTATTTTGATGAAACAGCATCTCAAGGAGCCCACCTCTTGCTTCCCTCCTTGTTTGGCTTAAGCATTATCCTCCCCATGTTCCAAGTCAGTTGTCTAATGTGAAGAAGAAAACCTCAAGGCCCAAATTCCAGAAATGATCTGCTGAGCTTAATCAGCTCTCTGTGTCAGCCTTTCCTCTACTACCTGGAGAGACCTTCAGTAATGATTTGTCCAGTGAAGTGTATTCTGTACCCAGAGGTTTCAGTATTATTCAAGATCCTGTTGCACACTGTACAATTCCCAGGGAGATGTCCCTTTACAGCCCTAGGACAAAGTAGCAGCTGATCTTGAGGGCTGAGCACCTGAAATTTCTACTAACATCAGTTTCTCTGCATCCCTTAAGAACAGGCCTCTGCTGTTGGCCTTTACACACCAATACCTCAGTTTCTCATGAAATCAGATTGGATTTCCTCTTTTGGCCATGGAACCGTGATGTTATGCAATCTCATTACGAGGCACTCCAGCAGCATAGGGTTTCTTAGACAGTCTCCTCCACTTGATTCGTACGCATCAGAAGCAGGAACTGATCTGAGCAACAATAAATGGAATTTTGTTAGCAGCTCCCTTCTGGGATGCTATAAATCCCCAAAACACACCAAAATCCTGTGTGTGCCTCCCTGCCATTTATATAAGAACACGTGGAACATCTCACCAGGATTTGTGCATCTAAGGCAAAAAAGGGCTATTTAAAAATATATTTGAATGTTCACTCATTTAATATCACATAATCTGCACCACATCACGTTGAGAGCTGTTTTCATACGTCATCCTCTTTATTTATTATCTCCAAAGTGTGCTCCACCTCAGCACGAAAAGAACTTGTATCTCATGAATTACACTCACATTCTACATACATAGGGCTAAATTTAGCCCGGGGCTACCTGTGATTCCTGTTAAAGGCAACAAGAGCTGTGCATGCCCACTTCAAGAAGGGACATCACCTCATAATGCCTTGGTGCTGTTTCTATTTGTGAGCTGCAAATTAATATTTTTACAGTTAAAAAAAATCATTGAAATCAGCCCCGGTACAACGCAGTAGGCAACTCTGTGCATGATGTGTAGCATGCTGCTTCGAAGTGTTGCTAAGCAACACAGCACCGGCCAAGACAATCCTGCATTTGCTTGTAGTGGCTGATGGGGTAGGTTAGACGTGACATTTTGCACACACAGCTATGCAGAAAGATGTACACTTTGCTCAGGAACACTACAGCAGTCTCTGATTATTAATAAGTCTCCTTTATTATTATTCTCTATGTACTCTAAAGGTACATTATGCTGCCCACAGAGCTCTGCAATAATTTTCCACCAAAAAATATCTCTGGTGTCTTAATTCTTTCCAAACCTGATTTAGAGAGTAGTGGAATTTTACAGCTTAATCCCATGATGTTCTCTTAATCCCATGTCTTGGCTATTACCTCAGCCTAACCATAGAGTCAGCTCACAATGATATGACTCACAATTATAACTATAGATCTTGTCAAAGCAGTCATGAGTCCGAGATACTAGAGTTTTCTTTTTTCAACTCCACAACATTTGATAGTTAGAGATCTATTCCACACGAGTGAGTAGGTATTGTAAATATTATTGCCAGTCTGAATGCTGGCAAACAGCACAGAGGGCTGCACTGGGAGCTATTTGAGGGCTGGGGATTTACAATTGCGGCAGGGACACACAGAACTAAATTGGTGAGTCGGCAGTGGGGCCCCCTTACACTATTAGACCACCTTGGCAGCACAGAACGGGACAGACAGGGGAAAAGTGTGGGGGGGGGGGCGGGGGAAGGGAGGGAAGAGAATGGTAGCAAAGCACCTCCTGAAACGTTAAGGGTTCCTGTCAGGCAGCTCAGATGCTAACTTAAAGCTTGGTTTAGAAACAAAAACCTACACAGAGATGTTTTTCTAAGTCTAATAGTGATAGAAATGTTTTGTTTTTTAATTGTTTACATAAAATCTGTTTTGCTTAAGTGTGAATATTCATCTGGAGCGTTTACAATCCATACACAACAAAGTGGTGTTAGTGCATGACAGCCAGAAAGCAGAACTGACTAGAAACAAAATGAAAACACTGACCTAGATTCAGTCCTAGGTTATGCCAGAATAACCCCCGGGCACAGAGCAGTACCTAGTCAGACTTGAGGGGAAAGTGGCAGAACAAGGCTCCTGCAAGTCCTGCCCTGCTGGTGGCCAGCAACTAGGCAGCACAGCCTCAACACCAGGTGATTGGGGATGGCTTAGGCACTGGGAAATGCATCGATTCTGGACTCTGTAGAGCTCCCCTGGCACATCCTCAATGGCTCTAAGGAGAACCACCACCTGCCACCCTTGGGGGAGACAAGATGGGTGAGGTAATGTCTTTTATCGGGCTTTTGAGCTACACAGAGCTTTTCTTCATAACCTGAAGCTCTTCTTCTCTCACCAACAGAAGTTGGTCCAATAAAAGACATTACCTCACCCACCTTGTCTTCCCCAAGGGTGGCAGGTGGTGTTTCTCACCCACCTTGTCTCCCTAATATCCTGGAACCGACACAGCTACAACATCACTCCATACAACCCATTGGGGGCTCCTTCCTGGGGCAGAGCAGAGCCTTCTGGTGCAGAGGGATGCAAATTGCCCTGGTAGCTTAGCTTCATTGTCCAAGCTGCATACATGGGGAAAAGTAAATTAGTAAAAGTAAATGCTTCCAATTTTTATGATGCCATCAATATAGATAAGGAAATTGGGATGTGAGGAGAAGGGTTGTTTTTTAATGTACTGGGTCAAATTCATTCTTGGTGTAACTCCATTAATGTCAGTGAAGTTAAACTAGGGATAAAATGGCCTATTATTTTTAACCCAGCCAGCTCCTTTATGCACCTGATTCTGCAAACACTTATGCACATGCATTACTTTGCTCATGTGAGTAGCCCCACTGGAAGGCAATGTGAATACTCCTGTGCTTAGAGCTAACTACATGCACCAGTGTATACAGGACTGGGGACTAAAACAGTAGTTGAGGGAGGGGAGAAATGGAGGTGTGGGGTTGCTTGGAAGGCTATCTTCAAAAGATGTAATTTAAAGGCTGCAACTCATCTGAGAGATATAGCCAGTTACAGCCACATTCCCCATTTTAATCATGAGGAATCTATCTCAAGCAAGTAGAATCTTTCAAAGAAGAACCTTTTAAAACACAACTGTTGTGAGGGGGCAAAGGGGATGGTAGCAAAAGATCCAATAGGTCATAAGATGCTCCTAAAATATTACTAGAAAAATGTAGAGGCTTAGATAATTATGCAAGGGCATGTTTGTGACTACAAAATAGTCTGTGGCTTTTCATAGTTTTGCCCTGATTTTCTCTCCTGCACTTGTGGAGGGAAGGAATAGAGGTCCTAGAAGATTTGTGACGGGATCCCCAGGGTGCAACCTGGGACCATAGGACCACTGTGCCCCCTTAACTCTCTCCAGCCTGGGCTGTCCCTCACAATGCCTTGCTAGTGACCAGCAGCAAACCCCTCCAGGAGCTGTTATCACTCAGTGGAACCGCAAAGAGACCCACACCCAGCTATATTGCATGAATGCTCCCAGACCCACTCATGAATCACACAGAGAAAGGCACCAGAGCCAAATCCCCCCAGCTCCCAGCACGACAGATTCACTTCAGTCCCCGGCAAAATCATGGAGCAGGCACTCAAGGAATCCATTTTGAAGCACTTGGAGGAGAGGAAGGTGATCAGGAACAGTCAACATGGATTCACCAAGGGTAAGTCATGGCTGACCAACCTGATTGCTTTCTATGATGAGATAACTGGCTCTGTGGATATGGGGAAAGCATTGGATGTGATATATCTTGACTTTAGCAAACTTTTTGATACGGTCTCCCACAGTATTCTTGCCAGCAAGTTAAAAAAGTATGGATTGGATGAATGGACTATAAGGTGAACAGAAAGATGGCTAGATTGTAGGGCTCAACGGGTAGTGATCAACAGCTCGATGTCTAGTTGGCAGCCGGTATCAAGTGGAGTGCCCCAGGGGTCGATCCTGGGGCCAGTTTTGTTCACCATCTTTATTAATGATCTGGATGATGGGATTAATTGCACCCTCAGCAAGTTCGCAGATGACACTAAGCTGGGGGGAGAGGTAGATACATTGGAGGGTAGGGATAGGGTCCAGAGTGACCTAGACAAATTGGAGGATTGGGCCAAAAGAAATCAGATGAGGTTCAACAAGGACAAGTGCAGAGTCCTACACTTAGGAAGGAAGAAGCCCATGCACTGCTACAGGCTGGGGACCAACCGGCTAGGCAGTAGTTCTGCAGAAAAGGACCTAGGGATTACAGTGGACGAGAAGCTGGATATGAGTCTGCAGTGTGCCCTCGTTGCCAAGAAGGCCAACGGCATATTGGGCTGTATTAGTAGGAGCATTGCCAGCAGATCGAGGGAAGTGATTATTCCCCTCTATTCAGCACTGGTGAAGCCACACCTGGAGTATTGTGTCCAGTTTTGGTCCCCCCACTACAGAAAGGATGTGGACAAATTGGAGACAGTCCAGCGGAGGACAACAAAAATGATTAGGGGGCTGGGGCACATGACTTATGAGGAAAGGCTGAGGGATCTGGGGTTATTTAGTCTGCAGAAGAGAAGAGTGAGGGGGGGTTTGATAGCAGCTTTCAACAACCAGAAGGGGCGTTCCATAGAGGATGGAGCTATGCTGTTCACAGTGGTGGCAGATGACAGATCAAGAAGCAATGGTCTCAAATTGCAGTGTGGGAGGTCTAGGTTGGATATTAGGAAACACTATTTCACTAGGAGGGTGGTGAAGCACTGGAATGGGTTACCTAGGGAAGTGGTGGAATCTCCCTCCTTAGAGGTTTCTAAGGCCCGGCTTAACAAAGCCTTGGCTGGGGTGATTTAGTTGGTGTTTTTCTGCTTTGAGCAGGGGATTGGACTAGATGACCTCCTGAGGTCTCTTCCAACCCTAATATTCTATGATTCTAAGAAATACTTCCTTTTGTTTGTTTGTTTTAAACCTGCTGCCTATTACTTTCATTTGGTAACCTCTAGTTCTTGTGTTAAGAAAAGGAGTAAATTATGTTGCATTAATGTTCACAACTCAGAATCTGAATAAGGGCTACTAGTACGGGTACACCAGCACAAAACAATTACGTCATTTAAGTTACTGAAGTCAGCAGAGTTGCTTCGGTTTATGGTAGGATAAATGAGATCAGAATTTGGCCCAGAATGCATTATGAAATGTCTCAACAAGGGCTGAAGCCTAAAGCCCTGTTTTCAGAACACTATCTGAATGCTATTGTTATTGGGGGTAGGGAAAAACAACTAAGAATATTTTTGCCCATGACTCCTAAATTATTATTTAATTTTTCACACTTAGCCAGATAAGGAGGAAGAGTCTTTATTTTACCAGGCTTGAGACAAGACAAGTTTCTTCCTGTTTGTATATGAGCAGTTTAATTCCACTATGAAAACAACACAGTCAGCTCCATCACAACTTTCTGTTAACAGCTTTATTTATGCAATTCAGACAAGCCAGACAAATCCAGGAAATTAATTTCACACCACATTTAACAAATGGAATGTGAAATAGTGTTCATTGGTGTTTTGCATATGCCAGGTTGAAAGATTCGACTGCAAAACTGCTGTAAGGAAAGGGAAGGAGATATTCAGTAGACTTGAAATGGACAAACATGATTCCACAACTTCCACAGTTAAAAACAAAAGTCATATTATTGGTATTGGTTTCCCTCTTGTGGTAATGAACAAGATGCAATCTCAGTATATATCCTTAATATATGCTCTCTGATATATCAGTCTAAGGCCAAACTGTTTCATATGGACGCATCCTTATACCTGTGCAGAATACGGTTGACTTCAATTGGGCTATATGCAGGGAGAGAGATCCACCCACACAGAGCAGTTTGCAGGATTGGGGCCCATACCTGGAGATACTATTGACTTGAATATTCCAGATTTACACTGGTGTGATTCAGAACAGAATCTGGCCCAAATTTAAAATTTAAGGATGACAAATATTTTTCCCCTTTAAAATGCACTTCCCAGTCATTTAAAGTGCTAGATTGCTAACAGGTTTCAGAGTAAAAAGAAAAGGAGTACAGTAGCAGCCTTGTTAGTCTGTATCTGCAAAAAGAACAGGAGGACTTGTGGCACCTTAGAGACTAACCAATTTATTTCAGCATAAGCTTTCATGAGCTACAGCTCACTTCATCGGATGCATACAGTGGAAAATATAGTGGGGAGATTTTATATACACAGAGAGCATGAAACAATGGGTGTTACCATACAGACTGTAACAAGAGTGATCACTTAAGGTGAGCTATTACCAGCAGGAGAGCGGTGGGGGGAAGAGGAGGGTTGAACCTTTTGTAGTGATAATCAAGGTGGGCCATTTCCAGCAGTTGACAAGAACAGAAGGGTGGGGGGAAATAAACAAGGGGAAATAGTTTTACTTGTGTAATGACTCATCCACTCCCAGTCTCTATTCAAGCCTGAGTTAATAGTATCCAGTTTGCAAATTAATTCCAATTCAGCAGTCTCTCGTTGGAGTCTGTTTTTGAAGGTTGTTTTTTTTTTGAATTACCACTTTTAGGTCTGTAATCAAGTGACCAAAGAGATCGAAGTGTTCTCCGACTGGTTTTTGAATGTTATAATTCTTGACGTCTGATTTGTGTCCATTTATTCTTTTACGTAAAGACTGTCCAGTTTAGCCAAGGTACATGGCAGAGGGGCATTGCTGGCACATGATGGCATATATCACATTGGTAGATGCGCAGGTGAGCGAGCCTCTGATAGTGTGGCTAATGTGATTAGGCCCTATGATGGTGTCCCCTGAATAGATATGTGGACACAGTTGGCAGCGGGCTTTGTTGCAAGGATAGGTTCCTGGGTTACTGTTTTTGTTGTGTGGTTGCTGATGAGTATTTGCTTCAGGTTGGGGGGCTGTCTGTAAGCAAGGACTGGCCTGTCTCCCAAGATCTGTGAGAGTGATGGGTCGTCCTTCAGTATAGGTTGTAGATCCTTGATAATGTGTTGGAGAGATTTTAGTTGGGGGCTGAAGGTGATGGCTAGTGGCATTCTGTTATTTTCTTTGTTGGGCCTGTCCTGGAGTAGGTAACTTCTGGGTACTCTTCTGGCTCTGTCAATCTATTTCTTCACTTCAGCAGGTGGGTACTGTAGTTGTAAGAACTCTTGATAGAGATCTTGTAGGTGTTTATCTCTGTCTGAGGGGTTGGAGCAAATGTGGTTGTATCGTAGAGCTTGGCTGTAGACAATGGATCGTGTTGTGTGTCCTGGATTAAAGCTGGAGGCATGTAAGTAGGAATGGCGGTCAGTAGGTTTCCCGTATAGGGTGGTGTTTATGTGACCATTGCTTATTAGCACCGTAGTGTCCAGGAAGTGGATCTCTTGTGTGGACTGGTCCAGGCTGAAGTTGATGGTGGGATGGAAATTGTTGAAATCTTGGTGGAATTCCTCAAGGGCTTCTTTTTCATGGGTCCAAATGATGAAGTTGTCATCAATATAGCGCAAGTAGAGTAGGGGCATTAGGGGACGAGAGCTGAGGAAGAGTCATTCTAAGTCAGCCATAAAATATTGGCATACTGTGGGGCCACGCGGGTACCCATAGCAGTGCTGCTGATTTGAAGGTATACATTGTCCCCAAATGTGAAATAGTTACGGGTGAGGACAAAGTCACAAAGTTCAGCCACCAGGTTTGCCGATCACTCTGGTTACAGTGTGCATGGTAACACCCATTGTTTCATATTCTCTGTGTATATAAAATCTCCCCACTATATTTTCCACTGTATGCATCCGATGAAGTAAGCTGTAGCTCACGAAAGCTCATGCTCTAATAAATTGGTTAGTCTCTAAGGTGTCACAAGTCCTCCTTTTCAGATTGCTAACAGGCGCAACATGGCAACAGCTGTGCAACATTACTCTGCCAAGGTGTCTCATAACCACCTCTAGGGCACAGAGAGCAGTTCATTTTTCATGCACATTCAAACAATGGCCTCTTTGCTGAGACTGCCATAATTGAAGTGGCTTTTGTGACAGACACCTGCTCACTAGCAAATGGACCAAGACCAATAATTCACTGCACATGGTACCACTCCAGACTCCTAGGCTAGTTTTTCAAAAATAGATTTATCTTCCTGTCGTCCAACAGCAGTGATACAGCACACATACTTAGATAGTGAGCTCTTTGTTCTGTGTTGAGCAGCATCTAGCACAATGGAGTCCTAGTCCATGACTGGGCTCCTAAGTGTTATGGTAAAACAAATTACTAATAATAATAGTGCTACCAGTCTGATTGGTGTAAAAAAAAAAAAAAAAAAAAAAAGGAGGACAGTTTTATTTACATGGGCATAACTCAAGTGACTTCTATGGAACTACACCTAGTTTACAGCAGTGCATGTGAGAAGAGAATAATGATACCTAGCTCTTATCTAACACTTTTCATCTGTAGATCTCAGAGTGCTTCACTAAGGAGGCCAGTATCATCCCCATTTTACAGAGAAGGAAACTGAGGCATAAAGGGGTGAAGTGACACGCCCAAGGTCACCTAGTGGGCCAGTGGCAAAGCCAGAAACAGAACCCAGCTCGCCTGAGTGCCAGTCCAGTGCTTCACCCACTAGATTCAGGTCTCCGGTATCAATGTTCAAAGTAATAAATTCAGCCACCATTTCACATTGCCTGCAGGCATCTCTAGCAGTATTTATTGCTGTTATTCATACAAGACCAGTTGTTTTTATAGTTATTTTTTCATGCACAACTTCTAAAATATTCAAATTACCAAATTATTGCATGTAATTACCTGCATTTATAGTGCATCAGATTTTGTAGATGATTGCTCACACTTACCATTTCACATACAACAAATTTACAAAACCAGATATTTCATTGTGGCTTACCTTTAAATGAGTCTAACAAGCTTTAAAACGTTAACTTAAATGAACTACAGTCTTGATATTTTTGTTGAGAAAGTTATAAACATCCGGCTATATTTTGTTAATTATTTTTCCCTTTACAACAAAGTTCTACAGTAACATATACATAAACTGGAGTATTATAAGTACTCAATAACACTTCTATAATAAAATTTTAGCAGTTAATAAATTAAATTAGAATAAAACCATGGCTGCTCACCTGCAAAACAGCAAGATTGAGGCAAGAAAAGTGTGCAGGCTTCCTGCAAACATCCCTGGGAAAGTTTGCAGTGGAATATTCTGGTGATGAAGAGATACTGTCAGTTTGAAATCTAGTCAGTTGTAAAAAATAAAAATAAAGTCAGGTTCTAAACTTGCCCTTGAATTCATCAGTCAATTTTTGTGGTTTTACCATCACATTTTACAACATCATTTTTAAAATGTTTTCTCTCCCCTGCTGCTGCCTGAAAAACTTCACATAAAGAGGCAGGGGGAAATTGAGTAAGGCCCTGACTGTATAATTGTATCTAGATGAGTGGAGTGCTGTTTAAAAATAATTAATGGAGGGGTTGTTTTTAATTTGCCTGATGGTTTCTGAACTTTGGGGTGCCCATATGTCTCATTTTTAGTTTTTTTCTGATACCGTAAAAGCTAGGAACATGCTGTTTTAAAACCAGTGAAAGCTGAGATTCTCCAGTAATCCCTGGTCTACCAGGAGCTAGGGCTTTAACTAAAACACTACATATCTCAAGATTCATGATAAAAACACAACAGATGGCAGCACTGTGCGATAGATTTGCTGACACCCCCCTCCTCATGTTTGCTTTAGAAAATTATTTTCCTCAGACATTAAGCCTGAGCTACACCTGTACCTCTCCCAGTAACAGCAAGGGATGTTGTATGTACGTAACAGGCAGAATTCTGCCTAAAGGAATAAAGCATCACTGCTTCGTGGTATTATTGTCCAGGCATTATCGCAGGTTTTTCATCAAGGCTGGGTCTGAAAGAGAATTTTGTTAATGCTCTTTTTCTAGTTTGGCTCAATTTGTAACAACAGCAACATCTAGTGTTAGCAAGTCTGCCCTAGAGTCCCATGGACTACAGTTTTTTTACGTTAATAATGATATTCTGCATTTCTATAGCTCTTTCCATCTTATAACACACCATAAGAGTGAATAAATGAAATCTCACAACAGCCCTGTGAAGCAGGGAATCATTTTTAGCCCCATATTACAGGAAAGGACGAATCGGAGAGATTAAAAGCCTGTTCCTGTCCTCAGAGGTGACATCTGGGGTGTGCAACATCTCTCAAGTTAAGACCTTAGTGACTCACCAGAGATCACATGGGGAGGCTGTGGCAGAGAGAACTGAAAGCTGTGCTTCCTGAATCCCTATCCTGTGCTTTACCCACAAGCGTGTTCTGTTTTCCCCAGAAGACAGTTTAGCCTAGCTCATTAGATTTCAATAGCGTTTTCACAATATTATGTGCTAAAATCAATACAAGTAGACTTTCAGAGTAACAGCCGTGTTAGTCTGTATTCGCAAAAAGAAAAGGAGTACTTGTGGCACCTTAGAGACTAACCAATTTATTTGAGCATAAGCTTTCGTGAGCTACAGCTCACTTCATCGGATGCATACCGTGGAAAGTGTAGAAGATCTTTTTATATACACACAAAGCATGAAAAAATACCTCCACCCACCCCACTCTCCTGCTGGTAATAGCTTATCTAAAGTGACCACTCTCCTTACAATGTGTATGATAATCAAGGTGGGTCATTTTCAGCACAAATCCAGGGTTTAACAAGAACGTCTGAGGAGGGTAGACTTTGATTCACTGATCCATTTAAGGACACATGGTTTCAACAGCCCCATGCAGCAATGAAACTGAGGCGCTATCCTTTAGCCAGGACATGTAAGTGGGGCTGATGTTTGATTGCTCATGGTCCTTTCCTACTGGGGTAGGGCTTCCCAATTTGTGAGTCTGACTGAGGCGATGCATGCCTCCCTTGTCACAGCCCATGGAGGTGGTTCATAGGGACAGGTCACTTGTGGTAGATAAATGACATTGTATGCCAGGTCAAACATCACCCAGTCCTCTCACCACATGGTGATGATTCATGAACGCCAGTGTTTGTGCGTATTTTATACTGGTTAGTTAAATGATCCCTGCATTAGGGGCAGCTTTCTTCTCCTTAACTGCTCTACCTGCACATGCCCAAATGTGGGATGAAATGTTGGGCATAGACACAAAATGAAGGGCACATAAAGTTAGAGAGAGCGAATGAGAGAGAGAGAGGAGATTCATTTGCTTTCAATAACTCTCAGCCCTACAACTCTTTATATCTGAGGATATTAGAGAGAGAAGGTGGGTGAGGTAATATCTTTTTCTGGACCAACTTCTGCTGGCGAGAGAGAAGCTTTTGAGATTACACAGAACTCTTCTGAGGATAATCATTTTCAACAGCATGCATGAGCGGCTAATCTATCAAGCACTGCTACCTTCGCTCACATGTCTTGCCATATTTGGCATTTGAGTTACAATAGAGCCTTGCATGGGATCATTTTTTAATTCTTCTCCTGTCCCACCTGCAGTACCCACTCCCACCTGCATTGTTTCTTGCATTTTTAGCCTACTCCCATTAACGAAAACCTTAGATTTCCCCCCCCACACTACTAAAAAAAAAAAAAAAAAAAACCCACACACAAAAGGTTGTTTAATATATATATGAACAGAATTCAGACACAATTTTACCACTAAAAAAACAAATTTTGCTTAAACCATGTTTAAAGTTTTTTTTAAAATAAACACTGTTATAATAGACATCAAATCTCTTTCTATCCCTTGCTTAAAGTATTAAAACATTTATTTATTTTTTTAAAAAATAAAAGGTGGAAAGCTTGCTTTCCATTGCTGAAATTCTATTTGTTTTCCTGCAAGTTACCACAGGCTGGGGTTTTTTGTTTGTTTTTTTTTTGGGGGGGGGGCGCACACCCAACCCCCCCCACACAACAAAGTAGATTTTACCCACTCCCACTACTATGGAAGCAGGTCCTGCGGGACCTCAGTCCTGCTGGAGGGCTCTGACAGCCCCAGCTCCTGCATGCTGAGAATTATAGGTAGGGTTGCCAGCAGTTCCTTTATTACACGGAAAGTCCCTTATTTTTTCCAATCTCCATACACCAAGATCCAGAATTGCTGAGTACACAGTTTTCTGCCTCTCACTCTTGTCATCCTCTGGTCCAAGGATAGCAAATTCGAAGAGGGTATCAATGGTCCATCACAATTAGCTACCCCTGGACCAGAGTATGACAAAATCGCCACTGTAAGTGTAGGCAAAGAGGTATTTTTCAAAATTTAAAAGCTTTATTATAACAAGGTATGTACACAAGAATTGCTTATTTTTCATTTCAACATTTTTTAAAAAAAAAAAGCATCTAAGCATGTTTATAAATACACTTAACACTTTTCTTTAGTGAAATTAAACTTCTCTATTACGCATTTATATTCCAGTTGTGTTATTCCAGGAAAGCCAAAATATTTCTCTTCACAAAACAAATTACATTTTTTGTAAACATCTGACCTATGCACACTTTTTGCAGCTGTATTTTTTTCCTCTCTTAATCGGTTCTCCTCATTGGTTCCCTCTGGAAGGCAGGAGGGATGTGCTCACCTCTTACAAGAGTCACACTGGATTTCTGATAAGTAATAGATGAGAAAATGAAATCACAGAATAATGCTAAAATATAATTTAAAAATATTCCTTGAACAATATAATTAGCCAAGATATGGCTATCAGCAGCGGTGGAAATATTCACTACTGTGGAATTACTACAAGAATCCTGATCCTAAGGCAGGTTATTATGTTGGGTCTATATGTAACTGGCTAGATCTCAGGCCATGACTTTTGTTCTTGTACTATAAGTCATTCTGCTTACTTATCTGCTCCAACATATGGTGTTTTTTTCCTCAAAATTTTTAGTTTCTTACCATCATGCAGCCTTCATTTTCTTTTTTGCAAGTGACAAAGTTGCAGTACTCCATATTCTCTGAAAAGTCAATACAATGTACAGTACTAAAATTATGTTAGGACCAAAACTCTAATGAATAAACTCAAGATTTCTATTTAAAGTCAATTTCAATTAACTGGTTTACAAATATTTCTTTTTTTTTGGGGGGGGGGGTGTCATTTTAAATTATATCAGTACCCTAATCTATGTTTCTCAAACTCTTAGTTTATTGCTGGTGGATATAAAGACATCCACTTAGATTTCACTGCTCTATCAATATCAGCTATTTACCCCCCCCTCCACATTTTTCAGTACTTAAAGAAATTATTCATACAGAGTCATCACTGCAGAGCCAAACCTGTGATATACCCCACTGTAGGTGTATTAAGATAACTGTCTGTGATATAACATTATTCCACTCTTCCTGTTATCTTCCCATATTCTACGGGCTCACTAGGTATATGTAACAAAGTTATTACCTATTAAAATAATTGCTATTTTTCTTCTAAAGCTAGTTAGAACCTCATGTGGTTTCTACAGTACTGAGGTCTTTATGCTGTAAATACATTTCTGCAAACTAATAACTTCTAATTAGAAAACCCATCATAATTACACATCATTAACAAATAATAATGAAGATTTGTTATTGAATACCTTTAGGATGAGTGGTCCACACATAGTTGTGCCCATCAGTTTGTCTCTTGTGTTCCACAATGTTTTCCAGAGTTCCATTGTGGATTTTCCAGTTACTTGGTAGATGAGCGATTTGAAATTTGTAGGGAGTACAGTAGCTGACTGTATAAGTGGGTTTCACTTTTTCTTACAGCGACTGTAGATGTTTAAAGAAAAAGGAGTACTTGTGGCACCTTAGAGACTAACAAATTTATTTGAGCATAAGCTTTCCTGAACTACAGCTCACTTCAGCGGAACTAATCCTTTTTCTATTTAATGAATGGTTGTAATGATTTAATGCTCATATATAAACACTGGGTTTCATATTATTGTATCAGTCTTATATATCTTGACATGGTATGGCCCATGTTACTAACACCACCTTCTCACTCATGCTAAATACTAGTGTTTTGTGCCCACGTTCAATGAAGTAGTTAGCCATGCTCAAATTGCACAAGTTCCCTCAATGTCTATTATTAAGCACAGTGAGTACAAGTACCTTCTGTTTCCATTTTTCTTTGTAGCTATCAGGAAGATATTATTCTCAGCATTCTTACTTATTTTCATAGTTTACATGTAGTTTCACACTAACAGTATTTTCAATAAATGTATCTAAAAAATACAAACAAGATCACCACCAATTCCTCAGGAAGGTTCTTTCCTATGTTGTCGCATCACACAAGGGGTCAAACAACAATTCTTTTGTTTCCATTAATGTTATCTGTAAGTATAAATACACGTTATTGGTAATATGATAATTTTATAATGATTTTTCAAAATGTTGCATGCAGATATTCTCATTTGTAATGTCTCACTAACACAAGAGAAAAATCAGTGTGAATTTCTTGGTTAAAACACTAGACTATATTCTTTAAATTTACATTACCAACATAACATTCACACTAGTATTTTAATTTTTTAAACTGCAGCCCTCAGAATTTCAAGACTTCCATTGACATTCCATTTGTATGTGTTAAACTTATTGAAAGCCCACAGTACAGGAAATTATATCACTGCTACATAGTTGTGTTTGAATCCGGTTATGTAGTACTACATTTAGTGTAGACAATCCCAAAGCATAACAATGGAAAACATCTTACCACAATAACCCACTGATTTGATGCGTTGAAATGAAGCAATAATATATCATGCTGCATAATTCCACTCTGTGTTCATTGGAAGAAGAATTAAAAATGCAGTTATACTTGCAATGAAGCAAACAATGCAATGTAGATTATACTGCATTTCCCCAATTTCAGTACGTTTACTATTACTCATTCCCCAACATAGCATTGTATTTACTGTTTCTTAAGAAAGTGTTTAACTGACTTAATGAAAATGTGCTTTGCCCATGTTGGGCATGAAAACTTGTTAACATTTACCTTCAGTGGCATTTGTGTTGCTCCGCCTGACAGAAGGCTAGTGGAAACTACCAAAAAGATGGCTCATGCCTGCTGACATACAAGCAAGTTTTTAATGGATCAATCCTTGTGACACATGAAGAACGTGATGTAGTTCATAGATACATACATGGAAGAGATCGGTACCGTTACAAATAAGTTACATAAGATGGATTAAAACCCTTTTATTTTTAAGACCCCCATGTGCTCTGACTTACTTTGAAAGCTGACTAACCAGTGTCCAAACCACTGTTGAAGTCATGGCCTCACTGAACTGAGTAGCAAAACTAAGGTGGCCTTCAACATGAGAAGGATTGTATCTCAGGTATATACACTCCAAAATACTTTTGAGTATATTTGGCAGCAGTAACTACAGCAAAATGCTTCAATGAGAGGTTTATATTCACACTTCTAGGCTATCTGGACTTAAATATGTTTTACCACATATTCATTTGATGGTTTAATTATTGATATTTCCATGTAGCATCACAATAAGTGGCCTACCATTCCACTTGCTTTCTCGATCACATAACAAAAATATGTATCAACAACCTACAAAAGATGAAAGAATCATTAAAAATTTCAAAAATATTTGATGAATCAATCCAGTCACCACCCAAGTTTACTGCTAGTTAAATTTACCTAGTCACCCAGCCAGCTTCTTGGCTTCAGGCCATGAAATGAAAAGTCATACAAATTGATTTTTCTCACCTTGGCCTCCAGTCTCAGTGTAACCTTGTGGGTCTGTACAAGTTTTACTAGAAAAAAAATACATATTACATGCACGATAATACAGTTTCATTTTTCTGTTTTACCATAGTGAATGCTGCCATTTTCACATTAAATTTTTTAACGTATTTCATAAATGTAAATGATTATTTTAAAAAAAAAATAAAATAAAAAAGTGTAGTAAGCAATTTACCTTTGCGAAACCATAGTTTGTCTTCCCCATCTTCCATAAGCAGGTTATCAACACCACTTGAATCATTGCTTGCAACTTCTTCCCCTACACACACCTCTTCTTCCGTGTCCGTAACCTCCATGTTGATCATTCTGCTGTCAAGAGGCTTGTGAGGTACATCACTACCCATTTTTCCAATCTCTTCTGAGGGGACTTTTTTCAATGTCATCCACAGCAGTCTCCATTTCCATGTTTTCCTCTGATCTGTTTTCAGCACCCCTAATGTTGGTGGCTCTTTAAAGGATTTTAAGTGGAATATACTATACACAGATTCTAAAAGTTTCCCTGGATGGTTTCCAGTTTAACTCTTACCTACAAAAATGGTAATTTTGTATGGTCCATGATAGGTAGGTTGCAGCGGACCTTCCTTTCTTGTTCTCTTTCTCGCATTCAGTAACATAATACAGTCCCCAACCTCAAATGTTATGTTCCCATATTTATAACTTTCTTCTAGCATACTGCATTTGGTGTATTTCTTGTGCTTTAGAAATATTACTAGGAGCCAGTGCAATGTCAGCATCCTTTCTAGATTTCAAATTTATGCTGTACTCTTTGTAGTATTGTTCAGCGAGTTCCTTGAAAATTGGTGGCTTTGTAAACAAATGGAGAAGGGGTTTATGAAGAGAATATGTTATTCTTTGATTCTTTACATAAAAGCTGATGGTATTTAACTACAATTACTGTGTAATTTTCTGAGACTTGGTCTAGAAATTTTACTTCCAAGGCATACAGTAGTCAAAAGGGTGACTTTTTGTTGTCATGTTTGGTTTAGATCACAAAAAAACAAAATGTCATCAAGAAATTCATACCAATTACTTCCAGTGTTATCAGCCAACTTCTGCAATGCTCTGTAACAAATGGTGATTGATTAGTTTGTGAGGAAAAAAAGTAAACAATGTCTTGACTGATACAGATTATATGGAATCAAAAAGGCATAAGGAGGAGACCATCACAGTGCATTGATATGATTATTTTTCATTTTACATATGATATGGTAAAAAGACTTGCAATGTAGTTGACTTCGAAGATTTAGAACCAATTTGCAGCTTCTGGCATGATGCATTCTACTTGCCTTTACTACTGTAATTTCCCACCCTAAAGTTACCTTTGGATGAAACCACAAACCAATCCATCAAATCTATTGGTTTGTGAATGGTCTGGTGAAACTACATTCTAATCCAATTTTTTTTTTTTTGCAAATATCCAGGTCAACTGAAAGAAAATAAATTATACCATAAACTTGCCTTTGGACAGGTCTATATGTATGTTCCTTCCTCAATTTGCCATTGATTTTAGCTGTAATTACTGTGGTTTACTATCCCATATTTTAGTATTATTACCTGGAATAATATGTTGGGGTTTTTTTGGGGGGTGAGTAAGAAGACACCAAAAAAATGTTTATAGCAACCCTGATGGGGTGACCAACCACAGGGTTTGTAAAAAGTAGAATGGGTGTTCAGAAAACATCAGCAACAATTTATATTAAAAAAACCCAAAACTCCACAAGGGCAATGAAGCTAATATTCACCCTCAACTATTTGTTACTTGATAGTGTGGTTGAAGAAATAATAAAAAAAATCACCTCAAAAATAAGTTTTTACTTTATTATTGAATTCAGAACCGCAATCTGACAGTATCCACTGTGGACATTCAAATCGAATAATAGCTTTGCACATTTTCTTTCCCACCTCATATGCTGACTTATTTCAGAGGGGAAATGCTTCCACCCATCTTGTAAAATAATCTGTGGCTGTCAGTATATACTGGTATCCCTTCTTTGTTGTTGATAATGGCTCTATTAAATCCATTCCCACCAATTCCCAGGGCTGACTGACCTATATGCAAAGGTACCAGTTACAGTCATACTTTGGATCTCACTTATTAATTTTTTTCAATAAGCCCATATGTAGTAAGCAGAGTAAATACTGTAATGTGGTTTCCACAACCACACAATCAGAATCTAATTTCCATTAAAAAACAAAACAAAAAAGAAATACAGGAATAGGGGTAGGAAAAATGATACAAGAATAAACCTGCAGAAATATGCCATGCCAGTGCAAGGAGCAATAGAGGTCATTGCTGCACTGTTGTGCCATGCATACGCATTGAACTCGTTGTTACAAATTCAAGGCTTCATGGTATAGCAATAATAAAAATGGATATGCTAAACATAACAGGTCGCAGACTCACCACTGCGGTGTCTCCCGGTGGTCATCCAGGAATTAGCTCAATTCCAGCACTTGAAGCACCCCCTGCTGGCTGGCATCTCTCCTGCCTCAGGCCCCCATGTTATTCCTGGACCCCGGTGCCCTTTACCTGGGGTTCTGCCCACAGCAGTACCCCCACACTCTGGGTCTCCCCTCCCAAGGGAACCCCAGTCCCCTATACCCACCTTGTCTCAGTGGCTACTGCCAGTCATCATATAGTCCCCTTTCTCTGGGGAAAACTACAGTCTGTAATGGCCACTCATCATTGGACCTGCTGCCTTTCTTGGCTCAGCTGTCTCCCTGCAGCCCCAGTACCTCCTTTGGCTTTCAGCAAGGCCTCAGCCTGGTGACTTGCCAGCCCAGAGCTCCCCAGCTCTGCCTACCCTTCCCCAGCACTGTTCTGCTTCCTGTCTCTCCCAGGCAACTAGGTCCTTCTCAGGCCAAGGCTGGAGTAAGCCTGACCCAGCTCCTCCTTTTAGCCCTCAGATCAGGGCAAGCTGTGGCCTGACAGGGTATGGCCTCAGCTCTAGCTGCTCTTAACGCCTTTTCTAGTTGGGTCCCAGCCACAGCCCTCTCCAAGGACTGCTTTTAACCCCTGCTCTCCTGGAGTGGAGCAGCCACCCCACTACAATAAATAATGATCTTTGACTCTCTCTTTAAAAGATTTCTTACTGCTTTTTAAGGAAGTGGATAAGACTTTATATCATGTATATGCAGTGTGCGCTAAGAACATTCCTAATGCATTGACAATGGAAAGGATGTAAAAGAAATTTCAGAAGATTGTTGTAGATGTCTCAGAATCCAAAATTCACCTTTATGCTTTTCAAGGTGATATCCAGATTTAATTCCTTTCTCACTTTTTGGCAATGCAGACATCATTTAACCTAGTTTGGACAGAATAATATGATGACATTAACATTCATGTATGAAAAGATTATTGCAAGGGAACAGAATTTACATTTTCACACCAAATGTATAAATATCATTCTTTGCATTGTAAATTTCAAATTTGTATTTCGATTTAAACTACATAGTTCAGGATTTCGTTTAATTAATTTACATACCTAATCTGCAATGTCTTTTATCATACCTGGCTAATAGTATCTTGAGGTCAGCACAGTTCTCGTTTTGACTACTTCTTGATAGCCACCCCGTGGACAGTAATGATACTGTTCAAAGAGCTGTAGGGCTTTTTACATAGTGTGCACAATGACAACCTTTCTTCCTTTTGCAGCATGGAAAAGTGTCCCTCTGCTAATCAGAGAAGATGGAAACATGATGATGACATCAAGTGTTGCACTTAAGCAATTATCAGATATTTTCAAATCATAGATTCATTATAAATGCTGAAGGAGAAGTGGTCATGCAGGATAGTTATCTCACTGGAGAATGGTAAGTGGAGACACTTCAGGTGTTTACCACAAGGTAAGTAAGCAAGGTCAACAGTGCACTCTTGTATGGGTTCACCAACCCTATGTTATCTCATAGTAAAACTAAAGTAACTTATGTCCATGATGTTTATAGCTCAGAAAAGCATAAGTGACACTTTAACTGTATGACAAGCTGCCTATTTATCACAATACCTATTACATAACACTGGATAAAAAAACAACTTTTTGGAGCACAGAGGACCAAGCCCACGTTTCTGTGTTTTCAGGACTTTTTAGAAAGCATTCTACAGAGTTGAATTTCAGGGTTATTGTATGTAAAACCCTGAATGAAAGTCTGAGTATTTTTGTTATTGTTCCCTTTCCATTGCAGAGAAGGTCATACAGTTTACTAGCAAAGAAAACATTGAAACTGGGGTAAAGCATTATAAATAGTATTTGAAATACTTATGAATTCCCTTTGAAAACAAGCTAATAGGCAGAAAATCTACCTTTGTGCTTTATACAGTCTTCCCCCTTTTGTCATTGTACACAAGGTTTCAACACAAAAATTACACTTCTGTACCATGGCGCATGCATATCAGTGCATTGCTCTCTGATCTTATTTTTGAGACATTTTCTTGAGCCTTTTCCCTCACCGCTAAAACTCAAGTGCCATGTCCTCATTGTGTTGTTACTTCAGAATAGCTCAAACACCTTTGTTACTGCAAGGTGATAAAAAAATCACACTTTTTTAGCAGCGAGGAAAAGGCCTATGTCTGTAAAATGTGGACATAATATATACTGTACACATCTGGCTTCTTCAATTGTTGATAGCAACATCAGCTCCTCCTTCTTTTCAAAATTCTTCAGTCTTAGCACCAAATGCAGACCTCGCAGCAGACATGTGCTTGCTCCTGCATGGAAAAAGAGCCACTAATGTGACATGGCTGTATTACGATGATTTATTTATAACATTTCCCCCCTTGAGACCTGATTGGCTCAGCTATCGTGACCTGCCAGATGGATTGCCCACAACAAAAACTGTCTATGCAAATACAGAAAAAAAAAGCATAGTTAATAACTGCAACACCCTACTTCTGGATGTTTCTGGGGATACTGATAGTCCTGCACTCTGCACACGTAAAGACACACAACATCACAGAGTTATAAGTGAGTTGAAAACATCTTTCTTGCAGCCTATCAGACTGTGTCCTCACACCTTTGGGCAGCGGTCCCCAAACTTTTGAGGGTCACGCTCCCCTTACCCGTCTGCCCTCAGCCACCCTGAGCCAGGGCTGGGAGTGGGGCCTTGGCTCTGGGGATTGGAGAATGCAGAGAGGGGTAAGGGGGCCAGGGCCGCAGCTGGGAGCGGGAGCAGAGCTGAAGCTGGGCTGTGGTGGGGGCCTGAAGCTGGGCCTGCGGCCAAGTGCAGCTCCACTCCCAGCCTTGCCCACAGGCCAGGAACGGAGCTGCGGCCAGCAGCCAAGGCTGGGGACAGGGTGGGGTGCACCCGGGGCTGGGAGCCAGGGACACGACTGGGGGCCAGACTGGAGCAGAGCTGGGGGCAGGGAGGGGCTGGGTGGCACTCCCCTCTCCCCCTCCCCCCCCCCGGCTGGCCCAGTTCTGCTGCACAGCCCCCCACCACCTCGGATGGTCCTCCATGCTCCCGGGGGGGGGGGGCACGCCCCACAATTTGGGGACCTCTGCCATTGGGGCTATCGCAATCATCAACTCACAAATATTGCTATGGTAACTTAAGAAAGTTGTAAAATACAACATTCTGTAACCCACTAACACTGCTTTGTTCTCTTCTGACTGGAGAGGTGTAACAGGCCACTGAACACGTGGAATGGTCTCTTACAATATGTGTTTACTTATAATAAAGAAATCCAGTCCAACTTGTATTTAGTTGAGAGACCTCTGACTGACCGGTAGCAATCTGGTGTTGCTAGTTTCCGCAGCGTAATCTATATTCACTTCTCCACTGTCAGCACACAGATCCAGGAATGTGGCCTTGAGCATCCAAAAGTTCTGCAGGCACTGCTCATTACAAACAATGTGATCCCACCACTTGAAACTTGTTTCTCGGGCCCAGAACCAGTACTCCACCATCTGCAACTGCTCCATAAATGTCACCAATAGGTTGAACTGGTTGTAGCTATGTCCCACAGCAATCTGTTCAGCATGGAATCATCTCCCCCATGTCTATTCTTGAGGCTCAGCTAATACTGCAGGATGGCACATCCTGACTTGCAATGCTCATGACAATAGTGCAGAGATGTGTAGGTTCCATGCTTCTGTCAGAGATGGTAGACAATGAGGATGGACAATTAAGAAAGGGATAGATAATAAGACAGAAAATATCAGGTTGCCTCTGTATAAATCCATGGTACGCCCACATCCTGAATACTGTGTGCAGATGTGGTCACCCCATCTCAGAAAAGATATATTGGAATTGGAAAAGGTTCAGAAAACGGCAACAAAAATGATTTGCGGTATGGAATGGCTTCCGTATGAGGAGAGATTAATAAGCCTGGGACTTTTCAGCTTGGAAAAGAGACGGCTAAGGGGAGACATGACTGAGGTCCATAAAATCATGACTGGTGTAGAGAACATGGTGTAGATAAGGAAGTGTTGTTTACTACTTCTCATAACACAAGAACTAGGGGTCACCAAATGAAATTAATAAGCAGCAGGTTTAAAACAAACAAAAGGAAGTATTTCTTTACACAGCAAACAGCCAACCGGTGGAACTCCTTGCCAGAGGAGGTTGTGAGGGCCAAGACCATAACAGCGGTCAAAAAAAGAACTAGATAAGTTCATGGAGGACAGGTCCATCCATGCCTATTGGCCAGGACAGGCAGGGATGGTGTCCCTAGCCTCTGTGTGCCAGAAGCTGGGAATGGGCGACGGGGGATGGATCACTTGATGATTATGGTTCTGTTCATGCCCTCTGGGGCCCCTGGCCTTGGCCACTGTCGGAAGACAGGATACTGGGCTGGGTGGGCCTTCGGTCTGACCCCGGATGGCCGCTCTTCTGTTCTCCCCGCAGGGCTCAGCTCCCGCCCCCTGCTGTAAAGGCCTGGCAGCGGAAGCTGAGTCCGAGTAAGGGCAGGGCGAGGGCTGGGGCTTCAACTGCTGCCACGGAGCATGCTCAGTCGATGGGCGCACGCTCAGTACAACCCAAGCAGAACATTCCGTCGAGGAGCCGTTTGTACACCA
Organism: Eretmochelys imbricata; assembly: GCF_965152235.1. Taxonomy (NCBI): domain Eukaryota; kingdom Metazoa; phylum Chordata; order Testudines; family Cheloniidae; genus Eretmochelys; species Eretmochelys imbricata. Next base: position 165,394,637 of record NC_135572.1, read on the forward strand.
CGCTGGCGGGGTGAGAACGTCCCGGGGTTCCGGGTCCAACTCATGTTCCCGGGGGTCCGGACTCATGGTGCCCAGGGCTGAGGCTGTTTCCGCCCACCGCTTTACGTCACGTCCCGTCCCGTCCCGTCTCGTCCCTTCCGCCTCCTCCACCTCCCAACCCCAGTGCGGTGGCGGCAGCGCCCGCTGACAAACTACAATCCCCAGGAGCGGGCGGGGCCCCAGGACTCGCTTTCCCAGCGTGCCCCGCGGCGGGGGAGGGGTGTCGGTGTAGTACTGCGCATGCGTCCTAGCCGCCGGCGAGCGAGGTTTGACCTACAGCAGCAGGAGACGATGGCGGCGGCCGCGGGGCTCTCGGGGAAGGTGACCGACAGCAGCGCCGGGCTCGCGGGGACCCGAGCGGGAAGGGGCCGGGCCTCACCGCCCCGGGGTCTATGGGCTCCTCGGCCGGGCCTGGCGGCCGCTGCCCGCCTCCCTCCTCTCCCCCCGCGAGCCGGGCCCGGGGAGCCCCTGGTGGGGGGCGGGGGGTCCCGGACTCCTGGGTTCTTTCCTTGCTGGGGCGCCGGGCCGGGCCGAGCGGGGCCGGCTTGTGACCGCGAGGCTCGCTCGGGCCCGAAAAGCGGCTCGGGGGGGGTCGCCCGGCGAGCCCGTGGCCCAAGCGATGGTGAGACGCCCCCTGCTCTGAGCGCCCCAGGCCCCGCCCCGGCTCCGGCTCGCGGGTGTTTTTCCTCCCGGCTCACTTCCTTACTGCGGAAAATTACACGTTAACCCCCCACCCCCCCGCCCTCTTTTCTTCTAGCTGCGCTTCTTCAGCACCTCCCTGGCCAGGCCCGCATCCCAGCTGGTAAAGGTAGGGTCGCCGACAAGGGTTTGGTCACCCAGGGATCAGAGTAGCAGCCGCGTTAGTCTGTATTCGCAAAAAGAAAAGGAGTACTTGTGGCACCTTAGAGACTAACCAATTTATTTGAGCATGAGCTTTCCTGAGCTACAGCTCACTTCATCAGATGCATACTGTGGAAACTGCAGAAGACATTATATACACAGAGACCATGAAACAATACCTCCTCCCACCCCACTCTCCTGCTGGTAATAGCTTATCTAAAGTGATCATCAAGTTGGGCCATTTCCAGCACAAATCCAGGTTTTCTCACCCTCCGCCCCCCCCCCCCACACAAACTCACTCTCCTGCTGGTAATAGCCCATCCAAAGTGACCACTCTCTTTAAAATGTGTATGATAATCAAGGTGGGCCATTTCCAGCACAAATCCAGGTTTTCTCACCCTCCACCCCCACACACACAAACTCACTCTCCTGCTGGTAATAGCCCATCCAAAGTGACAACTCTCTTCACAATGTGTATGATAATCAAGGTGGGCCATTTTCAGCACAAATCCAGGTTTTCTCACCCCCCCCACCCCTCTCCAAAAACCACACACACAAACTCACTCTCCTGCTGGTAATAGCTCATCCAAAGCGAACACTCTCCCTACAATGTGCATGATAATCAAGGTGGGCCATTTCCAGCATAAATCCAAGTTTAACCAGAACGTCGGGGGGGGGTTAGAAAAAAACAAGGGGAAATAGGCTACCTTGCATAATGACTTAGCCACTCCCAGTCTCTATTTAAGCCTAAATTAATAGTATCCAATTTGCAAATGAATTCCAATTCAGCAGTTTCTCGCTGGAGTCTGGATTTGAAGTTTATTTGTTGTAAGATAGCGACCTTCATGTCTGTGATTGCGTGACCAGAGAGATTGAAGTGTTCTCTGACTGGTTTATGAATGTTATAATTCTTGACATCTGATTTGTGTCCATTTATTCTTTTACGTAGAGACTGTCCAGTTTGACCAATGTACATGGCAGAGGGGCATTGCTGGCACATGACGGCATATATCACATTGGTGGATGTGCAGGTGAATGAGCCTCTGATAGTGTGGCTGATGTGATTAGGCCCTTTGATGGTGTCCCCTGAATAGATATGTGGGCACAGTTGGCAACGGGCTTTGTTGCAAGGATAAGCGATTACCAGCAGGAGAGTGAGTTTGTGTGTGTGGTTTTTGGAGGGGGGTGGGGGGTGAGAAAACCTGGATTTGTGCTGGAAATGGCCCACCTTGATTATCATACACATTTTAAAGAGAGTGGTCACTTTGGATGGGCTATTACCAGCAGGAGAGTGAGTTTGTGTTTGGGGGGGCGGAGGGTGAGAAAACCTGGATTTGTGCTGGAAATGGCCCAACTTGATGATCACTTTAGATAAGCTATTACCAGCAGGAGAGTGGAGTGGGAGGAGGTATTGTTTCATGGTCTCTGTGTATATAATGTCTTCTGCAGTTTCCACGGTATGCATCCGATGAAGTGAGCCGTAGCTCACGAAAGCTCATGCTCAAATAAATTGGTTAGTCTCTAAGGTGCCACAAGTACTCCTTTTCTTGTCGCGCAGGGAGTTTCCCGGGGCAATTTCAGCGGGCTTATGTTGGCTATTTGTCCTCTACTGTTATGCCCAGGCTTTACTGTTCCTAGGCAGGTGTAATAACGTCTTCAACTATGCAGTCCCCTTAACTTAGCTTCCCAGGAGGCACAAGTGTGGTATTGTTGGTTCAGCGTGTGCTGGTTTGGCTGTGTCTGTGCACAGAATGAGCGTCCCAAGAGTGTCTCTGCCTCATTTACCTGAAAAACCACAAGCTGCAGTTAATTGAGGCATCTCTTCTGAAACAGGTTTAAGCCCCTTGATTACTTGTTTGCATAATGGATAGTAATTTTATTTAATTGGAATGTCTGTTGGTTACTTAATGATGCAAATGTGTTCTTTTCAAGCTGGTTATTTTTGTTTCAGTTCCTCTTGTAGTGCTGATGTGTGGGAGAATGCCTGAAGTGTTTGCCAGTTCTTAGCTTTTCATTTTTGTTGGTTACCTGTACAGTTAGTTTGCATGAATTTCACCTGCCCTAGCCTTTGGCATGGGGTATGACAACAGATCCTTTTTCTCAGTGTGCCCCCTTAGTCCTATGGGGTATGTCCAGTACAGGTTCGCTGCATCTCTGTAGCTTCCAGTGTAGCAGCAGTAGTAGAAATAAGTCTCTTCTATCAAAGCAGGAATTCCTTTTAAAGGTGGTAAAAGCTTTTTACCAGGGCTTCCTGCTTAAAGTGATTTGAGTGACAACAAGACAACCTTTTTAACACTGTAACTAATTCATATTGTTTTAAATATGAGAAGCTCAATAGGAAGTTAAACTTAATGATCAAACCAAAGGCATCCCAAAGAGCTATTGAGAAAAGGGAGTTAAATATTTTATTTTATTATTTTTAATAGTTTATTACAAGCATGCGGACAAAGGAGATCCAGTAGATATAGTGTATTTGGATTTTCAGAAAGCCTTTGACAAGGTCCCTCACCAAAGGCTCTTAAGCAAAATAAGCAGTCATGGGATAAGAGGGAAAGTTCTCTCATGGATTGGTAACTGGTTAAAAGATAGGAGACACAGGGTAGGAATAAATGGTCAGCTCTCAGAATGGAGAGAGGTAAATAGTGGTGTTCTCCAGGGATCTGTACTGGGCCCAGTCCTATTTAACATATTCATAAATGTTCTGGAAAAAGAACATTGGCAAAATTTGCAGATATACAAAACTACTCAAGATAGTTAAGTCCCAGGCAGACTTCGAAGAGCTACAAAAGGATCTCACAAAACTGGGTGACTGGGCAACAAAATGGCAGATGAAATTTAATGTTGATAAATGCAAAGTAATGCACATTGGAAAACATAATCCTAACTATACATATAGAGTGATGGGGTCTAAATTAGCTGTCACCACTCAAGAAAGAGATCTTGGAGTCATTGTGGATAGTTCTCTGAAATCATCCACTCAATGTGCAGCAGCAGTCAAAAATGCGGGCAGAATGTTGGGAAGCATCAAGAAAGGGATAGATAATAAGACAGAAAATATCATATTGCCTACGCCCACACCTTGAATACTGCGTGCAGATGTGGTCGCCCGATCTCAAAAAAGATTTATTGGAATTGGTAAAGGTTCAGAAAAGGGCAACAAAGATGATTAGCGGTATACAACGGCTTCTGTATGAGGAGAGATTAATACGACTGGGACTTTTCAGCTTGGAAAAGAGGCGACTAAAGAGGGATATGATAGAAGTCTATAAAATCACGAGTGGTATAGAGAAAGTAATAAGGAAGTGTTATTTACTGCTTCTCATAACACAAGAACAAGAGGCCACCAAATGAAGTTAAGAGGTAGCAGGTTTAAAATAAACACAAGGAAGTATTTTTTCACGCAACACACTGTCAACCTCTGGAACTCCTTGACGGAGGGTATTGTGAAGGCCAGTACTATAACGGGGTTCAAAAGGGAGCTAGAAGATAGGTCCATCAATGGCTATTAGCCAGGTTAGGCAGGAATGGTGTCCCTAGCCTCTGTTTGCCAGAAACTGGGATTGGGTGACAGGGCATGAATCACTTGATGATAACCTGTCTGTTCATTCCCTTTGGGGCACCTGCCATTGGCCACTGTCAGAGGACAGGATAGTGGGCTTGATGGACCGTTCCTATCTACAGGAGTCAAGATTTTTTTAAGTGACCAGTGATTTTTGTGTGACTAGCTTAACACACGTTAACAGGTCTGAACTCTGATAGTAGGTGTTGTTCACTACTTTCTGAAAATCAAGCCCCTTCAAGGTCTTTCAAGATGGGCACCCAAAATTGCTAGTCTCTCTTGAAAATCCTGGTTTAGTGCAGTGACATAATTAGCAGCTGTCACACACTATCTGTTGTCGGACCCAGTCAAACTCCTGTTGACTTTGTTGGGAGTTTAGTTGACCCTTCCACTAAAATTGGGCAGAAAGGTAGCCGGTTCTGGCCAGTGGGAACAAAGGACGGAAGAGAGAGAGTCCAGGTGGTCTGTTTGCTTGGGACCGAAGAAAGAGGACGGATGAGAGGCTGTGGGGAAGGTGATATAGGGTGGTTGGCTGGAAGGAGGTCACTTCTGGACTGGGGGCAGAGAGCAGCCTGAGCCACCTGGTTGCACAGTGCTGAGACTTTCTAGGCTTGAGGGCCCTGTGCTGTGTTCAGATGTACAATAAACCCTTCTGTTTTACGATGGCTGAGAGTCACTGTGGGGTGGCATTGCTCCCTCTGGGTGTGGAGGCCTCGTGGTCCAGTGTGAGTGGACTCCCTGAGGGGGCTCACGGAGAAAGAAGGTTCAGAGGTACGGTTCCAGGCGGCAGTGGAGCCAGGGGGCCTAACCCCAGAGAGAGTGCAGCCCTCCATGGTATTTTGTTTAATGTCATCCAAAAAGCACAGGGAGCTAAGCCGTTCAGATCACCTATCCCATGAATACGCAAAAAAATGCAACTAGGTAACAGTGGGCTTCTAAAAGCTCTCATTTTTCACTTTTTTTTTTGGTATTTGTGGTAGGTCAAAACCTTTAAGGGTAGGTTGTTTTTCAAGAGGAAAGTTGTGCATCTCCTGATGTTAAACCTGCTCTGAGTTAGTAACTGTCAAGCCTTAGGAGTCACTAATTTGACTCTTCTGTTTTTCAAGCCTCCAATCCAGGTTTATGGACTGGAAGGTCGCTATGCAACTGCTCTCTACTCTGCTGCTTCTAAGCAGAAGAAACTGGACCAGGTAGAAAAGGAGCTTAGTCGAATATCGGTAAGTAGGTCTTATACAGTTACTTCTCTAAACAATTTAAAAATAAGCTATAAATTAAGTGTTGTGGAAATGGCTTTTCTTATACTGTTTCCCCCCCTTTTCAATGATAGAGAAGGGATTTCTCCGTATTTAACGAATCCTAAACATTGCAAATTTAAAAACATCACATTTTTATATAGAATATATGATTAGTATTAAACACATGCTGTTGCTTTTCTGGTCTAGTTCTCAACACTGGCCCTTGCCTTAATAGAAAATGTGAAGAGTCCTGTTTGAAAGAGGATTATGTTAATGCAAACTAAATACCTTTTTAGCTTGTACCAGGAATGTCCATACAAAACAGCTAGAGCACAACATAGTCTCCAGTGTAGATGTAGTCTTTGGAGGCTTTTTTCAATCTTGTCACTTTCACATTTGCATATTCTGGTTATCTTCACTTGCTAGCTTTTTAGTTCCTGGGGGCAGGTCTACACTGCAGCTGTACCACTGTAGTGATTTAATGAAGACGCTCTCCGCTGACGAAAGAGAGCTCTCCCACTGGTATAATTAATCCACCTCTGCAAGAGCCGGTAGCTATGTTGGGAAAAAGCTCTCCTGCTGACATAGTGCTGTCTACATGAGCACCTAAGTCAGTATAATTACGTTGCTCAGAGGTGTGGATTATTCACACCTCTGAGCACCATAATTATATTGCAGTAATTCTGTAGTTTAGACTTGCCCTGGGATTTTTCATCATACTCTTCTATGCTTTGGGCGCGAGGGATTTTCTCCTTCTATATCCAGCTCAGTAAGTCAGGAAAGATTTATAAGAAGCTTTTTATTAGAAGTTTGTAGAAGTTTCTACTCTGCTTTGAAACTTTCCATGTTCCTCTTCATTTAGTTAATGTAAACCTGTGCATTTTCCAAGGATGTGTGTAAAAATGGGTGCACAAGGTTTTCTACTGGTGATCATGTTACCTATGTTTTATCTTTTTTAGACACTTTTGAACGACCCCAAATTGTCTAGTGTTGTCGTGAATCCTCATATAAAGAGTGTAATTAAACAAAAAACCATAAGTGATGTTTTAGTAAAAGAGAAATTGTCTCCGATCACCATCAATTTCATGAGTAAGTAGTCATTGATATAACTATAGTCTGAGCATTACACTAGGAAATATTAATTTTTCATGACCAAACTTACTTACTTTGTCTTAATTTCTTAAGTGTCTATGTAAAATGAAACTATTGAAGCATTTTGGTATTTGTTGTGGTTTGCTCTTTTGCATTCTTAACTCAGTTTGTATTGGATATATTTTTCATAGTTAACTTGGTTTAAACATTGCAACGTCTCTTTTTCCAGAATTGCTTGCTGAAAATGGTCGTTTGCAACAGGCTCCAGATGTAATTTCTGCTTTTGGAAAGATCATGAGTGCATACCGTGGAGAAGTGCTCTGCTCAATCACCACTGCTAATGTAAGTTAGAAACATAAGAACTGCAGGATTGGGCTTAATTGGTGGTTGCTGCAATTTTTTTTGCTTAATTGCTCTAAGCAGCCTGAAGAGGTTGAGCTTGGCTATGCTTGAGAAATGAAGAGCACTGCCTGTTCACCACAATACCTGAATGGAAGTTACTTGTACACAGGCTTTCAGATCCCCAGCAACCATTGACCAGAAAACAAAACTGTTGTGCATTTATTTCCTTAACTGACTTCAGTTGTTTCCCAGCGCTTACATAATTAACTGTGAGCGACAAATGGTTGAGGAAAACCACAGGAGGAATTTCTCAGAAATGGTCGGAAAACCTGCTCCTTTTGCTCTTGGTCTGCGGGAAATGGAAGTGGGAGGCTGCTCAAGTTTTGAGCCTCAGGTTGGAGAGCCAGTGGATCTTGCATTTTTACTTAGTCACTAGCTTGTCTGGTGGGCAGTAACTAAATACTTCCAGTCCTGTCAGAGTTTTGATTCCTCCTAGGTTGCCAGCCAATGACTTTTCCTAGTAAGTCTCTGAAAACCTAGGACTTGGCTGTAATTAGCTTCCTAGTCAGGCTAAATATATTCAATGCTTCCATTTCTTGTTTACAAAGCACACGGCGCTCTCAACATCCACAGCTTCAGACACTAGCATTGTTGTGTGCTGAAAGAACAGCCTAGTTAATGACTTACTGGACACATGAAAAGGCTTGCATGTGTGTTGGGGTGCACAAGTTCTCGTCTATGCACTAAGTTTCTGTGGCTAAAATGACCGCTCTTGTGCCCATTCCTGCTCTTTTATGGCTTTTAAAGACACTGATGTCACAATTTGTTTTTTTCAATAACTTACCAGCAGCACAGCTAGAATCTACAACTGTTGCTGTTCTCTGATTCCAGAGAAAATCTGCTCTGATTCCAGTCTGGTCCCCATCTCCAGAGTAGCTGAATGCCTTACAAACATTCCTGACTGTATCCTTTCTATAGCCCTGTGAGATAGGAAAGTATCCTCTCCATTTTGTAGCTGAGGAACTGAGGTGACTGCCCAAGGTCATACAGGAGCCCTGTGGCAAAGCTGAGAATTGCAATCCAGCGAGTAGAGTCCCAGTTCAGTAATTTAACCACCTTTCCTATCTTCAATCTTTAGTACATGTTTGCAGCAGAAAATAAACCTTCCCTGTGTAACCGAAACACAGCTGTCTTGTTGATCAGAAACATCTATTCATGTAATTAAGTAGAACTAAAACTAACTGGTCCAAGGCACACCAAACAAATGCTACTTTTTATGCTTTCTCACGTTCACTGTTTATTACCCAAAAGTGTCGCTCAGTGCTCTTTTTTCCTTTAGTCCCTCCTCCAGCTTGTGTATTAAGCTTGGGAATAGAAAATTCAGGTATTTTGGACATTGGATATTTAAATACAACCCTTTATTTTCTGTAGTTTGATTTTTTTTTTTTTTATTCCCCTGCCCCAGCCCTTGGATCAGGCTAGCCTTGCTGAATTAAAAACAGCTTTGAGTGGCTTCTTGGCTAAAGGAGAAGTCTTGAAATTGGAGACCAAGGTAAGGACTAATGACTTGTGAATAAATTGCATAAAGTGAAGCAATTTCTGTAACCAACAGGCAGATCTGAGGTACAGACTTCGTTGAAAGATCTATTCTAAATATTTTTTACGCATTTTACAATCTCTTGGTTTAGTAAAATTTGATACACATATTAAACTCTGCTTTTGATTAAATGCAGTGGCATTTTTAATAACTACTAAACTTCCATCATAGTAACTGCAAGAACAAGATTCCTATTAATTAGACAACTTTTTCTTTACTGCGTAGAAAAGATTGTCAGTTGAATATTTGGCCAATGGATTTTCATTTAATAGATGTGTGTAACTTTTTCTTCTTCCTAGACTGATCCATCAATCCTGGGTGGAATGATTGTCAGCATTGGGGATAAGTATGCTGACATGTCAACAAAATCCAAGATTCAGAAACTGACCAAAATCATGAGAGATACTGTGTAACATCTTATCCAACTGTTTTTCAGGGTGAAACCCATCAATCTATTATATGGAAACAATAAAATATTTCTCCTTCAATATGCTGTAGTGTTTGTTTAGAGTAAGGTGATTAACTCTGAAATGCAGCATTAGCTGCAGTAACCTCTCCAAAGTTAGGTTGTAAAGAGCATCAATTACAGAGCGCTATTTAGCCACCCTGTAACTCTTGGTTTGGAAAATGGGCTTGGCCTGAATCTAGCTATGTAACTCTGAAGGCAATGGAGAACGTTTTCTGGAAAAGTTGACCAATTGGTCAAACTATTGAGTTGCACTACATTAGTTATTGCTGCTGTCTTTTAATCCAGGAACAGTGTTCATACAGGGCACTACAAGGATGAATGCTCTATAAATGCCACCAGATTACATTTGCTGTTCCATGAGTCAGTCTGTTTTCAAAAACAGGAACAGTGTAATGCTTAAACAGCCATTAGTTGAAAACAGACATTTTGTTATGAAGCTGATGGAATGTTAAACAATGACCCGTTATCAATGAGTTCTCACAACAGCCAAGTACATAAAATTATATACTTGATAGGTGTTTCAGCCAAAACTCATCCACTTAAGTTTATCATACATTGTTTGTTATACAGGTTGCCTGTTAAACTACTGAATGTACAATTGTTTAAAAATCTGTTGATACATTTACTGAGACTTCCCACTTAAAGTATCCCTTAAAATATTCAAAATCAAGATAAATTAAAAGCAAATGGCTAATCGTAAGGCTGCATTGTAATATGCATTTCTTTGGACTTAAGGTTTATTTGGCTACTAATTCTCCTCAGATTTCAGTTTTTTTTAAATAGTAGGTTTACCCTCCAAAAATCCATGACTTTTTTTATGTAAGTAACCTTAAATGGTTTTGGAAACAGATTTTAAATATACTTACCTCAGTTGTGAGATCACCTATTTAAGGTATCTATTGGGTGCGCCTGACTGGTGCTCCTCAGAGAAGACATGAAACTGGCAATACTATTCTGAGTTTGTTGCAGATGTGCTAATTCCTACTACAACCCATTGTACAAGCCACTCTCCTTTTCTCCTATTTAAATAAAAGCACAAGTGGAAATTAAATGGTTTGGAGCGGGTAGAAGGAGAGAAGTGAGTCAGAAGCAGGACACCCTGCTGAAACTGCTGCACTTCTTGAGTTGCAGGAGTTCTTTACCTAGACCTATCAATTCCACACACACTCAGCTGTAGGCTGAGGGAGCTCCCTTTTTCTCTGCAGTGAGTGCCTCTGAGAAATCCAGAACCAGCCATGTCTACCTATTAGGACAAAGTAAGGCCCCCAAGAAAAAGAAAATAAAATCAGAGAGTACAGCAGCACACTAAATCCTGCAGCTGAGTTAAAGTGCTAACTGGGGTCCCAACCCTACACTGAAGTGTAATTTAGGAGTAAACAGAGGGTGAGGAATAGGGATCCTATTAGCATTTCCACTGTTTGCGTGGATTGAACTTGAAACCTGTCAATTTCCACATCTGTAAAATGGGGACAAAATACCTATTTCCCAGAGGTGCTGGGACACTTTATTTATAGATAAGAAAGCCTTGAATGAAGTGTGCTGTATGTTGCAAACCTTAGTAAAAAAAATAGTAATATGCAAGGAAATACAAATACTATCGTGTAAGTCTTTAAAAAAATTTCATTGATTCAAGCTTTTCTACACATTTGACAACATACACAATTCATTGTTAAAAAAAATTAGGTTTATTCTTGCGTAATTTCACATACATACAGTAATTTGTCAAACAAAAAGAAGAATAGAAACTTATTTGCAGTGTTAATCTCACTGAATACAGTAGTGGAAGTGAGTGTAATTTGTACAAAAGGAATACTAAAAACTCTGTTCTTTGACCTCGTTCATAAATGGAATAACTTAAACAAGTGGAGCAAAGGAAACAGCAGATTCAAAAATGTTCATCCAAGCATGTTTGAGACTTTCATAATATAAAGGAACAGTGGTGTCTAATTATGTATTTTCCATTATTACCTACGATGACCAGTTGAAAAAAAAAAAGCATGGAATGGATAAAGATATCTAAATTAACAGTACAAATAATTTTTTTTCCTCAGAAAAATACAACTTCCCTGTTTAACCAGATCTAAGACAAAGACAGGCAGCACAAGTATTTTATAATACCTTATGAATTTGTAGGCTCTGATGAACAGTACAATACTTTTTTTTAAAGGAAACTAAACAATACCATTTACTTGTCCACAAGTGTACTAGCAAGCAACAACACAACCACCAAGAGGGTGTTCCCCATTTTATGTAAAAATACTATGGATTGCCTTTTTCAATAACCTACCAACACAAAGTAAAAAGTACCCATGATAAAGTCTGTAAAGGTTTTAGAGCTAAATTCCTTTTCCAGTTAACTGAAGAAAGGAATAGGGTATTCTACAAAACCTATTAATCATGAATTAGCATTCTAAAAAGCATCTAATCCTTTGTGAACTGTAAACTAGTTGGGGAAGAACTTTTAACATTACAGATACACTGTATTTCCTTTCATAATGCTGATATTTAAATAGTAGCCACAGTAGGAAAACAGCAAATTACCTCACATTCAACCAAAACCTGTCTTTCTACTGGGCAAACTGGCCTCACAAGAAGATGCATTTTTTCAAGGCAAGAGAGGGTTGATTTGTAATTTCATCAATTAATAAGGATGCTGTACAGAAAAAATTGGATAGGCCTAATCTTTGGTCAAGCTAACGGTGTATGTGGTCAGAAGGCATGAGAAGAGAGTGAGGAAAATTCCATTGTAAAGCAATTGCAACAGCCCAGATTAAGAAATGTAACCATAGCAGCTAGGATTAGGAGACCTGTTAACCGCAAAAGAATAACCTGTCAACAACAGGAAAAGCTTGGTTTTGGCTCTATTCCTAATAAGGTATTAGACTGCCAAGGTTTGGAAAAATACTAATGTGGAAATGTGAGTAATTGAATATTGCCTGTAACCTAGATAAACTTCTGTGTGTTCCTGTTTGGGTAGAGCAGCTAGGCTGGCTGACTCTCCCTGCATGCGCATGCTTGAATAACGGTAGCCTCAGGCTGTTCTGATCCAAACACAACACATGGTTCATTTTCCACAACGATGCCAATGCATCCATATGCCGTGAGTTAGCGCAGGCTTATGCCCCACTGAAACTGGATGCCAGTAATATATGGACCTTGTGCTGGGCTTCAGCACGGGAGTAAATTTCATTGGTGGTGCTCTGTGCACCACACAATGAGACTGCTGTGGGGTTGTTCTGCAAACACCAGCACCTATGCCTGATTCAGGAAACAAGATTCTATGCACGGTGGGAATCTAGTGATCGCATCCCATGAGCCCTGCCTGGATGGCCACAGCTGAACTGGCACTGTGTGGTGAACGTACTGAAGGAGTCCTCAGATGCTACCAAAAGGGGAGTCAGTCAAAGCAGACTGGGAAGCTGTGGTGTGCACTAGTACGGACAATCGGTGCACAGCACCTTAGTGTGCTGTAGTTTTACACCCCAGCTTGCTGCGCACCAACGCGTCAGCTAGAAAAGCCCAAAGTAGCAGCTTAGAAAGGGTTAAAATACTTTGATTAACCATCTTTCACCAGCACTAAAATGACTGAAGTGAAAGCAAATGAACAGCAGATTAAAAAGCCCAGCTGCATTGGCTAGTCATTACTTGGGAAGTTTGCAACAAGCCCATGGTCAAAATGCTACCAAAAAAGTGGGCGATAGTGCTTTCTACCCCCGTCATGCTGGATCTGTGACACCGACTAAAGAAGAGCTTCCCTGGACAATTTTTGATTAATAAATGGTGAAAGATCAGACTTTAGCAGAGCTAAGGCTGCAACTCAAATCCTTTAGCTTTTGTAGTGCAGACTGACCACAAATCTCTGGGGAAAACTACTCTTTAGTTTCCAATCTAGTTTCTTAGGCTCTGACCATATTTCTTCTCTTGCATATGCTGCTACCATTCTCATCTGTGCCCATTACAACCTTCAAGAACCGCTGGCTGTTAGTCCCATCAGATCGCTGGTCACATAACAGTTCCCTTTTACTTGCTTGATGTTTTGAGGTCCTAGAATTTATTGCTAACTACGTATTTTACAGCTTTAAAGAAGTGCAAGGAATTAAGCTCAGCAGAACCTCTTCTAATTACTGTGTCAAACAACTATGCTAGTTTAACATATTTCTACTACACCTTTTTATGCACTTAAGTTAGGTCCTAAAATATCTTTATATACACAGAAAAATAATCTCAAACACAGTTCACACTTTAAAATATTTAAAACAAAAAATTGTCTACTCCTTTTTCTGTTATGTAATATTTGACAACATAGCCATGTTTTTATTACTGTATACACACATAGTCACATATATATGTGTATGTATTTATATATACATTGAAATAGATTTGCGTGCCTATGCACATGAACACAATGCCAAGTTTCATGTGGAATGCATATACTGTACAGGGCAAACCCTCTCAAAGCTACAGCAATTCGACACGATTACCAACTTTTCTGTGTTTCAAAGGTTTTGACTGGTATCATAGAATAGCAGGGTTGGAAGGGACCTCAGGAGGTCATGTAGTCCAACCCCCTGCTCAAAGCAGGACCAATCCCCAATTTTTGCCCTGATCCCTAAATGGCCCCTTCAATGATTGAACTCACAACCCTGCTCAAATGCTCAAACCACTGAGTTATCCCTCTCCCCCCAATAAGTGATAGATTAGCACTGATTGAAATTCCACAGTGGCGCGCACTGCAATATGAGTTTAGACTCTAGTGATGCTGGAAAAGTCCATATTTGTTACCTCTCAATTTTGATAACATTACAAAAGTCGTATTAGCCATAATGATTATTCTCCCCCCCCCCCCCACCCAATGCTACTCGCGTGTAACAAAAGGTGGGCTTTTCAAGGTAAACATTTGTAAAATGAACATTAAAAAACATTCCCTCATAAAAACTCATGGATAAAATATATAATTAGGTATGTCTAGCAAAAGTTTTGTAGAGTTTATCAGTACAATAACTTGCTGTCTCATTCAAGGTGCCTGAGTCAGGTCCCAAACATTATGCCACCTTTTGGAGCAAACATATCATTTGCACTGTCATTACACTTGGTAAATAGAAAGGGCTTTTGGCTCCTGAATCAACTTATAAAATTATCTATTTCATTATTTTTAAGTGTGTTGCTGTAGATCAAGATTTCAATCATGATACACACTGTAAAGAAAATTCTCTAGCAGTCAGTGGTTACAAACCCAATGAATAGCAGCTTGTAAAAAGGGAGAAAGCTGAGATCAAAACTGCAAGAATATGAAATGCTTTGATTCCAACTCAGCAGAAGCCTGATGTTCTGTTCTATGCAGGGCTATATATTGTAACCTTCCCTCCCTCTGGGAGTCAGATAACTTGAACGGACTGTATAATTGAGGCCCCAAACCAGCAAAGCACTCTAGCACATGTCTAAGTCTGTCTCTGTTCAGCAAAGAACTTAAGCAGCTGCTTAACTTTAACCACAGGAGTAATCCCATCCTTATTCATCCAAGCACATGCTAAAGTACTTTGCTGAACCAGGGCCATAGAGCTGTCATTGTAGATGGCAGGGCTGACAGATGAGCTTCCATTAAGTAGCCTAGAAAGTAGCCCCTATGGTAGCAATATATACAGAGATCACTGGTGGTTTGAATAGTGCCTCTGTGTAGATTAAATAGAGTGGGAGACTGACCACTTTCCAAATGCATGTGTTTAAGCGACAAGAGACTTAGAATATCCAAGCACTCTACACAGGACGAAAGAACACTGGACTGTTGTGGAGAAATATAGGCAAAGGCTTAGCCAGATGCTAAACATTCCCACATCGTGAATGAGTCTATTTTGGAGTCTGCAACGAAGACAGCCTAGGATGGGTAGTCAATAGGCAGACCAAATCCAGATCATTAGATGATTTTGAATGGACCTCAACATCTTTTTGTTTTTTACTTATTATCATTGTTATTGTGGTGTGAAAAATGTTTTTCTGGCATGTGGAACTTGACAAAAAATAATGGACTACCCCTGGCCTAGGAATTAGCCATCCATCATCTAGCACCTTGGAGTACGCTTCTGTTTACACTGCAAAGAAAGGCCCACAGCAGCGAGTCTCAGAGCCAGGGTCAGCTGACTCAGGCTTGCACTATGGGGCTAAAAATCGCAGTGATGACCATTGGGCTCAAGCTGTAGCCCAGGCTCTGAAGCCCAGAGTGGGGGGGAGAGTCTCGGAGCCCAGGCTCCAGCCTGAGCCGGAATGCTTACTCCACTCTTCTTAGCCCTGTAGCACACGCTCTGTGAGCTTGAGTTAGTTGACCCAGGCTTGGAGATTCTCTGCCATGGGTTTGGGTTTTGTTTGTTTGCAGTATAGCCGTACCCTAAGCATCCTGCTGGAATCCAGGCAGAGAGCTAAACGTCCCCTGGGCTCAATGACCTCCACCTACATTCAACAAAATACAAGAGGGAAGGGAGTGGCTCAGGCAAACTCCCCATTGTGCTTTGAAGAATGCACCTCATGCCCCATGTGAGTGGACTGTATTTGTACCCAAAGCTGCACTAAGGGCCTAACCCAATTGTCACTGCCAGTAAGAGCTTTGCCATTGACTTTAATGGGAGATGAATCGGGCCCTCACTTAAGGGAACGATTGTCCTCCCTGCTGGTACTGGTATAAATAGGAGAATGATTTTAGTGACATTGCACTCAAACAGGCTGAGGAAGTCAGTCCTGTGAGAAACGGATATTTGGCACATTGATGCTTGCGGAAAGATCATGGATCCAATTCTTCCTGTAGCAATGGCATGGGCCCAAAAGGATATTTATGTGACTCTTGGGTGCTCCTTAGGACTGTCTGGCTCACACCACGAAAGCCAAGAGCCCTAGTGCAGTACTTTATGTCCAAGGAATTATGGGAGAGTTCTTTAAATACTAGGGTGTCTCCTCTTAGCACAGGAGACATGCAAGTCCATGCCTCAGGGTTCCCAGAAAGATTACTCTGAGGGCCCTTAGTAACACCTGAAGACCCTGATCCTTCAAGGAGCTCCACTGAATTCAATGCGGCTCAGTGGATGCAGGAGTCTGCCTGCTGGGAGCAACTTACAGATGCAAGCTTTACCAGTGGTTTATTATTATTTATTATTATGGGGGTGGGCGCCAACTTTGCTAATAGTGAAGATTTCCTACAGTGTCCTGGGTTTGAGTTTTTATACTGAAGTGCTAGAAGAATCCAGTTTGAAAGATTTGCTCTTGTATTCTGAGCTCTCTGAAATTACACTAGTTAGGACGTTCTGCCTTTGACAATACATCACCATCACTAAGCAATTTTAATCTTTTTCACGATGTGGGTCTGGTTACTTCCTGTAACTCACTAGTGTTACCAGGATTCATCCTGAGGAAGTGTTGGGAGACACCCAGCTCTCCCCTTGTTAGGATGAAGGCACTTACTATACGTGAAGAGTGGACAGGAGTGAAGGAGACTTCCCTTTATGACTACGTTACCTTGCGATTCTGTATTACAGTATAAAGCCAAACTACAAACACACGGTTTTGCCTCTTGTGGGCGCTCTCAGTATGGTTTTTAACGGCTGTACCCAAAGCAAGATCATTTGTTCAGTGAAGGCAGTGAATGTGCTGAAATGTCACAGTATTATGTTTAGAAAAGATCTATAAAAAAGCATTACACCACCGACCAAGAAACTGCTACTACATGTTATTTCTAAGCAAATGTATCTCACCAAGAAAACAGAGTCAGCAAACAAGGGGCAGGACAAAGCCTACAAACTGCTTCAGTCCCACAAGAGCATTATTGTGAGGGCTAAAGACGACCGTACATTGTGCTGACCCCCTGCACAGTGGTATATTTTACCCACTAGTGAACTGGGGGATAGTGGAGGAGAATGAAAGTCTCAACTTGTTTCAAGACTCTGCCACATACAGACTGCAATTTCACTCACCCTGAAGATTTTCTGTGAAATAAATGACTCCATTCAGAGGTGCTGATTCTGACTGATCACTGAGCTTGTTTGTCTAGCGGAAGGTAATGTGGGCTCTGTTAAATAAAGGGACACTTGCCCTCACTGCAGTATTTACCTGTATATTTAGAATGGCAGATACCGCCCACACAGTACTCCACTAGGTAGTAATAAGGATCCATCTTTTAATGATGGCCATTGTTGTATTTGTATGTGCTGGGATTTTCAAAGGAACCTAAAGGAAATAGATGCCCAGATTCCATTGACTTCCTATGGAATTTGCATGCCAGACTCCCTTGGGCAGCTTAGCAAACCCCATCTATAAGGCAATGGCAGGTAAATTAAGTGTGTCATGCTGAGCACTCCATACCTGATTCATTATTTCATTATCGCAGTGTAACTCTGTAGAAGTTAATATAAACTTGATGTAATAGAGCAATGAATCAGACCTTCCTTGCCTGCTATAATGTTCTGCTATCATATCATTCTTTCATCATATCAAGGAATCATGGTTTTAAAAACTTGCACGTTTTTCCTTTTTCACTCAGAAGTATAATTGCCTGTTTTAACAGCTTGCATTTTGATCAAACAAAAAGCTCTTTCACCCAATGCAAAATTGTAACAACTTTACCACCTTCAAGAAAGTTAAATGCCAGTTTTAAAGTGCTGGTGTCCTTTGGATTCTTTAAGATCTCTACAAGGTTTTAGAGTGGGTGTTTATATGATGGCTCAGTGACACTCAACTCAAAATGTAACCTAGCTTGATCATATAAATGGTTAAAACATGCAGCAAGCATAGTGTATCATTGCCATGTAGCCAATCATCAGATAACTTCTACACAAAAGCACCTATTAAAGTATTGGCTAGATAGGAAGATTTTTTTTCTTGCGTAAAATATTAGTAAAATTTAACATACATTCTATGATATACACCTTGTGTGTCTGGACAAGAAAACAGCTCCTTGCACCTTCATTTCTATGGTGTGTTATTTTACTTGGCCTATCCAGAGTTTCCTAACACTTTTTCCTATGGTCCCTTCAGCAAGACAAAATACCATTTTGCTCTCAGGCTTGAATTACAATACAGTTTTTTCCAACATGCTGTAATTTGGGTCTCTGCACATTAAGAAGTCCCGTGCAGTACCTGTACCTGCAGGTGTGAGTGGATGCAGGAGTCAGTGAACTGATCCTGCCCCAAGCTAGCTGATTTGACAAGAGATCAGCGAGCTTGTGCTGATATATGGAAATTGCATGATGCAGAGCCATGCCACATGCCTCAGACACATGAGCTCTGTTTTTCTAGGTCTGATTCTGAGAGGCACTGAGCACTTGCAACTCCCACTGACGTCAATGGGCTTTGCCTCCGAGGTTCAGCTCCTTGGAAGACGTAGTGCTGCCAACTGTTTTTATTTTATTTTATTTTTTTTTAACGTCTGATGGTCTGTTTCTATTTAGCCCTGAGGGCACTGAATAATGCCATGTGTATAACTCCAGGAGTCTCTGGAGGGACCAGGTAGGAAGTAGGGTTTCTGGCTGTTAAGAAGCAGGAAACTGGAAGTTGTGACCAAGGGGAAGCGGACAGGAAGTGTGAGACTTTCCACCTGTTGTGGTGTGGGTAGGACAGTAGGAGAGACCTCACCGTCCCTGGGGGAGGGCAGTGAAGGAGTAGGAGCTTCAATGCCTGAGCAAAGAACGCTAAGGATGGGGATAGTTCTGTCTAGTGCGCTAAAGATTCAAGATCTTCAACTGGCAGGCTGACATGCCTGTTCCCCATGTCTAGGGGTGAGAGATTTATCACAACTACAGTAACTGGGGTGGGCAGAAGCAAATCTCTCGTGAATATGACTCCCCCTGATATTGGGAGCGGACAAGTCCATTATACAGAGAACAGCTCACTGTCAGAGCACTTCAGAAGCTTGCAGAGTGGAATCTTTGCCATCATGCATATGGCTGGGCAGAGCCCCAGATTCGGTGCAGGAGAAGGGGCAGCTGAGAGCACCAAACACGGCATGAAGAGGCACCAC
Organism: Eretmochelys imbricata; assembly: GCF_965152235.1. NCBI lineage: Eukaryota > Metazoa > Chordata > Testudines > Cheloniidae > Eretmochelys > Eretmochelys imbricata. The sequence continues at coordinate 165,413,804 of NC_135572.1, forward strand.
AGTTGGAATTCCTCTTGAGTTACTGGAATAGGCATCTGTGGGGCACAGGAGGCTCTGTGTTACTTTCATGAAATCTCTCCGCTGGTGCTGTGAACTTAGAGTAAACTATTTTGCACGATAGGCTTGAATGCCATGATTCCACTACAGGTTTGAAGTCTCTTTGAAGACTCATCAACGAAAAAGGCAAAATTCCTCAGGCGCAATACAAAATCAAAAGCACGTAGTTCAAAGAAACCTTTGCAGGACTCCATCCTAGAATCTGACCTGTGTCAGGGGTCACAGACACCCACCAGGAGTGCTAGTGAAGTCAGCAGCAGTCTGCCTACATTTATCATATTGTAGGATTGGGGCCTTAGACTAGAATCCCTGCCTTAAAGGGCTTACGTCCACCTGTGTTTGTACAGTGACTGGCACAATGGGCCCTCATCACAACTGGGATCTCTGGGTGCTATTGAAATATAAATATTAAGTGTTGAAAATAGCACAGACTAAGGTGGCACTGCATGATGCAATATTGCCCTCCTAAGATTACCGGTCAATATTCAAATATCATGGTACTGCCAGCCCTCTCTGTAAATACAATCAGGGAATATTTGTACAGTAATTATTTTCCATACAATGTAAGGTACTGGCTACTATCAATGTGTCTCTTATCCCCCTACTAGACAGAATGTCAGTCTTAATCAAATGTCTGCGTGACTATATTGTTCTCTAGGGCAAGCCCTAATGGTACTCCAGCCAACAGAGACTCTCATTTACCTTAAGTGACAGAGGTTTGTGCTTTGGGAGCATAAAATCCTTGATGACTGGAGAGCTGTGCAGTCATGCCATGTAGAATAGCTGACAAGCATGAAGTCCCGTGCAGTCATAGAATCATTACAAACAATGTGGAAGGTTGTCTAATTCCTGAATAGGGAAAAATGGATAATTACTGATCAATATCTATAGATGTTTAGGGCTTTTGGTTGACCCTCTAAAAACAATTCCATTTCAGAAGCTGACAGTACCACTATATTACAGACTATTTAGTGTGAATGGGAGTGTGGCACTAAGCTCCCCTGTATTCACACCCAACACACTATTATAATAATAATAATCTCTGTACAAAATATGCCTTGTGAGGTACCATTTGAAAACTAATAACTTGCTGATCATTAATATTCTTGTAAATATATGTACACAGTGAGTATTAAGAGTTACAAATATACGCTGGAATTATGACTAAAATGTGGTTAAACCAGGCATGTCAGGGGGAGTTGGTAAACAAGTCTGCCTTAGATAAAGGAATGCATATCTGATTCTCTGACCAGCCCAGTCTTCAGCAAAGACAATGAAGGTCCATTTTTATGTATTAGGTAAACAAAGCTATTAAGCTTAAAAAGTGGAGGAAGAAAGAACACAGAACTTCCTTCACCACCAATGCCATGTCGCCTTCCTCACAACTTGAATAAACTTTACTTTGAGGGGTAACTCTGGGAAGAACCCATTTCAAAGGTTTACTGGTCTATAAAGACAGGTGAGGGGGGGCTTAAGTGATAAGCAATTGAATCAACTGACTGTGTCCAATATTACTGTACTGTAAAAATGTATCAAGAGATCTTTTCTGAAAGCTAACACAACGCTGGTGATTAATATTGTGAAATGTATGTATTAACACTGTATGAGGAAATAGGGATACTTATAATATTTAAGCTTTAAAGTCTGTGGCCAAACAGGGAAAAACAGGTTCCCCCCAAGACAGGAGAGAAGGCAGCTATTTACCATTTCCAATGTAAATTAAGGATGGTGCAATCAAAACAATGGAAGCCCCATTTACACACAGGGGGATGGGAAGCCCACAGGAAGGGAAGAACAACCTGAGGTCATCCTGCCTCTTGAAACAATGGAAGATATATGCAAAGACAGAAGCCATTTTTGGTGTCTATCACTAGACCGACACATGGGAACAGAGCTCTTGCAAGCTGAGGAAGATGCATCTTGCAATCCAGGGTGGTGGGTTGAAGTCTCTGGAGACTAAACATAGGTGACAGACCTGCTTGGGCAAAGATTTTTCAACTAGGAAGACAAATTAAGCCAGCATCTTATACTTCTTTGTAAGGTCCTGACTGAGGGAGAATCAGCCATGGCTGGAAGAAGAAAGATTTTGTGTGAGTGTCTCTGTCTCCCTGTGTGTCTCTGTGTCTGAAGCCATCTTGAGCAAAGCCTGTACCTTGCCAGGTTGTTTTAGACTTTTAGATGTGTTTTCACTTTTATTTGCTTGTAACAATTTCTAACTTTATTTCTTGTACTTGAACTTACTTAAAATCCTCTTTTGTTTATCAACTTGTTTCACCATTAATCCAAACCAGCAATGCTGTGTTTGAATTAAAGTGAACGTTAACTCCAATTAACATAGCAAGTGGTTTGGGATTGTCTCTTTAAAGGAAAAAGCGGACTCTATTATTCCTCTGAATGTTGCAGGAGAGGGCTGAACATTTCAGAGCACATGGCTTTGGGGAAGTTTAGGACTGGAGGTCTGTTGGGGTCATCTGCTAACCTTAACCAAGTCTGGGAAAGACAAAAGTGTGGCTGTGATAACTGCTGGCTGGCTGTTGGATTCAAAGTGGCTGAATCACAGCTGTATATCGCACAAAGGGCATGCTGGCTGCGTGCGTGTCTCTCAGGCTGGGAGTCAAAAGTAGCAGAAGCATTTTGGGGAACTCAGGGTTATAATATAAGCAGTGACACAATCTCTCACTGATCTGAACTGCAGCCCAGAGCATGACAGGGAGAGAAAAAGAAAAGGGATATCTCGATGCACAGTAAGGGAACTTGGTAACCTTGATGCACAGGGATTTAGGATTAGGTTCTTGTAGCTCATGTGATTAAGGGAGAGAGGTGTTGGTGAACCCCCATGCTTCACCCCATCATCATCTTTATATGTCTCCAATTTGCATTAATATGGATTAGACGCACACATCCCTGTGCCTCAAGGTTAGGCTATTGTTTGAGACAAGTGATATTAGCCAGACAAGCTCTCAGACCTGTTACAATTACAAAATAAGATGTGATCGGCCATGTTAGAGATTAGGGCTGGCATTTTCATAGAAACCTATAGAAGTTAAGTGTCCAACTCCTACTGAATTTCAACAGAATTTGAGTACCTCCCTTAGGGTCCTTTCAAAATCATAGCTTAGATTTTTCTTTAAACCCAAGATGTTCCAATTTTGTCACAGGAATTCATGCTGGGTGACAAGAGCCCTTTAAAAGTGACCTTGCAAGTGTAACTACTTTGTAAACCATGAATTAGAACATTGAACTTATTTACAGCTGGTGAGTAAAATTAGGACAGCAGTAAAAAGGTTAGAACAATGACATTTAATGTTACTCCATTAATAGATTTTATCACTTTTTTTCCTACCACAACAATGTGTATTTTCATATACATTATATTTAATAAAATGTACTGATATGGAAATAGGAAACCATGGGTTTAGTTCTATTTACAGATTTTAATTGAAACATTTTTCTTAACAACATTGAAAAATAGAAACTTAAAGTTCTTTTAATTGTGTTTTCAGCCAGTTAGTGGTAAACAAATGCATGCCTTGAAGTTAAACTTCCTCTAAAACTTGGTCAGTTGACAGTTTCTAACTAAAGTGTGTATCTCTGTTTTGTTCAAAAAATACATACGAATGTCTGTCATTTCTGATACAAAATTCTACATTATCGTCAATAAATAAATAATAAAGAGATTTTTAAAAGTATGAAATGTAAACTTCATTGTCCTTCCAACATACAGGATTTTGTTTTTCAATTTCTTGAAACATTACAGTGGTCTTGAAGGAAATTATAACACACAGACATTTCCCAGCACAGTTTACACTTATTACCATACTGTATCTAGCTATCCATTATGAAGATATCCTAATTTCCTAATGGAAATCATGAAGACTTGTAGTGCTCTCCAGAGAACACCATCTATACAGGAAAGGTGGGAAGTAGTACCAAAACGACATGCAAAGAACATCAAAACCTACCAACAAGCTCCACAAGAACATTAACATGCCAATGAAGGGGTTGACAGCTCATTCTGAAATAAAGTCATTACAAAAATACCAGTTTATGCATGATACCTAGGTAATGAACAAAAGGACTCTAAGCAGAACAATGATGGACTTTACTCTCTTATGGGGCTCTATTGTCCTTGGAGGTCCCAACTCAGAAAAGCAATTGAACATATGCTTAAAGTAAATGGGACTTAAGCACATATGTAAAGTTAGGTTCTTTGCTGAACAGGGAAGGTTTGCTGAATTAGGGCCTATATATGTGTGGGGAATTGTGTGTGTCAATCTCTGCCCTGCCCCCAAGATGACAACAAGACCCCTTTTACTTTGGGGTCACTTTGCACAATCACAAACAAAGATTTTTTATTTTTTGGTCACATCTAATATAGCCAACAAACTCGGAATGAACCTGGTTTGCAATGAACGCCTTTTGTGAGCTACAGTACGCTACTGTCCTGATTTCAAAACCAAGATGTCAAATATGTTTAGGCACAGTACAATTTCATAACCAGTCACCACTGATTGCTTTGCAAACTAGACTCTACAGGGTAGAAATTAGCTTCCTGAGCTAGAGCAGTGATTTCTTGTCAGAGCTGGTGACTTGATCATCCATCAGCTTTCACACAATTAAGCAGCAGTAGTAAAGAAGTGGTACAGTACAACATTCTATCTCCTTCACTTATTTGTTTAAACATTTACAACCCTCCAGGAAACGATGGCACTCTGTTAGGGTGAAATTCACCGCTGTGGAGAGCACTAGCACAAGGCTTGTGCGCTGTTTAAGTTTCTTTTAAACCTTATTTTGAGAGTGCAATAACGGTACCTTCTGTGTTTATATATATATTTATATATTTAAAAACAACAACATTTCAAATACCACCATAACAATCCTAAAGAAAATCAGAGATCTTCTTACCTGGTAAGTGTTCATTCATGTCATGTTTATACACCACTTTGTGGGGCAATAGGCACAAAATTCCTATGGGGAAGTTTACAGAAAGCCTTCAAACATACAATCAGTGCCCTCTTCATTTAAATTAAACATTACAGTAACTGGAGTAAGTGCAACAACCTACATGGTTTGTTCACCTTTCAGCTTGGAGTACAAGTTACAACTATGTTACTTCAGAAACCCTGAAAACTATAATGAAGTTCCACACAGAGACAGAGATCTACTCCCAAAACTGGGATTCAATTTTCAGCAAGGATTATCAAGGCACATAGATTTTCCTGTTTGCTTTGATAACCCCCTTGCACATAAAGAACAAGCAGTAGTTTCATATAAAAGGAATAAGGATTTCTAGACAGACAGTTTCTGCAGACACCTATTGCAGTGAACTCAGATTAAAGTGAAACACTGGTGCATTTTCCTCTAAGGTTCATCAAACAATTGCAGATCTAGTCGGACTACAATCTCTCCTGTTGGGACTTCATGCAGGAGGAGACACTTTGTAACTGGTCCCTTTGAGCCCTGATCCTTCTTAATGTCTGCCACACGGATTTCAGTTCGGCCCAAAAAGTCTGAAACACAAAAATCAGCATATTCAGAGTGAAATATATTTTCACTTTCCACTTCATTTTCTGACAAAATGTTACTTCAAAGGCGGCACTAGCTTCCATCTGCATTGGGAATATAAGGAAAAAATATGCCCTCTTTCAACAATAGTTTAATGGCTAATATAGGTAAAGCCTTAACATCTCCTGAATCTAAAATTGGCTTTTCTAATTTGCTTTTATATTCCATCTAACCTTTTTTTTTTAAATGAATACATTTAAATCAACAACATCAGGTAAAAGTACAAGAAACAAAAGGGATATTCAATTAAATTAAAAGGTGACAAATTCAAACCTGACAAGTGAATATTTTTTCACACAACACATAATTAGACTGTGGAACTCATTGTCACAGGAACTAATTGAGGCCAAGAATTCAGCAAGTTTTTAAAATATTGGATATCTATATTGATATAAAGAATATCCAGCACTATCATGGTTATTGATGATAAAATTTTTGGAAGGAATATTAAACCTTGTGCTTCCAAGCTTAAGCCTATTTCTAACTACTAGTGATCAGGATGAGATCTAATATTGAGGGGCAGATTACCCCACATCTGCCTACTGTGGGTTTCTTATACCTTCCTCTGAAGCATATAGTACTGGGCACTGCCAAAGACAGAATACTAGATGGACCACAGGTCTGATCCAGTCTGGCAATGCCTACCTTCTTGTATTACAATTCAAAAATCATACATGCCAAACAAAATACCAAAAATGTCAAACCATTGGATTGGATCATCTATATCATTCATGGGATCAGTAATTACAAGTATGTAACCCTTAAATCACAAAAAAAAATGAAGGCAACAGTTGTGAAAGGGGAGAACAACATATCATCCAGGTGAAATATTATTTTAGTGTGAAATCCACCTCAGTTCAGTGAAAAGGGGCCAGCACCAGGACAATGCATCACTTAAGGGTATGTCAGCATGCAGCTGTGCCACTGTAATGCCATAGCTTTAAACATGCCCTTGGGTAGGCATACACATGCTAGCTTTTGTCTAGCTAGCTCAGCTAAACACAGCCATGAAGACACAGCAGCCCAGACCCCAGTACGGGTTAAGACTGCGAGTGTGTACCCCAGTGTTCCAGGCAGGCTTGTTCCCTTCTGTGCTGAAGCCCATGCTACTGTGTCTTCCCTGCTATTTTTAGCTGTGCTGTGCTAGCCAGATTAAAGCAAGTCTGCGTATGTGCAATCACAGCTTTAACTGCACTGTAGACATACCTTAAGAGGCAAGTCAGAGCTATAAACTGAGCGCTTCTGTGCTGTTAAATGTTTACATCAGCACTCAGTTAACTCCTAATAAATTGAAAGGTGGGGAGAAGGGACAATATCACCAGAAGTGTAGCAGCTTCATACTTACCGTCTGGGGAGAACTGATCCCTCTCAAACACGGTTATGCAGAGTACATCCTGCTCCAGATCTTTGATAAAGAATTGGCAGTTAGAGTTCCATTTAGGGTTGAGAGTGTCCTGCATAGTCTTGGTGATGTGACACTGAGAGCCCATTGTCACCTCACAGTATGGGTTACTCTTTCCTGAAAGTAATAAAGCACATGCAGGGGTGTGATCACATTTTGATGGGCATGGATTTAACATCCATCTAAACCCTCTACCTTCCATTACCATCTAATTAGGAAAAGGCTGCTGGGCTGCCACCACTTTAACGAACAAAGAGCATCTCTGGGGGCCCGTCTTGAGATGCAGAGCCCTGTGGGCCCGTCCAGAGCACCCTCAGCTCCTCATGATTTCAGCACCCTGCGGGATTGAGTCTTGTGTGAGTGACACTAAGAAAGCTTGTAAAAAAATACTTAAATACATGACGACTGCCCAAGTTTTGTTGTCCTGCAAGTAACCGTTTCTGTGAATATTAGGTTCATTAAAACCGCTTCGCTTCACATCATCTCCATTTTGGGCCTACATTTTCTTTAGCGTTAGACAGACAAGAACATCCAGGGGAAGCATCCTTCTTATAACACACACTAGGAAAACTGGTAAGGTCCTTACCATGTGACCTGCAGGGTTTTAGCTCAATGCCTTCCACAATGTTCACCATCAACCTTCCAATGCCTGTTGCCCTTTGGGAGCGAACTGTGGAGGGGTGCGAGGGGAGAGGAATGACAAAATTCATTAGTATGCCCCTGGCTTTTGACATTTCCATGAAAAACTACAGGCATCGTATTCCACACTGTACCTAAGTAGGCCTTTTCCCTCTTCTTCTTCTCAGTCTCTATGTAAAGTTCAGAAGCAGCTTTAATTTTCTGAACCCAGGCAGTCCTTCAGAAGGAAAGAGACAAAAAGTTACCCCACAGCATTATGCTTACTATTTTATTTATCTTTAGCACACAAAAATAAAGATAGTCCCCGCTCCAGAGCCCTCACAATCTACAGGTCTGGACCTGTACTGGTATATGCTAGATTGGAACCCTGCATCTGTGAGTCATTGTGACTCTGCAGAGGTGTAAAGGTCTATACGTAAAAAGGCCTAAGAGGCAGAATCACAATGGCCAGGACACAGTGGGAAATCAAGAGGTGGGGATAATTTTTTCCTCCCATTCCTCCTGCATTACTACAATAAACTAACTGGGCATTACACAATGTCTGGGGGCCAGAGGCTCAGGCAGTGTAAATCAGTGGAGCTCTACTGACTTCACTGGTGGTTCGCTGTGTTATGCCAGCTGAAAAACTGGCCCGTGGAGGTTTTAGAAGGGATGTGAATGAGGAGAAGATAGTGGCTTTGTAAACCAGGATGGGGAGGGTCATTTCACTCACTTAGCTTGGAAAAATGCACAGAGAAAAGAGTGGGAAGAAAGAAACCGAGAGAGCATCAAGGCTGGTGTTATGAGCAGAGTTCAGGAGCAGTAATATGCTATCTAAGAAAGTCTGAGGTGTAGGCAAATGGGGGCCCCATGCATGCATCAAGTGTAGAATTTAGCCTTAGGTTTTGCAGTTCTAAATATTTACAAGCAAAGATTAAATTGCTGGCCAAATTCATCATTTACTGAAGCTAATGCAGTATTTAAGTCGCTGTTAATAAAAACCCAAACCTCTAGGTGTCAGTGATCTTAAGTGTTAAAATGTTTATTTCTGCATCATCTATACAGTGCAAAATCACATTCAGATTTGGTAGAAAATATATTCAGAGTGCTGAGATATCGGCTGGCTGCACTAACCACTCCAGTACAGAATAGGCAATTGTTGTGACAGATCACTATGTGAAACATGGGGCCTGATCCCCAACTAGTGTAAACTGGTGTTGTTATATTAAAGTTAATCCAGCTAGGTCAATTTTCATCGCTGAGGATCTGGCCCACTCCGTTAATTTATGGTATGGAAATGGAGATACAGAAAACACCCAGGAGAACTACTGTGATCCTGCCACGGTATGGACTTTTACGAACAATTTTTAAGCCTAGAAATCACAATTCTATATCATGTAGTTCCTGTCTGTTCTCCCTCCTAGGAGGTCCCCCTCTGAGTTCCATGAGTCCCTCATTTGCCTCCCCTTTCTCTCCCACTCCCCTTCCTGCAGAGGTACTGTCCTGTGGCAACAGAGAAGGGATGTGCATTGCTCCTCTGAAGTCCTGCTCACTGCAACTCCATGCATTCACCAGAGCTCTTTTCTAGAGAGTGAGGTCAGGTATCCACTCCTCCCACGGCCCAAATGTGACTGCTCCACAATGCCCCCAGCTTGGGCCGCCAGGGAGCGAAGGATGTTTTACCCAGGTTTACATGCATTAAAATCTGTACAGATGATGCCTTTGCAAGCAAGGATCATACTGAGCCTGTACTCACACCACACCACCTCTTGTCTTATTGCCTCATCAGCGTCTGCAGGACTGAGGCTTTCACTTTTTCACAAAAGTTACTTTTCGAGTCCTTATGTTTTTACAGAAAACATTCCAAATGTGACCTGGCGCAGTGGTGTCTTCTTAGGTTTGCAGAGACAGACTGACTAAAACAAAAAGTATCAGGAGAGGTGGAACCGCCCTCACTTGTCTCACTTCATCGGTTAACTCGGAAGTGGAATGATGTCAGATTGAGTTTTCCCTTTGTTAACCATTTCCCTAGTGGTCTGGGTCACGTTAGAGAAGGGTACATCACTTTTTTATTTGAGTCCCATTTTCAAGTCATTATAATTACTGCAACATTCACCATACTAAGTGCAGGGAATATTACAGACACCTGAGTAATGTTACCCACTTGCAAAGACATTTATGAAGATTTTCATGGTGATTGTTGTGTGTACACACAACAATGAACATACACACAACAATGAACATATACATGTACATATACATATACATATACATCAAAACATATACATATACATCAAAATCTTTACAGTCAGCCGTGAGGAGGCTGCAGTGACTTACCTTTCATTTATGCTTTCCGCACGAAGTGTGTAGACTCTATCGATGTGGGAGATATGGAAGATGGGCTCATCTCCAGAAGGGTCTGTGGGTAATTTTACTAGTACCTCATTTAGAAAAATGGGCTGTGAAATATTAGGCAAAGCTAGAGTAATACAGCACTATATCTGAACACAGTGGAATGCTCAACACAATACAGACTGTTTTTGTTTGTGCCCAGAATATCCCTTCTCACCCCCCGCTTTTTAAACTCCCTTCTTCAAAGGGCTTGTGTCTCATTCACCCTTTCTCTTGCCAAAGACAAGTGACAGACAGACAGATCCTGTGAATGCTTCTACTTGAGTCACAGAGTTCTTTCAAAGTTCTCCCTTCCTGCAAGCAGCACACTGCCCTCTGCATCACTTCCCTCTTTCTGTAGCTGGAATACTTGAAGTCAGCTAATAGGGTGCTCAAAAGTGCCTTCTTTTATACAGATCAAGCTTACAGCCTGTCCAGCACCAGCACCACAGGACTGGAGTCCCAAGTGTACTTGACAGCATCTTTCTTTCTTATACAGCAACAGACAGTGCCATTGCCCACACTTCCAAGTGGGGAACCACCACCTTCCTGAACTGTTAAAACACCAACAGCTTGGCTGCCATAAAAGCAATACTTACAGTTTTATACATTTTATACTGCAGATTCGATTTGGGGCTGAAGACCTTGTCTGTACCAGAGGAACCAAGAGGCTTTATGATCTGAGTTAGCAGGAGGAAATCATTGAACAGAAAACCATACAGTTCCTTGTTGCTCTTGGCTTTGTAGAGTTTCCCACTGTGAAGAAACTTGCGTGGTCCCAAGCAGTTTGTAACAGAATTAAAGACGAGTTGCTGAGAAAAGAAGAAGAAGAACAATGCAATGTACTAGATCAAACCATTGAGGCTTCCCTGGAAGAGATCAAATACAGGTTTGAGTTCTGACATTTGCTTCACTTCATTTCACAGGGATGATGGGTAATGCCTCAGTCTCACAGTACGAGCAGCACAAGGCATAGAAAGATGATAGAAAAATAACTATTAATTTGAGGATAGGTCCATCAATGGCTATTAGCCAGGATGGGCAGGGATGGTATCCCTAGCCTCTGTTTGCCAGAAGCTGGGAATGGGCAACAGGGGATGGATCACTTGATAATTACCTGTTCTGTTTATGCCCTCTGGGGCACCTGGCATTGGCCACTGTCGGCAGACAGGATACTGGGCTAGATAGACCTTTGGTCTGACCTAGTATGGCCGCTCTTCTGTTGATCTGGGGCTCTTCAGTCTGACCAGGCCAGCACATCATGAGGGCAAGGAAGACAAAAGCACTTGGGCCTCTTTTTTATCTTTCCTGCTGCATACTGGTATCTCTGTGGGGGAGGGAACAAAGCTGATGGCTCTTTCCTGATTGGTGGTTGTAACGCAGATGGAGTCAATGGACCTCCCTATTGGCTGATCCATCACCACAGCAGCTGTAAGATTTAGCATGTGTGTGTGTTGCGGGAGGGGGGCAGCTGGCATATGGTCTTGCTCCTGTGTTTGGATTTCGCTGTCTAATTCATACTCGGGCTTCTGGATAACCACGGTGCTTCTTCTTTTTGTGTCCATGATGCTTGGTTTAGCAGGTTATCTGCTAGTCAGTGGCTATGGAGAGGAGTTTGGATTAATTGCACATTATCCACTAGCTCTTATAAAAAACTGTTACTCACCTTCTCATAACTGTTGTTCTTCAAGATGTGTGGCTCACATCCATGCCGATTAGGTGTGTGCATGCTGTGTGCACGGTCATTGGAAAGTTTTCCCTTAGCAGCTCCTGTTGGGTCAGCTATGTAGCCTCCTGGAGTGGCACCTTCATGGCACTCAATATATGACCCTGCTGACCCGACCCCCCTTCAGTTCCTTCTTTCTGGTTAATCCGACAGAGGGAAAGGCGGGTGGGTTTGGAATGGACATGAGCAACACATCTCAAAGAACAACAGTTACGAGAAGGTGAGTAACCATTTTTTATTCTTTGAGTGATTGCTCATATTGATTCCAGTTAGGTGACTCCCAAGTTCCACCCCGGAGGTGAGGTTTGAGTTAAGGAATAGCTGATTGGAGCACCACTCTTCCAAAAGCTGCATCATCTCTGGCATGCTGGACGATGGCATAATGCGAGGTGAATGTATGCACTGAGGACCAAGTTGCTGCCCTGCAGATTTCTTGCATCGGGACCTGGGCCAGGAACGCTGCTGCTGAGGCTTGTGCCCTTGTGGAATGTGCCTTAATAGCCAGAGCTGGGACCTTGGTAAGCTCGTAACAAGTGCGGATGTGGGCTGTAATCCAGGAAGATATTCTTTGACATGAGACTGGGGGACCTTTCATCCGGTCTGCCGCCACCACCACGAATAGTTGGTTCGACTTCCTGAATGGCTTTGTGTGCTCAATGTAGAATGCTAGCGCCTGCCGAACATCCAATGAGTGTAGCCTCTGCTCTTGGGTACTGGTGTGAGGCTTAGGATAAAAGATGTGTAGAAAAATGTCTTGCCTAGTATGGAATTTTGACACTACCTTAGGAAGAAACACTGGGTGAAGTCTTAGTTGCACCTTGTCCTTGTGGAAGACCGTGTATGGAGGATCAGAAGTAAGGGCTTTAACTCCGACACCCTCCTAGCTGATGTGATGGCCACCAGGAATGCTACCTTCCACGACAGATTGAGAAGGGAGCAAGTCACCAACGGTTCGAACGGGGGCCCCATTAGTCTGGAGAGGACTAGGTTAAGGTCCCACGCAGGAACAGGCTGTCTAACCTGTGGATGTAGCTGTTCCAGACCCTTAGGAAATGTCCTACCATAGGATTAGTGAATAGAGAACACCTAGACACTCCTGGATGGAAGGCCAAGATGGCAGCAAGGTGTACTTTGATGGATGACGTTGCCAGGCCTTGTTGGTTGAGGTGCAGAAGATCCTCCAGGATGAGTGGTATAGACACCTGGAGTGGAGGTGTGTGTTGCTGGGCTCACCAGCAAGTGAACCTCTTCCACTTGGCTAGATAAGTGGCCCTGGTGGATGGTTTCCTGCTACTAAGTAGAACCTCCCTTACTGGCTCTGAGCACAGGAGCTCCATGGGGTTTAACCATGAAGCTTCTGGGCCGTGAGATGGAAGGACTGGAGGTCGGGGTGGTGAAGGCGACCGTGGTCCTGAGTGATCAGATTGGGGTAGAGTGGTAACAAGATTGGGGTGTCCACTGATAGCTCCAGAAGCGTGGTGTACCAGTGTTGACAGGGCCATGCTAGGGCCAGCAGAATTACCTGCGCTTTGTTTCTACAGATCTTGAGCAGCACCTTGTGCACGAGTGGGACCGGTGGGAAGCTATACATGAGTCGGTCTCCCCAGGGTAGCAGAAATGTATCCGTGATTCCACCCGGGCTGTGTTTCTGGAAGGAACAGAACATTGGGCACTTTCTATTGCTCCGGGTGGCAAAGAGATTGACCAGGGGAAACCCGCACCTTTGGAAGAGATAATGAAGGACATCCGGATGGATGGACCACTCATGGTTGCAGAACGATCTGCTGAGGTGGTCCGCTAGTTTGTTCTGCACTCCTAGGAGACAGGACTCCTCCAGGTGAGTGGAGTGGGCTATGCAGAACTCCCGTAGCTGGAGGGCTTCCCGACATAGCGGGGAGGAACGGGCTCCACTCTGTTTGTTGATGTTAAACATAGCAGTGGTGTTGTCTGTCATCGCTGCTACACACTGGCCTTGCACCTGGGACTGGAAAGTTTGGCATGCCAGTCGCACTGCTCTGAGCTCCCTGATATTGATATGGAGGGAGAGCTCATCCTGCGACCACAGGCCGTGTTCAGAGATCTCCCAGAGGTGCCCCCCAACCCAGAGCTGACACGTCCATTATTAGGGACAAGGGGGGCTGTTGATGGGGACACCTTCACATACCATCTGAGGGTTGAGCCACCAGTGTAGGGACTCGAATCCCATCACTGGCACCATCACTACCGAGACCAGCATGTCACGTCCCGGGCGGTATACCGAGGTGAGTCACGCTTGAAGGGGCCTGAGCCTCTGGCATGCCGGACTACGGAAGTGCAGACTGCCATGTGGCCAAAGAGACTCCGGCATCCCCTTGCGGCGGCAGTTGGGTACCGCCTGAAGCTTTGGATAATGTCTGTCATGGCCTGGAATTGGGTCTCTGGCAGGAACACCCTTGCCTGCACCAAGTCCAGCACCGCTCCAATAAACTCTATTATTTGGGCCAGTGATAAGGTTGACTTGTTCACGTTGAAGAGTCGTCCCAGTCTGTTGAAAGTGGATCTGACTAAGCAGACCTGAGATTCCACTTGCTCCCTGGTATGCCCCCTGAGCAGCCAGTCGTCTAGGTATGGGTATACCTGCATCTGGCTCCTCCAGAAGAAGGCTGCTATGACTGACATGCACTTGGTGAACACTTGGGGGGCTGTCGACAGACCGAATGGGAGGACTGTGAACTGACAGTGTTTGTGGTCGACTACAAACTGCAGAAATCGTCTGTGCGCAGGCCAAATGGCTATGTGAAAGTATGCGTCTTTCATGTCAACTGCAGCGTACCAGTCTTCTGGATCCAAGGACGGGATAATAGAGCTCAGGGAGACCATGCGGAACTTCAACTTTACCATGAACTGGTTGAACCCTCGCAGGTCTAAAATGGGTCGAGACCCCCCTTTTGCTTTGGGGATTAGGAAATAGGGGGGTAGAATCCCTTACCCCTTAGCTCCCCAGGAACCTCCACTGTCCCTATAGCGAGGAGCGACTGCACCTCCTGGATAAGAAGTTGCTTGTAAGAACGGTCCCTGAAGAAGGATGGAATTGGAGAGAATATCCCACTTCTACCATGTGAAGAACCCAGTGGTCTGATGTTATTTGGGACCAAACACAGTAGAAGTGGGACAGATGGGTCAGAAAACGGGCAAGGATCCGGTGGAGAGACAGGTGTGCTGTCCTCAGTCACACCTTCAAAAGGCCTGTTTAGAGCCTTTTGGCTCTAAGGTTTGGACTGGCCTTAGCCCTCCCATGAAGTGGGCTCAGAAGGCTTGCACCTACCATTCCTGCCCCTTCATCTATAGAAATCCCGCCTCGGCTGAGGAGAATGTGGGCACTGTTGTTGCGGTTGGGGCTTGAAGTGCTTACGTTGGGTTGCCAGCGTGTGCATTCCCAACGACTTCATGGACTCACACCCTGGAGTCTTTGCTCTACCTCTGGGGGTAAGCCTGGATCCCTGAAGCCATGAGGTCCTCCTCGTGGCTATACCTGAGGAAAGGGTATGGGTGGCCAAGTCCACAGAATCTAGGGACGCCTGCAGCAAGGTCTGCACCACCACCTTCCCTTCCTTGAAAATGGCAGAGAATTTGGCCCTAGAGTCCGCAGGGATCAGCTCTTTAAACTTCAGCATGGAGGCCCATGAGTTGAAGTTATATCTGTTGAGGATAGCTTGCAGGTTAGCTATCCTCTGCTGAAGGACCCCAGTGGCGTAGACCTTCCTATCGAAAAGGTCCATCCTTTTTGCCTCCTTATATTTGGGGGCCAGCCCTTGCTGTCCCTACCACTCTTTCTCATTAACTGCTGAAACGACCATAGAGCATAGCTGCAGGTGTGAGAACAGATATTCGTAGCCCTTGGAAGAAACGAAGTATTTGTGTTCCACACCCCTGGCGGTCAGTGGAACTGAGGCTGGGGTCTGCCACAGAGTCTTGATGTTGCTCTGAATTGTCTTGATTAATGGCAGAGCTACCAGCGATGGATCTTCAAGAGTAAGAATGTCTATCATGGGGTCCTTGGCCTTGACCTCTTCCTCCGCTTGCAACCCCGTGTTACGGGCAATCCGCCTCAGAAGGTCCTGATGCACCCTGTGGTCAAGGGCCTGAAGCTGAAGCCCCTGCCACAGTCTCATCAAGGGATGAAGACAAGGTGATCAGAGGTGGTACCAGGTCCTCCTGTCCCTCCAGCTCCCTGACCTCCTCTTGGTCAGCGCCTGCCCCTGTGGCAGCTACAGTCGAGGTGGATGTAGCCTGACCCTGCAGCTGGTCTTGTGCTGGACTCACCTTGGCAGCAGCCTGAGCCTGAGGGAATGGTACCATGGGTCGATGCCGGTCTGCTCTCGGAGCCAGGGATCGGTGCGGGTCCACCCTCAGTGGTGGAGAGGGGGAGTGTCGCACCGGTGCCGGAGATGCTCTTACGGAGCTCGGTGCCGGGGAGCGGTACTGCAGTAATAGCGACTGGAAGTGGTGCCGCAGGTGGTGCTGAGCTGGGGACTGTGATCGCTGCATCATAGCTGGCTTGCCTCTAGACGATACTGGACATATTGGAACTGCAGGCTTGTCCCTCAGAACCGGGGGCTGTGAAGCCGTCACTTCAATTAAGTGTCTGGTGGCTTCAAAAGTGTCCAGGGTGGCAGGTGGCTCTAACTCCTCTGCCTGACACTGCCCTTGCGAAGAGTCGCTGCGTGCCAGACCCAACGGTCCCCTCTGCGGCACCGAAGTCAATGGCACCGACTCTTGTTATTTTGGCCCCGAGTCTGTTCTGGGGTATGCCTGTGCATACCCTGATGGTCCTGTGGCTTTTGGAGCCAGTGAGAACCCCCTTTCGGTCTTCCTATGCCACTTGTGGGGCACCAGCGAAGTCAAGCAGTGCTGGGCTGCTGCTCCTGGCTGTAGTGCCGGGGAGCACAGGTGCTGAGGGTCTCTTGTACTAGAGTCCTTCCTTGGCGTGTCACCTACCGATGCCAGAGCAGTCCGTACGGACGTGCTCGGTGCTGAGTCCTGGCGGTCCGCAGCAGAGCAGACTCCATGAGAAGTTGCTTGAGGCGGAAATCTCACTCCTTTTTAGTTCTCGGACAAAAAGCCCTGCAAATTTTGCACCTCTCAGTCTGGTGTGCCTCCCCCAGACACTTTAAGCAAGAGTCGTGGGGGTCACTAATGAGCCCGAGGAGTGGTTAGGGATTGGGGAAAGATCCCGCTCCCAAACCTTACTATCTACTATGTAAACTAAAATGGGTAACTAGAACAACTAACTAGGGAGAAATGCTAAGGAAAGTCCTTGCTGAGCAAGTGAACTCTGTTCCAACGGCCATCATGGACAGTAAGAAGGAATTGATGGGGGGTTGGGTCAGCAGGGTCATATATTGGGCACCATGCAGGCGCCACTCCAGGGGGCTCCACAGCCAACCCGATGGGAGCTGCTAAGGGAAATCTTTCCGATGACTGTGCACACGGCGTGCGCACACCTAACTGGAATCAATATGAGCAATCACTAGAAGAAGTAGTTAAGTTTCAGTTTTTCCTTTTGGTAATGTGTAACTCTTAGGCTTATTTGCACTTGTTGGCATTCTGGTGTCTCATGGTCCACCCCACCCTAAGGGGTCAGATGTTACGTATAGTGACTCCTTCCTCAGATTAGAAACAAGCCAATCTTTAGGAAGTGATGAAGGCATGACTGTGGGAGGGCCCAATCTCTCAGCACAGAAGGTGGGGTGCTCTCACCTTGATATTTGTCAGAAACTGGCTAGCTGGTCTTTTGGGTGTGCCAGGGCGGGACCGTGGGGTTAGGGGAGCAGAAGGACACCCCTTCTTCCCTACTTTCACTTGCTGTTGGGCAATAGTTCCGCTTATTAAAACTGTGACCAACTGCACCACTTTTCTTAAACTGGCCTGTGGGTCTTTCCACTGTGATGGCAGAAAAACAGCATCATGCAGCTCCCCATTTATTGTTCCTCAATGAGCTGAAATACATTTCTTCAGTTCATAAAACAGAAGATGATTTTTCAAATTGCCAGGACGGCAAACTGTGGGGTTTGAAAATCAAGCAATATTCTCTCTGCCTCTTCTACCCTGACCAGGAATAGGGGTGCCACAACCAGAACTTTAAAAAAAGTTACTATTTTTATAGGACCTATAAAACCAAAATGTTTTATCATGACATCATTGAAGAGACTTTAGCATGACACCTGTAATGTACCAGTTGGTGATGGACAAGACAAAGTGATTCCTATCTGTAAAGTTTATAAATAGATTTGGTCAACATTTTTTGAATTTTCAAAGTTTAGATGAAGTTTTATCACAAAAGATGCTTGCTCTTTTTCAACCAGCTCCATTTATAAAGCGATACAGAATAGTGTAGTAGTCTTTCATAATGGAAGGATGTATATACTGTATATGCAAGATAGCAATATTAGTATTGTAAAGTACTATATAAATTGAAATTACAGTTGAACAAAATGGCAATATTTAAATCTGGCACCATTCCAAATACAGGAAACAAAAGCATTGCTTGCCAAATAGAAGAAATCAAAAAATCAATAGTGAAATGGATAGTTTGCATGAATATAAGAGATGCCCCATGGAGGGCAAAAAAAAAAAAAAGATATGAAAGATTAAGTGATGACAATATTCTTTTCATCTTTGGATGCAATGGCATGTTCAAATCATTGTTTTGTCTTGGTTGGTGAGTAAACATGAAACACGACCATGCTATGTACTTCAATATGTGTTACAATGTTTACCTCAGACAGGCCTTCACGTTGAACGTGAGCCTGGATCCATTCCAGCCTGTCTGAATTTTCCTTCTCACGCACCCCTTCATTTACTTGGGAACACAATTCTTCCGCTTTCTCCAGAGCATGCTTCAAGTGACTGTGGTCAGGGTGATTTTCAGGAGTGTTTTCTATTATCTACAGGTAAGTAAAACAGCTTAGTTTCTTTTGTTACCTTTGGCTGTAAATCCACCCATCTTGTCAGCTCTACATTTTATTTTATTTATTTTTTTTAGCACTGGTCAAAATGTTCCAAATTTTTATGTTTTGGTTATTTTTTTCCTCAAAAATTCAAATTTCAGTGAAAAAACTGTTTTGTTTTTACAAAGAAATCATCCCAATTGTGGCCAGTTCTATTGCTGATAAGACAAGTCTTTTAGCAAAATTTTTCATGAAGGCTGCTGGCTGGGCGCCCAACACTGAGGGCAGCATCGCTGCCAACAGCAGCACAGAAGTGAGGGAGGCATGGTATGGAGGGGTCCTCACTTTTGGGGCGGGCAGGAATAGCGACCTTACAAGTGGGCCACATAGGCGACCACCCATGGCACCATGGATGGCAGGGTGGTTTTCCATGGTCATCCCCCCCACTGCAAACCCAAAGCCACTTTAAGCACTTGGCCCAGAATGGAGGACGGGCAGGGCGTTGGGCACCCTGGTTGAGGGTTCCTACCATATGCTGGGCTCCAACTGCTGGTCCTGGCTGGGCTGGTGAAGGACAGGACTTCCTCTTACCCTGCAAGGGCCTCTTCTGCGTTTGGGTCAGACCCACCTCCAGGAACCTCCCCCGGCTGCAGGAAGCTCTGCGGCTGCTGGCTGAGAGCTCAGCTCTGAAGGCTGCACTGCCACCAGCAGCAGTGCAGAAGTAAGGGTGGCCTGGTCTGGTATTGTCACCCTCGCTGCTGCTGGCGGTGGCGCTGCCTTCGAGCTGGGCGTCCATCCAGCATCCACCGCTCTCCAGCTGCCCAGCTCTGAAGGCAGTGTAGAGGTAAAGGTGGCAATAGCGCAAACTCCCTACCATAGCCTTGCAACCCCCCAAACCCTCTTTTGGGTTGAGATCCCCAGTTTGAGAAATGCTGATTTCTCCCGTGAAACCTGTTTAGTATAGAGTAAAAGTACACAAAGACCAGATTTCACAGGGGAGACCAGATTTCACGGTCCGTGACACATTTTTTCGTGACCATGAATTTGGTAGGGCCCTAGAGCTGTATGTTCAGTTGTGACAGGGTGGATGAGGCTCCGAAGCCTCCTGTTGGAGGCCTCAGGGTCCTGCCACGCCCCATCCTAGAGAAGAGTAGACAAGAAATCCAAGTGTGGTTGTGGGGAAGCAGCCAATGAGAGAGGCTGCATGGAGCAGCCTATCAGGGCCCAGCAGGGCCATATAAAAGGAGCTGAAAAACGCAGAGCAGCAGTCAGTTGCTGCCTGGAGCTGGAGAAGAGAGGACCATGTTCCTGGCCGGCTAAAAGAACAGCAGAACAGCTCAGTGTGGGCAGGGACCAGAGGAGCTAAGAAGGAGCTCCTGGCTGGCTGCTGGGACTGAGTAAGGACTGAGCCCGGGGAGCACCACAGGAAGGTAGTGCCCCAGGGAGGAAGCCCTGGGGGCACGCCCATACCAGGGCTGGGAGCACTTAAAGACTGAGCCTGGGGACGGCTAGAGAGACACCAATTAAGGGGTACTGAGATAGGCCCCTGTTGCACTGTATACTCCAGAAAGGGTCTGTTCTAATTCACATACAGATAGTGTGAAAGACTCAGCCGGAGGGCTGAATCACTGAGAAACCACTGACAAGGGTCACCAGACCTGAAAGACTGCACACCTGACCAGAACGGGGCGCTCACGAGAGGTGGGTGCCACCCCATTACATCTGGACATATACAGAGGAGGATTCAGGGCTGCTGAAGGAATCTGACTGTTCAGGCCTGGTATAATGTCTCTCTCCTAGATAAGTTTTGGGCCAAATTCAGTAGTAATGGTAATGGTGATGTGAGTTAGACATCAGATGAAAGTTGGACAGAAAATGGATGAAGTTGTACAGTAATGTAACTTGCACCAATCTGGCTTCAATGGCTGTGCAAAATGAATAACTCACAAGCCCAGGGGGAGGGGAAGGCATGTACAGCAGGAAAAACAGCTAGTAAGAGAGTGTAAGACAAGTCAGTCCCTCCCCACTCCTTTACTGTATACTCACCACCCAGCTTTTGCTGCTAAACCCTCCCGTTCCTTGGCATATAAATTACGCTCTTCCATCAATTATGCCAGTGTAAATACAGAATAACTCCACTGCAGTCAGCCGAGTTACTGATGATTTATCCCAGTGTAACTGAAATACAAATTTGGCCCATATTCCCCATCATACCAGATGTGTCTAGCATCTTGAGAACAGCAAGAATGGACATACATAGGGAAACTTAACTACAAATAAGCTACAAGCCAAGCAACACTAAATACAGTCCAGTATGTTTGCAAAAAAAAACGTACATTTTTAATTATTAGCGGGTATCTTGTTACCCTTTGCATAGGCTTCAGCAGAAAACTTGACAGCGGCATTCCTTTACAGCGAGGATCCATTGCTAACCTCTGAAATATGAAAGGTAAGATGTTGTTAGCCAGCTTGTTTATGACAGTGGAAGACAAGTTCCTAAAAAAAGGTAAAAGATAAAACAGTAAGTCAATAAATGAATAGCATGTGTCACATAAACCTGTTCTCAGTCAGAACAAGAAGTATAACAAACAAATTCAGAGCAATAGAATTTCTCATATTTTTACAAAATAGGGTAGAATAGGTCAGAGATAAGAACAGCTTTATGATCCCTAGAGATACCTATATTCTCAGACTGTATAAACATTCTGATTGAAGTAAGTTTCCTTCTTATGGGACAGGGCTTATGAATGACGACATTATTTATTAATGGGTTTGAATGGAAATCATCACAACATTATCTCCCATGTCATCATGTTGACCACAAAAAGACATTTCCACTATTTCTTTCTTCAAAAGAAAAAAGTGCCATACACACTGGAAATTATGTAGATTGCCTCCACAAGTAACCTGAGAAGTTTGACAGCTCAGTGAATAAAGAGATTTAACAACATTTTTCACTGATATTATATATTGAAACAATTTACTAGATAATCCATTTCATGCCCCTTCCAAAGCACCCTTGTCCCCTACAGAACATTTTCTAGTGCTTTGCCAATTCCCTTTTTAAAATACTCAAGCAATGGGGCTTTCACTTTTTCCCTCGGCAGATTACTGCGCAGCCCAATGCATTGCACTGTCAGGACATTTCCCCTGGTATTTAATCTATGTTTCCTCTTTTTTTAATGTAACTCCATTACTTTTAGTCAGATCCCCAGGTATCACACTGAATAATAATTCATCATGCAGTACTTGGAGTTTCATTCTCCAAACATTTATAGATAGCGTGTGGCCTGGTCTACACTAAAAAGCCAGGTCAACCCAGCTACTTCACTCAGGGATGTGAAAAATCCACCCCCCTGAGTGACATAGTTAAGCCAACCTAAGTCCCAGTGTAGAAAGTGCTAGCTACCGCCTCTCAGAGAGGTGGATTACCTGCAGCACTCAGGCTGTGCCACTGTAGCATTTCAAGTGTAGACAAGCGCTTATTACATTTTTCTTTCTGCTGTCTCTTAGCCATCTATTCATATGCATTTCCTGACAGTGAGCTGCTTTAGGCTATAGAATACTCTTCCAAGGAAGTGGTGAAAGCCCCATCTCTCAACATTTAAAACTAGACTGGACTAAACACTAGAAAAGTTCAAGTGGGAACAATATTACCTTAAGCAGGGAGATGGGCTGGATGTCCCACTGTAATAAGCCTTTTCTACCTCAGAGGCAGCATGGTCTGATGGACAGGGCACTAGATTGAATCAAGAGGCTGAGTTCTGCCTCTGAGCTGCTGTGTGACCTTGAGCAAAACACTATTTTTCTTTGCCTTTTTTTCTTCTCCCACCCTTTGTCCATCTTGCCCAGTCATGGCAGTTTCTTACTATGTATTTGTACAGCGCCTCACACATTGGGGCCTTGATTTCAGCATGGCCTCTTGGTGCTACTGTAATAGTACTGACACTTTAATAATAAAAACTTCATCTTCTATGATGTTTTGACCAAATCTGGCTCCTCGATGAACATTCGGGCCTAAAGATTCTTCACTTGTCCACGGCATAGCATTGTTTTGTAAGCAGCAAAACGATTAGCTGCAGTTTGGAGGTAAGAAATTCACAGTGGTTATTTTGTCTCTTACTTTAACAAACTCCTTGAACTCTGGGACTTCATCTGTTTTCTGCTGGATTAGTGCTGCCCCATTGAGCTGGCAGCTGCAGAACCGGATGTAAGGTTGCATGTGTGGTAGCTGTGCTGTCAGAATGTCGCCAATCATTTTCACTGGCATCCTCTCCCCAGACATCTTTTTACGAACACGCAGTGCTCTAGACACAAAGCAAAAGATGCTAGGCATGTTGTGTGTGTAACTGGACCATTAATGGATTGCCACTGACCCCTGAAATGAACTAGCTGATAGTTCATTTTTGAAATGAAGAGGGTTACAGAACAGCAGAAGACCAGCACAGGATTTATTCCATATTGTAAAAATATACTATCATATTGGACTTTCAACCACCAGTCTGGTTTCCTTCTTGTGGTCATTAAACTGCTGTTCAAAATTAACTTGAGGCAAATCCAACTGAGAATTAATATTAAAAAAAAGCAATGCAATTTCCTTGTTTTGTTAACCTACAATGAGACCACACCCTCTAAAACATACAGTTCTGTTCAAAGCATTTTCTTTCCTTCATCATATCAGCCAATATGCTGGAAAGTGGTACAGTTTAATGCCTGAAAGAAACCACAAATAAAGCCAGATCCTCTACTGGTGTGAACTGGCATACAGCCACTGAAGTCCATAGAGCTAAGCTGATTTATACCAGTTAAGAATTTGGCCAAAAAATGGCTTAAATATTAAATAAAGACAACTCTTTTTAAATGACTTGGACAACAATATTTTAGCATCTTAGATGTGTATCAAAAAGGAGACATATGCAGAAGGAGAAAGTCTGGCCTAATATCCATGAATCTAAAGTTTGTATCAACCATATAAAAGGTGGGACAGTTGAATTTGGTATATATGTCTTTGCATCCAAAGGCTTCTTCTGAGACTAAGTACTTCAAGAGTTTATATACTGTCATTTTAATATTTATCTGGACTAAACTTTAGTCCATGTACAGCATATGGTGTATGTACACAAGAAGTAATGCAAGTTGCTTCAGACAACATAAAAATAGTGCACATTCACTGGACTTAAATTGATTTCCAGGTTTGTCACTTAGGAGGAGAGTAATGTAAATATACTAGCATTACATTATACTGCATGCAAAACAAACTCATCATCCTGAAGTGAACAGTCGCCAAGAGATCCTCGAGGAAAACCCTTCACTGAGAAGTCCTGCGTGAGTGACTTTGATGAAAGCATGTTGTTTTGAGTCTTGCACAATTGGAGCATAACCACCCACTACCATCAGCAAACTCTGAGCAGTGGACCAAGTGAGAAATAAGAAGGATGTTAGATTTAAATGAAACTGCCATTTTTATTGCCAGTATTTACATGAGTATTTATGAATATCAATGAGGGTGAAATGTGGCCAGGTCTACCAGCAAACACAGATTTTCTTGATGAAAATAGTTGATGTCTCAATTCTGCAAAGCAGTTAAGCATGTGCTTAAGTACATCCTTATTTAGCACATCACTTAAGCATGTGCTTAAAGTAAAGTATAAGCTTAGGTGTTTGCTGAATTGGAGCCTGAAGCTGAAAGTCTCCCTTGTGGGCTAAAATGAAATTCTTTTCACAAATTTGCTCCAGGGGAATTTTTCCTCTTTGGCACCGAACTTTGACCATTTTCACAGCAAAACAGATTTATTTATTTAGGCAGTAAAATGATACTTTTTCACCTATGAAATATGAACAAACTAGTTGATTTTCTCAAAAAAGAATTCAAAGCAATAATATTATATGTTTTGATTTTTTGCAACCTGCTGCTGTTTTCACTGGTAGCAAATATGATTTTCACACAATGAAATAATTAAGAGGGGGTGGGAAAGGACAGTTATTTTATAGAAAAGCAACTTACTTCAGTAGTTTGATATTGCACATAATCAGCTCCTTCCAATTAACAAAAATCATAGCAACCTCTTTTTCTGTTAGCAGCTCAGACTCCATCAGTGGTTTCTGGAAGATCTACAGATGCGGAAAATGAAGCAATTTAGAAAGTGTAGTGTTAAATCTGTTCAAAGTGACTAAGCTTCTTGTTCATAATCTCCATGTAGAGGTCTGCATACTTAATCTTTTCAACATTTAATCTTCATTAGAACAGATTTCAAACATATTGTCGGCCTTAGAGCGCCATAATGTTTCCGGATAAGATGTTTGTGAACAGTGTATCACTTCACAAGGCATAATCTAAACTTGCATTAGTGATGTTAAACAAGATGGCTTATTTCTGTTTTAACCTTGGGCATTTTCTTATACTAGTGGTCACTTGCAAAATATCTCAGTAATAAATTACACAGAAGTCTACTTTGGACTCTACTCTACAGATGCCCAATTTATTACTGATTAGGGCTGGAAAAAAATTTGTTCCTGGCAAACAGAAAATTCACCGAAAAAATAATTTTTGGAGTCACCAAAACTATTCATGAATTCATACTGAATTCCACGAATAGTTTCAGCCAAAAGAAAAAAAAAAAAAACTAAAAAACCCCAGAAATAGAAAAACATTTAATTTCTTTTCAAAATGAAATGTCTATTTGAATAAACCTGAACAAAATTATTTCAGTATTTCATTTTGACAAGAAAAATTAACTTATTTTTTTTCCAGATTTTTTGCTGCAGTCACAGAACTGAATAAATAACTATTCACTGATTTATTTTATTTATCTAACCACATATCAGGTTTGCGTATCTTGACCATTTTGGCAAAGAAGGGCTCTCCCTCAGTTAAGAGGCTCACCTTAGATGTCTGTCTGGCTTCCGTTTTCTCTACATGAAAGATGCACATAATAACTATTAAGAAACTGAATTTAGGCACAGAAAAGCAGATAACTAAGTGCCAACGTGGCTGTAGAATCTGTTTTGCAATGAGTTAAACCTCTAAGTCTTAAGACCTTATACATAAGAAATAAACTTTTAGAATCAGGAGTAAAAAGACTGTACTAAAACAGAAGGTTTAAATGATGATGTCTCAGTGCTGGTAACAAGAGACTAACTTGCTCATGCCTACTAAAAACTCAAGTCAGATCATTCCTAGCAAGTCAGACAAATTTTCAAACAAAAACCTACAACTTCGCATGATTAAGTTACGAGTCACTATTTTTTAAAAATGGGGGACTACAGTTAGGCTCCCAAATCCATGTTTACGCATCTAAATAAGTGACCTGCTCTTCAAACGTGCTGAGCAACCAACAGTTCCCACTCAGGCGAGTATGAAGTGGTGGGTGGTCAGCACTTTTGAAAATCAAGCCACTGTTTCTGTGCCTAAATGTGGATTTAGGAGCTTACTTTTCAGCTCTCCTTTTTGTAAACCTTGGCCATTCTTCTTACCTCTGTGACTAACTGTAGGTCATTTACATAGTTCTCTTCTGTTACGATCAGTTCGTGGATGTATCCCTGCCTTTTCCTTTCAGTAGGTGTCAACATGTCCAGGAGGTGTAAGTCAGCACACCCTGGAAAACACAAAGGAGACAGAATTTAGTAAGGGCTATTTGGAAATAGATTCAAACCATGATATTTCAGCTAATGCGTCACTAACAATAACAGACACCTGTTCATTTAATTTATCATTCTCTCAACATGCAACAGCACAAAATTGAAAATGTTTCATCTTTTATTTACTTGAAAAATCGAAAGGCTTGAGCTGCCTCTAAAGCGAGGCTCAATAAAAAAAAAAGTCATAGTTCTATTACTTATTTGTTCATCAACTCCATCATCTTGAATCTAACAATTAATAAAACAAATGAATGAAAGCCTGGGTAAAACAAAAGCCTGTAGCCTGAGGATGACTGAACTAAACTTTGGTGAGCTTAAGAGGGAGCAGGTTTCAGGGACAGGGAGGCTAGAGCATCAAGGTGGATCTTAACTGCTGTGATAGGGAATACAATAAATACAATATCAGTGAGAAGTATTCTCTCAAATAGCCATACACTGCAAGATTTGAGTTGGTTTAGAGTTGGTTCTGTTGAGAAGATGCTCCATTTTAGGTTATGTCTACACTAGAGAGCTTACAATGGCACAGATGTACCCCTGCAGCTGCCCTGCTATAACGTCTCCCATTCAGCCGCTCTATGTCAATGAGAGAGCTTTCCCATCTGCATAATTAAACCACCCCCAATAAGCAGCGGTAGCTATGTCAGCAGGAGAACATCTCCCACCAACATAGCATTGTCCACACCGGCACTTCTGTCAGTGTAACTTATGTCAGTGAGGGGGGGTGCCTTTTTCACACCCCTGCCCGACAAAAGTTTTACCAACAGAAGTGCTAGTGCAGACAAAGCCTTAGTCTGTCATTCTTTTCAAAGTGTACATTCTATCCAGTAGTGTTCTATTTTATTTTATTTTAATTTACTTCACTTTTCTTTTCAAAACTGACTATCCAAGTCTCTAGGGATCTGATCCAAAGTCTACTGAAGTCAGTGGAGGGCTTTGGGGGGATGTCTTTCCATTTATAATAGAATACAAATATAATACATTTAAAAACAAAAAATTGAAACATTCTGGGCCACGAATGTCAAAATGGAAGGTTTCAATGTATTAAAATGCTTGGGTTTGATTTTTTTCTGAATGAAAATGTATCAAAATTGACCTGTTCCCATGGAAAGTTTCAGTTTTGAGAAAATGGCATTTTCTGACAGAAGAACTTGCTATTGCAAAATTTTTCATGGAGTTTAGAATGATCAAGGCTTTTTATTTATTTATTTGTTCACCAGCATCATCCATGATACCAACATACCTAGACCTGACTTTGAGGAGAGTATTGTTTTAGGCAAGGTATTCTCATATTTTTCATAGTGTGAATCACCTCTCCTCCTATTCTCAATCATATTACTTCCTTGTGGCAACTATTGAAATTGCTTCCATGTAACCTTAATACTAGGAGAGTATTTACTATATTTTTAGCTTTTTAAATGCAAATTAGTAGCTGGAAACAAGGAAAATTCAGCCCCCTGTCACCAGCCAAGTTTCTATGGATCGCTATTAAGAAGTCCATGAACCACAGTTTGGGAACCTCTGCTTTAGCTAGCGCTCCCTCTGTTGGCTGATTAGCAGCAGAGCACACTCATGGGTTCTACATAAACAGTTTTAAAAAAATTTACTGGAGTGGTAGATTTGAAAAACAAAAATTAGATATGACTAGCCAAGGGGGCATCCTGTAGGACTATAGTAACTTTAAAGTAGATCATTTTGGGGGCCTAAACACTTTGACAATGGTCCTTTAAGATATTGCATATTGTAGTTCTTTAAATGAGATTCTTTAAACTTTTGTTGATCAAATGAGAAGGTAACGGTGAGAATAATCAATGAAATCATGCGCTGGCCTAGTGACAAAATATTAGAAACTCTGGGAGTTGTTCAAAAACCAAAAGCTTCAATCCTGCTTTATAAATGGCTGCTTTCAGAGAAATTTTCTAGTACATACAGTACAACACAGGTCTCGTAACCAGAGTTTAGTTTTCTTACGGAGTTGCCAGCCTCAGCAAATACGAATAGCCTACCTAAGTGTTTTGTTTTGTTTTTTTTAAGACTGGAGAGATTTTCTCTTCAAATATGTTGATGACCTCGGTTTGAAGTGTTATTCCAACCACTAAAGTTTTATACGAAACATTTAAAATCTCAAAAAGGAATATTTTTTCAAGTAGCTTGTCAGATTGCCAATGGGAACTTTAAATAGGCCACTTTGAACTTCAACAATTGGTCTCCTTTTGAACATTTAATATTTGGGGAAAAAACCTGATTTCAATCAGAGCAGAATAAGTGGAAAATACTTTTCCAATGCAGAATGGTTTTTTTAGATGCATAAAGATTAGGAACTTTCTCCTCGACATAAAAAACAAACAATCTTTGGGTTCCTTTTCAAACTAAAATGTGAGATGAAACGGCTACAACTAGTTTTCAGGGAAGCCGGAGATTGTAAAAGATACTTTTCTAAAAGTCTAAATTCCACTTGCAGCTGTAATAATATTATGAATTCAACCAACTAAAAGAGCTCCTTCCTTGCGGGAACCATAAACTGCCTTGGATAAGCAGGTGCTGCTGCCACTGACAAATGGAACACGTCTATCTCAAAAACCCTCATTCAGCAAGGAACGTAAGCAGGTTCCTAACTTTAAGCATGAGTAGTCACCAGTGCAGCTACACATGTGCTTAAGTTAGTCCAGTATCTAAATACCTTGTTGAAATAAGACTTAAGTGTGTTGCTGAACTCCTTCTCTGCACTTCTTGAAATTTTCCTGATTTTTTTAAAAAAGATACTTTATCATATTGAAGAGAGATTATGGAACAGTCCTTTTAAAAAAACTTGGAGTTCATTTGAACAACTTGAAGGTGTAAGACAATAACTGTATTGAGAGTTAAATAAACAGACTGAAGGCATAGATCAGGAAAGAGATATGGTTATCATCAGGTTAACAAGAAACATCCTTGGGCTATTACTCTTTTATTCTGAAACTTAAAATTAAATATTCACAGTGTAAATTAAAGAGAGTCTTCCCCCACCCCCAAATGGCTGTTATTGCTGTATGTTATTGCTACTATTTGTATTACAGTAACTTCCAGAGGCACCAATCATGATCATTGTGCTGGGTGCTACACAAACGTAAGAGGACAGTCCCTGCCCTGATGAGCTTACAGGTCCTGGACAAAAGCCCATCAATTACAATGGGCTCTAGGATCAGGCCGTAAATATGGACAGAACAGTAAATTGTTAAAAATAATAGTTAGACATTTTATCCCTTTCTTTCCATTCATTCTCTCCATCGCCACCCCTTCCCATCCATATGGAACCTAAGCAAGGCTCTTCTCAAAAGACAGTATATCTTTTATTTCAGATCAGAATTTGGAGGAAGAGGTTAAGATCCTCCAAATGTAAACTAATTATGAATCATGTTGGCCTATGGGGAAGGAAAGGTTTTAGGGGAACAGGAACAAAGAGGAAAGGTCTGATCATGGTTCCACTGAAGTCAATGGCAAGTGGGGTTCACTGGGGTTTTTCTTTTAAGCAATTAGTGGAGCAAAGAGTTTATAATTGCCAATTAAAGGAGAGAGAGATATCTGCATATTCACAATATTTAATAAGAAATAATCATGCAATTATGCAAATCCCTGCACTCTGATTGGTTAATGAGTATCAGTCAATGCACAGATATTCAGACACACCGTATAGCTGAGAAAGAAACAGAGGATTAGGTAAACTGGATGCCTGGAATGAGACAGTGCGCAACTGTTCCTCTGGAAAGCCTTTGGTCTCCAGTGACTGCAGGGCCCTCTGACTTGGGGAATTCTAGAATTGTAAAGGAGAATCGCTGATTTCATTTACAAAAGGAAAGTTCCTGCCCCCTTTTTTTGCAAAGGCAGCCTTGAAAACAAAAATGGATATAAACCAATCACTACAGATGAATGGAACAAGCAGCGGGGCTCTACTTCTGCAACAGGAATCTGGTGGAGACCTAACTATTCCACATGTGCACATACCCCTTTAATGCAAAATGAGTCAGTTATGTTTGGGATGTATCCCCAACAACAACAATGTATCCCAGATCTAACCACAGTCTTTACATCAGCACAGTATAGTGGTGAGATCACAACTGACTCCTGTCCACTGTGTCTCAAGGAGGTGGATGCAATACAAAATTATTTCATAGGCTTGCCCAAAAATGCCAAGGCTCTGCATAATTAGGGGAAAATAATTATATCTCAATACTTATACAGCATCTGTGCACTCTGATTGGCTAAGACAATCCCATTTTGCCTCTTCTTTTCTTCTGAGCTTACCGGCTAACTTCAGATGTAAGAATGGCCCTATTGGGTCAGACCAAAGGTCCATCTAGCCCACTATTCTGTCTTCTGACAGTGGCCAGTGCCAGGTGCCCCAGAGGGAATGAACAGAACGGGCAATCATCAAGTGATCGATCCCATCACCCATTCCCAGCTTCTGGCAAACAGAGGCTAGGGACACCATTCCTGCTGTATCATCAACTTAGTACAAACATCTGATACTGTGCATCCTCCACTGGGGGGCAATATCACAAGGGGTTGTAGACTCCAGTGATCAAATAGGTCTTCTCCAGCTCAAACTTCTATGACCCTATGTTGTCTGTTAAAGAATGTTTTTATAGACCTGTAAAAACACACCACCACCATTGCCTAACTACAGTCAGCGTATCATAGAAATAAAATCTAGTACTCCATTTAAAACAAATATTCTTTAACCCTTCTGCACAGAGAATCCTAAGGAAGACTGTAAAATGGTGATGGTGATTATAGTAGTGGTAGAGTAAATTGCCCGACAGCATTTTAACCACCATGTCATCAGACCTGCTTATCTGAACTCTGGTAGCCAGATGGCACTAGCCCTCCCAGAAGTGCGACAAAAGGAAATCTGAAGAAGATCTTTGTTCTCACCTATTTACCTGATATTCACCAGGACTACAGAAGCATGATTAGCCCAATTCCAATGGACATAAGGAGGGAGGCTACCTACTGACAGACAGAAGGGGTGCAAAATTCCATGATGCTTTTGTCTACCCCTCGTTTTTCCCCCTCACCATTCTGCTTCATTAAACAAGGTCCAAATCTTCCTTTATGGCCATTTTTAACAATTTTTGAAGGTTTAATCAGGCAGCCACAGCAGAATGAGCAATGGTACTCCCCTCTAGAGGCAAAAAGGCCAAATAGCTGTGTTCCAGCGAAGAATATTGCTCAGTATCATTACTTGATATACCTTTTATTTATAAAGTGCTGAAAGCGTACAAGACACGGTCCATGCCTTGAAGAGCTTGCATAGGGTATACGCTTTCTTAACTAGCCACACATCCATCTACTGGTAGTACATGGACCTCTCTAAAAATGATTGAAATTTTGCATTAGGGGAAAAAAGACCTAAGAACAATAGGTTTAAAGGGCCAGCCTACAAAATATTACATGGGCTAATCTTTCTGCCAGAACAAGTCACAGACGACATATGTCTCCTTCACTTGCTCACACCCAATTCTTTAGAGGTGGTAGGTCTGATTGATACACATTTTTCACAACAGTCATGTTAATTTTTGTTAAAATTCTGAAGTGTAAATGAGAGTCAGTCTGGCCTTATGAAAATCAACAGAACACATTTCTAGTACGTCACTGTCAACCCTCATTTTGCAGCTACAAAGGCCTTTCTCAATGTTTTGTGGTTTTTTACACTATTTTACTGGGGAAGAAAGAAGCATTTGCTTCAATCCTGTAACAAGAAGCTGAAGGGTAAAGGCTGGTTAGGCACTCAAGGGGGGGAATAGGAAAACTATTAAAACGTCAAAAAAATATAACTAAATTATTTCTCCCCAAAATTTGCCATGGGAATAATAAAATCCCATGTGCATTTAAAAATATGAATTGGCAGATTTCCATTGACTTCTGGCAATTATTTAAAGCATTGAGGGGATCTGAAAATCATATCACTAATCCAGGACCAAATATTGCTCATCATGGGCCTCTGACCAGTGTTTGCTAATGACAAGGAAATATGGGGAACTCATCTTGCACTTGAATACCATCATTGATTTGGAACAGGAAAGAGCAGCCCAGTCCAACTTTACACTGTCTTCAGCAACAAGAGTGAGCTTCTCAGTTAACAGTCTTGAAATTTGCTATGAATGTCAACTACCGAAGTTTACTGTACAACAGAGCAAGAGGTAACTTTCACAGGGTGACACATTTGAATCCCTACTAAGGTCCCGAACAGTCCTCAATGGAGTTAGAAGAACCATATTCCAAAAACTCAGAAACAGACATAGAAGTAAACTTGTTACTTAATTATTTCTTTCAGGACAAAGCTCTCCCTGTCATCTTGCTTTCCTGGCTTTACTTTCTCACCAAAAGAAGGGGAACTGATACAGAATTCCTCCTTCTGAGGAAGAGGTCAGGATCCAGAATTACCACATTGCTGTGTGACTTTGAGGAGCGGTCCAGTATAAATAATCCTGCATATGGCTGTGAGGAATGTGATCTTTTCATGTGGAGCCTTTTACCTCCGTCACTGATCTGAATCCAGTTCAGCTTGGTAGTTACCAAAAGACGTTACCATCTCATCACAAGTTACCAAGGAATTATGTTGACCTGTGTGTTGGAGGTGCTAGTCCAATACTCTGTGGGCACAAACCAAAACCCTTGACAGTCTGAGCAGAGAGGTTAAAAAGCAAATGGACTATCAGGGCTGAACTTCCTTCTCACCACTAGCTACAGCTGCTGCAGGGTCAGAGTTTAAGCCAATTGAAGGGGCATGAAGGGCAAGAATGGAGAGTGAATGGAAACCTCACATTAGCAATCATCCCAAAGTTCTTGTTCTGTAGCTAGGATAAATAGAGGCTTTAAGTATCCCATATGGTCAAACCAATGCCTTCCAGAGGCATTAGATTCACAAACTTTACTATAGTATTAATTGATAATATAAATTTACAAATATGAATACAGTGAAACAACAATACTTTTCACCTAATTGTTAATTCAATAATACAGCAGAATGGAAACTGATTTATACTGTTGTCAACATTGCGTCATTTCATGGCATTATGCTAGTTATCACAAGAGGATTACAAACAAATTTGTATGGATTTCAGCCGGACTAGTTTTTGTTAGTTTGTGCTGAGCAAAATCAATGCAGCTTTCCTTTAAGGAGTTTCTAAAATAAAGAGGAATAAAGAAAATCAAAATGATAATTCAGGTAAGAGGCCTGATGCAAAGTCTGCAAATTTGTTGCCTATATCAGTACTTAAATACACAGTCATAGTTATTCTGTTAAACTACACACTTAAGCTACTTTTACTCAAGTAAACAGAAGTTAGAGACTAATCCCTATTCCAAGTAGAAAAATCTCTCTTCTACAACCTGAAAAATGCCAAAGTAAGTACAATACTCCAGACAACCCACATCAAAGGAACGAAGTCTTGCTGAAGGCAATCAGTGCTGAAAATTGTTGCCAGCTCCATCGAGCATGCTTGGGAAGTCCCTCTCCAACCACTTTCATGAAGGACACGTCTTCCTCAGATGACTAAATGCCTATGAACTGTGCAGAAAAGACTTAAAACGGGCCATAAACCCAATCTCATCATTGTCCCTTTGAATGACCGCTCCTTCCCTGTATGCAGTGTTGTTGTAGCTTTGCTGTTAGCCAGAAAGAACAAGAAAAGCTTCAATGCAACATGAGGATTAACCTTTTCTATACCTAGAATGGCTTTCCGGAGCCTTGCAGCATGAGGCTAGTGACAGGATTTCCCTCTTTTTCTAAATTGTGGTTATATTAAAAACCTGTTGAATAATTGACAGGCCATGCACCCTCCCTCCTCTGTGTACATCATGGTGTTACTTCCTCCTAGAGGGGGATTAACTTCTGCTGGTTTTGCAGTCCCAGGTCATGGGACTGAAGAAACAAGGACATGGGAGTAATTCATCACAGGAAGCTCTGAATCTCAGTGTGGCTGTGGAGCTTGGCATTTGAGTCACTATGGCAGGCTAAGGTTTCTTCTGGATACATCTGCTTGCCACCTGAGGCATGTTGCATATACACTAAGAAGAAGCTGCAGAACCAGGCTCAATAGCCTTTTGGGTTTTGTGTGGTTGAGGAGGCTAAAGATATTTTTAGATGGACTGGGTGAATGAAGAGGGAGAAGAATCAAAACTGGATTCTGAGGAATAACTCAAAGTCTTTGCTTTCAATGGTGTAATATTAAAGGATCTAATTTAAGCTTTTTGCCTTTACAGTCCCTTTGATTTTGTTTTTACTTAATGTAGAAATTTGAAAATCTAGAAAGATAACAATGGATGTGTATGACAGTTCATTCTGATACTACAATTCCTTTGCAAATAATGTAACTACATAGCAGATACAATTCCCTTGAATTATTATAGTCTATTGAGTAAACAAATATTATGGATACCTTTTACCTTCATGTGCTTTAACATACACCATAATGGCTCACTTGAACGTCTTTTTCAGGACACATTAGTCTGTACTTTGAGCTATTCAGTGAGTTGATTATTCGCAACAATGGACTACTTTATAAGCTATTGCCCGTGTCAAGTGGTATACAGCACTCTTCAGAACAAGGATTCTTGGCACACTATACATTAATGTGTTTATAAAAGCAAACTTAGACTCTTCAGTTCATGGATCATTAATCTCATGAACTTTGGTGCCATTGTGATTTGTCAATCATGCATAATAAGTGAGTGTATCAAAATTTCTTATGAAAATTTTTTTAAAAATATTGCCCGCTTGATTTTTTTCTTCTTCTTCTTCTTCTTCTTCTTTTTTTAACACTAAAAAAGAGCACACGCACAAAAAACCACCGGACACCACTACATCTACACAGAAAAGAAAAAATATTCATTTAAGTACTGTAATTACAAAGATATTGCCCAAATTTGGAGAAAATCCATTTAGGAGCTGGTGTTATACAGGACAATATTGCGTTCTAGGACAAATGTTTATAGTCAAGTTACACATCTTTTCACACACTATCTTATAATGGGAATGCTGAGAAAGCCTCCACTAAAGTGACATTGGCATGCATGATTACAGTATGAAAATGTTTGAGTGCTACGCAAAATATTTACTTTAAGTTATGCTGGTGTACAGAGCATCTATTTTTGCAAACCAGTGAAGGAAATACACTATATTGAACAGTGCTGAATGCACTTCTAGGAGAAGGAAAATCTGTGTAGCAAACTAACAAGCAAATTTGAAGCTTAAATCCTAGATTTAAAATTAAGTTTGAGAGTCAATGTGGTAACATAATATAATTGCTCCACTCTCTACGGACAGATGAGACTTGCATGTTGATTGGTTTCAATGTAGCATTTAGAAAACACTTACGATCAGGAGCCATGTTTGAAAAGTTGTAATTAATTGTGATCAATTTGAGCATGTCTCAGTATGCAAAGGAAACACCACAACTTCCCTCTGTATTAAAAGCTGAGTTTCAGCTTATTCATGTATGGTTAAGTTGTTACACATACTAATACCACTTGTCAAATTCTGTTTGTACACAGCAACAAGAAGACAAACACATTTTGGTCTAGCTTTTTATACGAAGAATTTAATTATCTATACATGTGACTAATTGTAAAGGCTGTATTACAGTTGTTAAAGCTGCAGGTTTTTATATATTTATATATTTTACATTCATATCAATGAAAATACTGAAGTGCAATTGAATAAGGAGCTTCACTTGTTCTTTGCACCACATGAAAAGGGGGAAGGAAGGAACTCTACGACACCGCCAGCATGAAATTTAGAAATACATGAACAGAACATGACTAAACGTTAAAGTCATTAGTAAAACGGCTATATTGTGCTTGAGGCATGGTTCTTCCCCCCCCGCCCCCGGTGCAGAGAGCACCAGGCATTTCATTAAGAGCTTATAACTAATGTTTGAAAGACAAACATGGCTTAGGCTACAGCACATCTACTACATAAACTTGACTGTAAGCTCCATTTAATATTAATTTGTATAAATTCCACAGTCTAGTTAAAAAATGTAAACATTGGAAATTAATTGCAGGGAGATATTTCTATACATTCTTTCTTGTCAAGATAATTACTTGTTCAAAAGATGATGTTCCATAGTCATGTAAAAGTAACGATGGTAATAAAACTTCATGTAACAGGTTGAAAAAAAATAATGTTAATTTTCAAAGACCACATGAATGTAATATTCAACTGATTTCGGATATGAAAATGCAAAAACCACACAAATCTGAGACAAACAAAACAAAGATGCTTTCGTACTGTAGCTACAAATAACTGTGCAAAATAAAGTCAATTGCAATAAGGATTACAGCATTATGCAAGGATAGTATCTCTTGCATTGGAAGGAAATTAATTTCTTCTGTCCACAATGTATTACACACTCAACAAGGAACACATGATACAAACAGTATAAGAACTGGAACAAAATACCAATCGGGCATGTGTTAAAGTTCCTTAAACTGATCTAACTCTTTCTGTTCTTTTGTAATAGAAAAAAACAAGACATAGATAACACTGGACTAGTGAACAATAAAAAAAGATACATAAAGTCTCAGATTTATGGACATTTGGAACAATTTTAATAGCACATGCAGCATTCCTTGATAGTGGGTCTTTTTGCAAGAACAAAATTGCATTGCAGAAATTTTATTTATTCTTTACCTTTAAAAGGCTAAAATACACATTTAAAATTATTTGTAAAACTACTGAAAGCACCTGTGCAAAGGTGGAAAAAATTAGTCTGGTAACTATGAAAGCCACAAAAGGACCCACTATCCTGTGTATTTTTTTTTTTTTTTTTTTTTGTAATTTTGCTTCTATATCTGTAGATAATTAACTCAAACATTGCGATTACATGCAACTAATGTAAAATGAGGTAAACTGCTCTGCAGTGTGTTCTTCTACTCAGAAGGCAGTAGATGATCATGCTGGAAGTCACATGATCAAGGCTGCATCTCCCATCATCCCTCTGGGCAGTGATATGGGATAGTGGGTCTCTTTGAGGACTTTCAAGCCTGAGTGGGGGATGGACAACATATGATTCCTAGAAAAAGGAGGAAAACAACACATAAGCAAAACAAAACAATGAGCAAAATTCAAGCTAGGAAAATGAGTCAGGCATGTAAACAGCATGATGCAAAAATGATAAAAGGGAACATGCTACAAAGGGGATGGAACTAAAAAAACCAAAACACAAAATAAGGTTTCTTTTACAGAAGGTCTTCAAAGAGACTTTGGCAAATGCAGCAGTGGTCAAGCTTTGAGTTCTGCAAACCAGAGCAGAATCACAGCAATGCTGCATGTTACATTTTAAAATACTACATAAGCAGTAACAGTAAGATAGTAAACAGGTCACTTACATTGCTGGCTTGGGTCCATGTCTGTTGTCAGTTTCACATAATTGGATGGGAAGAGACCCACTTGTCCATTCACTTCTCCTTTCCACCAATCTGGGTCGTCCTTGTTCAGGACATTTATGATCTGGCCTTTGTTGAATGCCAGTTCATCGTCATTCTGTGCAGTGTAGTCATACATGCCAATTACTTGGCACACTGTAAGATAAATGAACAAATCTATGGCATCGGTAACATTTCAGTAAAATATCACATGTAAGTGTCTTCAAGTTACAATAATGATTACTGCCTGCACTACTTCCCTGGTTAGAAAATACTCAGCAAATAATAAGATGGGTTTACATATTAAGATTGACTTTCAGAAAGTCAAAACTTGTTCTAGGATTAGATATTAGTTTTCTACAGCCATTTAACTTTAGTTTTATGGTTATTCTACCCACAAAAGCTCTACAATGGTTTTATGAGGAGACAAATCAATCCCACATGTTCTGGATCTTCTCTAGCATTACAAAGCCTACTCTCTCAGCTAGAACTGGTCAGCTGACAAATAACTGTGGCATACATAACATTTTCGAACTCCCACTTTTACAAATTTAGGGAATGGACTCTTTCTTCGAAGTATTATAACTTCTCTTTGAAGGGGGAGAAAGCCACCTACTAAACACAGCTCCAGTCAGGAGAAAGCAAGCTGACTGGTGCCAATGCTGCTAGAGATGTTTAGAATATCAGAAATTAGAGACTGGGTGTGGAAGGGGGATTGGGGGAGGGAAAAAAAAAATCAGACAATTTGTTAGGTCATTTAACCCATCCTCTTGCCAGGGCAAAATTGTTGCCTGCAATATATTTTTCTATTTTCTTATCATGGAACTCAGTATGTCTGAGTGGCTCCCAGGACACAATGGCTCCACACAATCACAATAGAAAAGAAAATTAGAAAACTGGCCCAATTCTCCCAAGCCAGGTAGGGCTGTGTTCTCTTTTAAACAAAAGAACAACAACTTATTTCCTTTTCCTTTCTGTTGTGTTCTACGTTCCAAGCAATGGGGCTTCTGGTATTTTCCCCCGCAAAAGATCATTTTGACAGTGTAATGATCTGTGTCAGGAAACAGCTCCATGATATTCAGCATTAATTTTCTCTTTCTTAATTTCCTCCCAGTACTCCGTGATAGCACTTGTACAACTCAGAATAATTCCTGTTTACTTCTCCAGAGACTTGGAGACTGTTATGACTCCTTTTAATTATTGCTTTGCCTATCACGCTAAGGAGGAGTCAGATAACTAATCCAAGCTAATTTCCACATTTGACTACATACAGTGTACACATTTCAGTGCAGAGTTCCTCTAACATTTATACATTTTTAGCATTCTGTTTTTTAAGCAGAAAAAATGTAATTTGTCATCCATTGTTATTTGTCCCAACTAATACTGTATCAAGCCAAATAAAGTCTGAATTTGGTCCTATCCCACTACACTTAAGTTTGCTAGTTGAGTTTTGAATATACAGCAGATCCTCAGAGTTATGAGCAATAGAGTTAACGAACTGTCCAGTCGACCACACACCTCATTTGGAACCAGACGTGTACAATCAGGCGGCAGCAGAGACAAAAAAGAAGCAAATACAGTACAGTACCGTGTTAAATGTAAACTACTAAACTCTGAGGTTCTACTGTACCCTCATCTCAGATGGAAAGCCCTAGGAATGATCCCAATTTGCTCGCATTCCTAGCAGTGACAGCAGCTCCAAAACCCACAGACAGCTATAAAAGTAGCCTAAAGCAGATGTACCCCTGTTTCTGTTTAAAAAAAAAAGAGAGAGAGAGAGAGAGAGAGAGATGTGCAGTTGGCCCAGGGATTATCTTAAACACATCATCTGTTACATGGGTTAGAATCAGAGCCCAGGTTCCTGTCTGGTTGTCTCCACGTCAGCACAAGCTACAAATACCATGGAAGCAGCACACTTAATTGTTTAAAATAAGTAGGAATGCTTGGAAAGAGGTTTCCTAGTATTTCTATAAAATAACCTCTTTACCTGTGGCAATACAGAAGTGGCACTCACAGGCTATGAAGGGAGTCCTGCTCATTTCTCAAACTAGGAGGACAGTGCTCACATCACGGGTTTCGAAGGGGACAGATATAAAGCAGTGAGAAATTAAGAAAGTCTCAAGGTCCCAATAGACAAAAAGTGTCCATGCAACAGAATTTAAAAAGGTGTCCAAAGTCACACAATTCATGTTATGTTATGATGAACGCACATACACAAACCCAACAACAACAAGTATAGTGGCAGCGCAAGCAGAAAGAGGAAAAAATGGCTACATATCAAACTGTTGTTGGTACCAGCCTCTGATAGTCCTTCCCTTTCAAACTCCAGACATCATGTGCTACTGCACATTTTAAACACCCCTCTCTATGCACTACTCTGGCCACTACTACTCTCCTTTTATGAACATTCGTCTCAGTTCTACTCCCCACAGCCATAAGTGGCTCCTTTGCACAAAAACCTTTCTATATTCGGTTCCACCAGCCCATACCTCCAGACTTCGTCCATAAAGACACCCAATTAGACTGACCACATGCCAAATGAGGACATCATCATTACAAAAGGAAAGACAAGACAGTCTCTTTTCTTCCACACACTCTCCAAAATCAATATAAAGTTGTATTTGATACAATCATGTTTGATGGTGTGTCCAATATTCATGATACCAATAATGAAAGACATTACTGGAATGTTTATGTATTTGTATAGAACATTTTTAGCGCTTGTGAAAGGTTCTAGCTTGTCAGCCCTATAATACAGAAAATACAAGTGCCTCTGCAATGCCTTGCTTGTGTGCCCCACGCCTGAACTGGTGGGAGCTACCTCACCAGTGGTGAGAGGATAGATCAGTCTTCATGCCAGTTGACTTTTTTATTTCCCTGCTAAGTCTACCAAGAAGAGGGCCATTTAGTGCCACTTGGGATGCAGACTTTTCTGATGTGGCCACCTGCTTTCACCAAAAACTTATTTCATACTTTTCAAATAGGTCTCTGAACATATCAGATGACAGCTTTCAGTCATTCGAGTATTCCATTATAATTTCATGATTTATCTAGTTCCCTAGCATTTAAATACTTAGGACTACTTTTCCTAGACATTTGGAGACAGAAAATCAAGACAGACGGCACGCTTGGTGCGTCAGTGTGTAAGTCCAATGTTTTATACACAGTCAATTAGAAATAGACTCCTTTTCGCTCAAGGGAATGATAATGGTTAGAGAATAGCTCAGGGAAGTACTGTACAAATGTAAGTCCAAGCCAAGTCAACAACAATGGAAGACATTACCATCTGGATATCGTTCAATGGCTTATGTGGAACAAACTGATTGTCTCACTTCAGATCCTAATGGGCAAGTGTCCTTACCACAAAGGTACCACCCAAACTGGCAAACTCAGCAGGACATAAGAATGAGCTATCTTCTCACCCCTAAACCTGGTCCTGCCACAGTTAACATACATTAGTAGGACGGTTTGTTACTGCCTGGGCTGGATCTTTAGTGGACAGCATATTTCAGTCTCTAGGGCTACCAGTCCTGTATCCTTTCATTAGCATTAAAATAAGCAAATATGTATGACAGATATATTCCATGTTAACCCAACTGGTCTTCTTTCCCTAAAGGCATATGATCAAAGTTAGATGAGAAAATACTCTATAGATGAAAAAGAAATTGTATAGAAATTCATAAGAAAAATGACAGGTTTCAGAGTAACAGCCGTGTTAGTCTGTATTCACAAAAAGAAAAGGAGTACTTGTGGCACCAGCAGGAGAGTGAGTTTGTGTGTAGGGGGGTGGAGGGTGAGAAAACCTGGATTTGTGCTGGAAATGGCCCAACTTGATGATCACTTTAGATAAGCTATTACCAGCAGGACAGTGGGGTGGGAGGAGGTATTGTTTCATGATCTC
Source organism: Eretmochelys imbricata (assembly GCF_965152235.1). NCBI lineage: Eukaryota > Metazoa > Chordata > Testudines > Cheloniidae > Eretmochelys > Eretmochelys imbricata. The sequence continues at coordinate 165,455,437 of NC_135572.1, forward strand.
TGTGTGTATATAATATCTGCTGCAGTTTCCACGGTATGCATCCGATGAAGAGAGCTGTAGCTCACGAAAGCTCATGCTCAAATAAATTGGTTAGTCTCTAAGGTGCCACAAGTACTCCGTTTCTTTATAAGAAAAATGAAATATTTTAGAAAGGAACTTTGAAACCCAAGTGACTAGTATAACAGTTAATTCCCTAGAAATGTCCAGTTCTAAACTACACAAGTGACACAGATGAACAAATATTTTGAGAATATTACTGCATTACTTACCGGAAGGTAATACTGTTGATTTAGGTGGCTCAGTTGGCGTAGTTTTACTGGTACCAGGACTTAAAAGTTTTACATAGTTAGCAGGGAACCATCCTATCTGTCGTTTTTTCCCTCGTGCCTAATGAGAAAATAATTCTTTTCAGAGGGTTAAGCACATCAACAGACCCCCAGACCAGGCCAGGGTAACTCAGTCTACATTTTAATTTTATATTTGAAGTTACACTGACCACTTTGAAATAGGCCAAATGATTTTAAAGAACATATAGACAGTTGGGTTTTTTTAAGAGCACTGAAACATTCTGATACTCATGTAAGTATCTTTTCTACTTGGCAAACATTGATTTCTCCCACATTGTATTTCTAAAAAGCTAAAATTAGAGTACAGAATCATAGAAATGTAGGATTGGAAAAGACTAAGAAGTTATCAAGTTCAGCCCCCTCACTAAAGCAAGACCAGAGTACCTAGACCATCCCTGACAGCTGTTTGTCCAATCAGTTCTTAAAAACCTCCAGCGATGGGGATTCCACAACCTCCCTTGGAAGTCCATTCCAGAGCTTAACTACCCTTATAGTTAAAAAGGTTTTACTCATATCTAACGTAGTGCTCCCTTGCTGCAGATTAACTCCATTATTTCTTGTCCTACCTTCAGCGGACATGGAGAACAGCAAACTATAGCCGTAGTATTATAAACATACAATACATACACAAACAGTTACCAATTGCTACAAAAATAATGACAAACGCTGTGGAATAGGAAATGCGTTCCACGTTTTTATTCAGACAAGAGCGTAGCAAGATTAAAAAAAAAGGACTGGACGTTTATATGGATATCAAGAATCTCCAGCTATAATTAATAACAAATTTTGAAAGGGATATTAAAGTTCATGCTTCAGAGCTTCAACCAAATTAACTAAGGGAAATCAGGATGAGACAATGTGGAGGTCATATCTGCCTACTGCAGGGTTGTCACTCCTTCCTCTGAAATATCTGGTACTGAGCATTATTAATTAGAGACAGAACCCTTAACTAGATGGAACTCAGATCTGATCCAGATCTTGCAATGCCAGTGTTCCTGTCTGCAAAACTGGGCTAGATGTTTCACAGGAACAATCTCAGATTATTTTGTCAATGAACTTCTTCTTTCCAGCTAAGAACCAGAAGAGAAGCCTGGGAAATGGTTTTTAAATCTTTCTGACCAACAACTGTAAAATTGGCAGCTTCTAATTTTAGTGCTAATTCTTTATTTTTAAGATTTGTGTGTGTTTTTTTAGCTATTTACTTTTTGTAGTTGGATGAAGATGTAAGTATTTCTAATATTATACTGAAGTTTGCCTTTTAAAGCATAACAAAAATATCTTTGTTCTAGTGAAAGCAGCCATCTGTGCAGTATTACGTCTTGGATTACCAATTTAACCTAATTTTTTTAGATCTGATTCAAAGTCTGCATAGATTATTAACAGCCAAATAGTCCTGGAAGATCTCCTTAAGCCTAACAGAATATAATGCCTGATTTTATATATATTTATTTTATATATATATACACATCTCTGTTCTGTTTGGAAAAAACAGTCCTACAGCATTTGATTTTATTTTATCTTTATTGTCACTCTGGCTAATATTTAATCCAGCTCCTTCAGACGAGCTACAGTGAAGATTCTATTTCTTTTTGATGGACAATTATGAACAAACATTATTTCAAGCCAAAAATCAAACTAAATAGGTTCTTCCGCAGTTTAAAAGAAAAAGTGTCCACTGGAAACATAGCCATGTTTTTAAAAATTGAATTAAAAGTAGTTCGATACTAAACCATCTCCTGAGACCTCCTGCCACTCATGTTTTACAACCATACTTCTGTTTTTTAATGCTTCTCTTTTCCCAGATGCTGCATGAAAGAGCCAGGCAACCAGCACAGGAAACAGACTATAAAATGCTGTCAAAGGAGCAAACTAAACATGCTACAGAAAAAAATAGATTTCCTCCCCCTCCTAATTTCATTCCACTACAGTACTCTTCAGCAGTACTTGTAGCAACAATAGGCAAAACGTTTTCAGATAAAATACTATTAGGTTGCTGGTGTCTCTCTGATGTTGCCAAGTTACAGCAAGAATTGTTGCAGTATTAAAAGCTGTGTTAGATGTCCTGCAGCATTGGTTGGGTTATATACAAAGTGTTCTGTAATTTGTGAATCTGACTTCTCATTCAACTACAGGCTTGATTTTATGATGAGAGTCGAGAAGGACATTAGTATAGTCCCTGGCAGGCATGGAGTTTTGCAGCATGTATTCACAGCAGTTCCTAAAGCTTTTAAAATTAAATACAAAATTAAATCTGTTTTAATCCCAATTTAAGCCATTTAATGAAACATTAAAAAAACACCCTAAATGTTAAACCTGTTCTACAGTTAGGTACTATGGGAACTCACGGTAAAGATGGCTTTTCACACAATAAAAGTCCAATGTTTGTTTCAACATTTACACTGCTTGTTAGTTGCTGATTGTGGTTAGTCTTGCTAAAGGCATCCTGTTTTAACTTTTCTATTTTTAAAGTATTTTTTTATTGGCAGCAATAAAACTTGTTTGAACCTTTTACATTATAAATTAAGAGTGATGTAGTAAGCTGATGAAATTAACTTGTGAGGGGATCTCCCAAAGGGAGAGAGAAGAACCACCAGGAAAGAAATATGCAGGGGAGGAGATGGTAGTGAATATTTAAGGTTTGGATAAACTCAAGCATATGCATTACAAAAACTTATATAATTTTGCTCTTTCGAATAATATTGTCACCACATAGACACAAAAATCAGTTTGATTGCAAAGCGGGCCTGAAAAAAAAATTAGGTTTGTTTTTAAAAAGCACCGAAGTCAAAGTTTCAGAACTGACCTGAAGCAAGTTCTAAAGATTGAAAAACAAAACAAAACATACTTGTTGGTTATTTTAATAGTATTAACAATATTAACCATTTTTAAAGCATCTTATCACTTTAAAACTTTCTGACATCCAGTGCTTTTTACTGGCAAAAGTTAATCATTTTTTTTCTTTTTTCATTAAACTGGGCCTTGCAGAGAAGGCTCGTAAAAGTGATAGCCCCCCCTTGTGACAAAACAGTCCCACTGAATGAAGAACTTGAAACAGCGGCGAAACAGCGGCCAACTTGAAACTTCCAAAACCAGCTTTAAACATTTCTTTTAATATACACACAAGATATGCTCTCATTTGAGAAAAACTGAGTCAGTTAGTTTAGGTAATATAATGGATCACTTAAGTTTTCTTTTAAATTAAAGTCAAAAGCAATTTTTTTTTTAATTTTTCCTAATCACACTTAATTTTGTTACACATAGTGGATAAAAATACGCCTATGTTAAACATTAGGCAACCATACCCTTACTGATTAATTTATTGAGCAGATTAACGGTGAAGAAAGGACAGACAGTGAAGAAATTAACTGACTATCACTCTGAGACCCACTAATCTTTTCAACGGAAAAAAATGACCAGTTTAAATGGTGAGTTTAGACCAAAAGAAATTTAGCAAGACCGGTGGAAGAAATAGAGTTGATTAGCCCCAAATTTGTCCTTTGTATCTTTCTATTACCCATAGCATGGCAAAATGCCTTGCTATTACCTTAGATAATTTTATATTTTATTTTAAAGAACTAATGTGAAGGTGTATGCTTCAAATATTTTGGTTGCATAATAATCTCCCCCCCCCCGAGGTACTGATCTGTCCATCCTTTGAAAAATAAAGCAAAATATGGATGTGGAATTTTACAAAAACAGTAGTAGTCACTAACTTGGAGCTCTCCCTCCCACCAGCCACCTGGGTTCTTCTTTCTGATGAGTATCAGTTGACCAGGAGCAAGGGTAAGTTGTTCAGGTCCTGTTGCTGTGTAAGAGGCAATAACTTGGGCAATTTCTGTTAAATTGAAAGAGAAAAAAGTTCTATTTACTGTTAATCTGAAAAATGGAACCTGTACCCAAGTTTAGCATGCAATATTTACTGTGCCATATCTCATTAGTACAGTAGGTCCACTATGCACTTCTTGCCATCAAATTGGTTTTACTTTCCATTTATGCTGTGCCACAGATATGGACAGCAGTTTACCAGATATCAGAGCCTTGCCCCAAAGAGTTCACACATAAGTTAGGAACAAAACGATGTGTGAAGACAATAGTACAGGGTTGGTTGGGGGCAGATTAGGATGAAGATTCTGCAGTCACTTGGGAAGTAGTGTTTATCATGAGGGCCACACACCACTTAAAAAAAAAAAAAAGATAGACTGTACTGTTCATGGCTACCAGAAGTAGCACATTTTGAGAAAAAACCCGAAGGAGGAGAGGTTGGAGGTGTTGCAGATAGGAGTCAGAGAGGGAGTTCCAGGTATAGGGATTTACATGAAAGAAACTGTATTGACAACCTCAAGGGTTCAAAAAATGAGTCAAGTCCCCCAAAATCATAAGATTTTAAAGAACAGAGTTTGGGTTCTTTTTTTTGCCTTGTGGGTTTTGAACCTGTACCATTCATATTTTCCAGCTAGAAACTTAAAAAACTGTGAGATCCTCACAATCACATGGCTCCAAGAGCTGAGGCCTATATAAAATACTCAAATATTGTGAGAGTTGGCAACACTGTACACAATGGCAGAAAGAGGAGGTTGACACAGAGAGCAGTAGTATGGGTTAAAGGAGAACTGAGTGGAACAAAAGGATACAAGAGCAGAGAGGTATGCTGTGGTGAGTTTTGAAGGCAAGAACAAAGATTAGTTTGATTAAGGAAGGCAACAGATAGCCAGTGACAACAATGAGAGATTGACAATGATGGAAGCATTTTGCAAGGAATGTTTTTGGTGGCACTTATTTGGACAGACTTCTCAGGGGAAGGCATGTTTTCGGGAGGCCAGAGAGAAAGGCTTGCAACAATCAAACCCTGCAAAAATGTTGTCACAATGGAAGCAGACAGGAAATGAACGTTTTGGAAAATAAAACAAGGCAGGATTTAATGACAGGACTCCCGAAAGAGAGAGGGAGGTGGTGCTAAATATTATAACAATTGGGACCCAGTGGTAAACTGAGGATAGTGGAGTTGTCAACAGTGGAAGAGGATTTGAGAGTTTAGTTTTTGACAAGCTAGGTCTTTGACGTGGCTGTGATTGAGTAGCCACCTATGAGCCAAAGGAACTAAGGGGCATTTGTACAGGAGATCTTTTTAGGCCTAATTGGGGTGGAGTAATAGGAGGACTTAGAGCCCCAGATAGCTCACAGATGAATGGTCTCTAATGATGGGAGCTCAGTGGGAAGCTTTTTCCGGGCAGGTTTTGAGCAGGTTTTTTTGTGTGTGTGTTTTGTTCTACAGGCTGGAGACAGAGGCAGTTTTTACTTGGCAATGGCTAGAATGAGTCTGGGAGCTAGCTAGGTGATGTGGTAACTGAGTTAGGCTGAGTAGGTCTCCCAGGAAGTGTACTGAGTTTGCCATTTGTTTGAGATTAAGTATGCCTAGATTAAGACATTTATTTATGGTGCAATATTTTTGTGAGTTTTCAAGAGGCATATTTTGTGTTGTATTATTTGTGACACAGTGTTTGCATGAAAAGCCATCTCTGCACAGACCAGTCTTAGTCTTGGGATGGCCTAACATAACCTGTCCCAGTCACACTGGTATTTGGAGATTCAGCGGAAGAGAAAGACAGCTCCCACAATGACCAAGAAGGGATTAATGAGAGCCTGTGAGCCCAATCAGCCCCTCTCGGTTACACCCTTGCAAGATGTCATGCCTGGAAGGAGGAGATAAAAGAGGAAAAGCTGTGCTCAGTGGTGGCTGACAGAGAGGGACTAGACCTCTTGAGCTAGCCCTGTGAAGGAAAGGCTAGCTGGGGCAAGAGCCTAACCAGAGGTTGCTCGAAACTATTAGCCGATACATATATGTTAGGCATAGTATACACCACATTAATGGGTATTACATGCACAATATTAATATAATACACACACACACACACACACACACACACACATCATTAATACCATGTGCTGGGAAGTTATGTTAACTGAACACATTACGATCTCCCCACAATTCTGTTCACCCATATCAAATATCCGACAACACTTTCCAAAGCTGAAGTCAGCTTTGGAATTAAAAACAGGAAGCCTGTCAAAACCAAGATACGTGTAGTGGCATGTCCTAGCACAGGTTGGGATGTACCTCTATGCCCAACTGATTTGGGACGTAGTATCCAAAATAGAGGTAAGGAAAGTACAAAACAGAACAAGTTAAGGAACAGATACGAACTTGGGGTTGGATTTTAGTGACACGTAAAAAGTTTTGTAACTTTTAAAATCATACTATAAATACTGCTAGCTGAAAGAGAAAGTTACTCACCTTGCAGTAACTTGTTTCATAGTAACAGCCGTGTTAGTCTGTATTCGCAAAAAGAAAAGGAGTACTTGTGGCACCTGAGAGACTAACCAATTTATTTGTTAGTCTCTAAGGTGCCACAAGTACTCCTTTTCTTCTTGCAGTAACTGAAGTTCTTCAAGATGTGTGTCCCTATGGGTGCTCCACTTCAGGTGACGGTGCGTCCCAGCGCCGTTGATCGGAGATTTTCAGTAGCAGTGCCTGGTCGGGACGCATGAGCTTAGCTGCTGTCTTGCTTTCTCGTTAAGAGTCTGCCTGAGCAAGCTTCACGTGCGCCCCAGCCCCCCGCTCCTGTTCCTTCTCTACCGTGGAGAAGTCAGTACAGAACTCCAGAGTAGAGGGAGGAGGGCGGAGCGTGGAGCACCTACAGGGACACACATCTCGAAGAACTTCAGTTACTGCAAGGTGAGTAACTTTCTCTTCTTCTTCAAGTGGTGTCCTTGTGGGTGCTCCACTCCAGGTGAATATGAAGCAGTACCTACTAAGGCTGGTGGGACTTTGGAGTTGCGACAGTGAGTACTGTAGACAGTACTGTATGGCACACTATGGTGTCTGCCGTGGTATCCTGTGTGATAGCATAGTGTTTAGTAAATGTGTGTTCAGAGGACCACGTGGCCACCTTACAGATATCAGGAATAGGTACATTATGGAGGAAAGCAACAGATGTTGACATGGTTCGAGTAGAATGAGTTCTGATGCCTTTGGGCAGTTGAGCATTTTGAATGCGGTAACAGGATCTGATGCAGTCAGAGATCCACTTGGAAAGTCGTTGTTTAGAAACGGCTGCACCCTTTGATTGCTTGGTAGTGGAGACAAATAGGCGGGAGGACTTACAAAATGGTTTAGTCCTGTCTAAATAGAAGGCCAGTGCTCGTCTGACATCGAGGGTGTGCAGCGTTGCCTTGGGTGGAGTCACGTGAGGTTTGGGATAGAATGTAGTAAGTATATTGGTTGGTTAAGGTGGAAGGTGGATACCACCTTAGGGAGAAATTTAGGGTGGGGTCGCAGGGTTACTGTCTTTGGAGAAGGTTGTGTAGGGAGGGTAGGCCATCAGGGCGCTTATTTCCCCTACCCTCCTTGCTGATGTTATAGCAACCAAGAAGGCTACATTCATGGACATATGAAGAAGAGATGAAGTAGCTAAGGGCTTGAATCGAGGTTTCATAAGACTGTGAAAAATGAGATTGAGATTCCATGCAGCTGCAGAAGAGTAAATCTCAAGGTAGAGATTTTGTAGGCCCATGAGGAAGTGTTTTATGGTGGGGTGGGCAAAGAGTGAATATCCGTCTAACGAATCATGGAAGGTGGTAAGGGCCGCTAGGTGTACCCTGATGGAGCTGAGCGAGAGTCCGTTCTGTTTTAGTTCTAGGAGGTAGTCCAGGATGTTAGGAAGGGTTGCGATATGGGGTGATAACTGTTTGTTTGAACACCACAGGGAAAACTGCTTCCACTTCTGCAGGTAAGTTTTACGAGTGGAGTCTTTTCTAATATGCAGGAGGACATATCGGACTTGCTCAGAACAGGCTAATTCATGGGTCTGGAACCATGAAGGAACATGCTGTCAGGTGGAGTTTCTGGAGCTGGGGGTGAAGAATTTGTCCGTTGTCCTGGGAAAGGAGATCTGGTCTGTTGGGGAGAGTTCATGGAGGACCACGACTGTCTCGGTCAAGCTGGGGCAATGAGTCTGACCTGGGGCTTGTCGTCTCTGATCTTGCGAAGGACACTGTGTATCGGAGGGATTGGTGGAAAGGCGTATCGGAGAGAGTTGTTCCACAGGATGAGGAATGAGTCTCCGAGGGATGCAGTCCCGAATCCCGCTCTGGAGCAAAAGAGGTGACATTTGCAATTCTGGGTTGTGGCAAAGAGGTCTATTGACGGGGTGCCCCATTGGGAGAAGAGCTGTTGTAGTATTGCGGGGTGCAATTCCCACTCGTGTTCTCTGAAGAAGTGTCTGCTGAGCGCATCGACAGTAGTGTTGTGACAGCCGGGTATGTATGATGCAACAATTTGTATGCACCAATTCCATAATCGGATGGCTTCCATGCCTAGGGAGTGCGATTGTGCTCCCCTTTGTCTGTTGATGTAAAACATACACGCTATATTGTCCGTTAGGATCCAGATAGATTTGTTCTTTATGAGGGGAAGAAGGTGAAGGCAGGCTTGTCTCACTGCTCTGAGCTCTAGGAGGTTTATGTGTAGACGCGTCTCTGGCACGGACCAGCGGCCTTGTGCCCTGTGTCCCCTCAAATGTGCTCCCCAGCCGATTAGGGAAGCGTCTGTGATGAGCATGAGCGTGGGGGATTGCTGTTGGAAGGCAAAGCCCATGCAAAGGTTCTCTGGTCTCGTCTACCATTGCAGGGAAGCTAATACGTTCGCTGGAGGAGTCAGTAGCGTGCAGAGGCTGTGCCTGCTGGGTTTGTAATTTGAGTTGAGCCAACCCTGAAGACATTTCATGTGCAGCCTGGAGTACTTGACCACGAAGGTAGTGGCTGCCATGTGTCCAAGGAGCTGCAGGCAAATTCTTGCCTGTATCCTGGGACAAACAGAGAGCGTACGTGTGAAGTGTAGGATAGTGAGGAATCTGGTGTGTGGTAGTGAGGCTCTGGTTCGAACTGAGTCCAGGTGAGCGCCAATGAATTTGATCTGCTGTGTAGGCATCAGGGTAGATTTTTGGGCGTTTATTTGTAGACCCAAAGTGTGGAAGAGTGAGATGGTGAAATGGGTAACTTGAAGCGTCTCGGCATATGAGTTGCCCTTGATGAGGCAATTGTCTAGGTAGGGGAAAAGTATAATCCCATGTCTGCAGAGGTGGGCCACGACTATGGCTAGGGTTTTGGAGAATACTCTCGGTCCTGTGGAGAGTCCAAAAGGGAGTACCCTGTATTGGAAATGTTCGTGTCCGATTGTGAAGCATAAGAAGCATCTGTGGGACGGATGAATGGATATGTGAAAATAGGCATCCTGTAAGTCGAGGGCTGTGAACCAGTCCTCTTGTTCCAGCGCAGGTATTATTGTGCCCAGTGTGACCATCTTGAATTTTTGTATGCTTACGAATTTGTTCAGTTGGCATAGGTCTAGTATAGGCCTCCATCCCCCTGTCTTTTTCTGGTCAGAAGGTAGAGGTTGTGTCGGCACAGGTTCCACTTGATCATGGATCACGTTGATGATCCATTTCTACCCAAAGTAGGTGCTTGTGAGAGGGGTCCCTGAAGAGGGATGGGGAAGGGTAGGAGGGTGGGATATAAAAGGGGTGGAGTAGCCGGACTGAACTATTTCTAGGACCCAACGGTCCTGTGTAATCTTCTGCCAGGCATGGTGGAAAGTCTGGAGGCCGTGGCCAAATGGGCAAGTAGGCAGTGGAGTTAAGGAGTGGTCCTGCAGACCCTCGACCAACGCTTCAAATTTGTTGTTTATTTCCCGGAGGGTGAGAAGTAGCTGTTTGCGCTTGGTTTTGTCTGCGCTTAGGAGATCTAGGGCAATTTCTAGGCACGTTGTGGGGTCTGTTCTGAGGCCAGTGACACTGTTGCGTATGTGGCCTCTGGTAAGGTTGATACCGTTGTCTCCTGGGAATTGATGGGTAGATGCCCAGGGTGCGTAGGGTTGCTCTAGAGTCTTCCATGGTGTGAAGGACCTTGTCCATTTTGTTTGGAAAAAAAGTTTGTCTTTACTGAAGGGGAGGTCCTTCACTTTGGTCTGCAGGTCTTTGGGGATACCTGATGCAGAGAGCCAGGAAGCTCTACACATAACCACAGCAGCTGTGGTAGTATGGACAGCTGTATCCGCCATGTCTAGAGATGCTTGTAGGGCCATTTTGTAAACAAATTGGCCCTCGACAAGGACTGATTTAAAGTCTGCTCTCCTGTCCTCTGGAACATGTGAAGTAAAGTCATAGAGTTTATTGTAGTTATCAATGTCATAGCTTGCAAGTAGGGTGGAGTAGTTTGCAATTCTGAATTGCAGAGTGGAGAAGGTATAAACCTTGTGACCCAGGGTGTCAACACGTTTGAGGTCCTTGTCTTGCAGGGTGGGCCAGTAGTGTGACTGTTTTGTCCTGTGGGTCGCTGCATCCACTACAAGAGAATTTGGTTGTGGGTGAGAGAATAAAAAGTCTACGTCCTTAGCAAGAACATAATATTTGCGTTCAGCCTTTCTGCAAGTTGGTAAGATAGAGGCGGGGTCTGTCAGAGAGCATCAGCTGGTTCTGGGAGTGCGTCATTTATGGGAAGTGCTATCTTTGAGGGTGCAGAGGGTTGAAGGATTTTGAGGAGTTTGTGTGGTGTCTCCTGGATGTTTTCTAAAGGTATGTCTTGGCTGAGTGCCACCCTCTTGAAAAGTTCCTGGAACTGTTTCAGGTCGTCCACATTCTGTGGAGGCGGAGGCATGAGGGCTCTGTCTGGAGCTGATGGAGAGTTAGGAGTCAGCGAATCAGGGTATGGTCCCTGGCCCACATCTTCCGAGGGGGGTTCAGGTCCTCTAGAAGTAGATGGAGCTGGAGATGGAGGCACAGAAGGAGCTTGTGGTCTCGTGCAAGAAGCATGAGGTTGAGTGGCAGTAGGAGCTGGCCAAGGGTACCAATGAGGCAAATGCATTGGATAAGAGAAATAAGGTGCAGCCCACGGTGGGGCGAAGTAGGGAAACTGAAGCTGGTGGTTGTTCACCGTGGTCTGAAGTGTAAAAGGTTTCAGTGGAGGAGGAGAGGCAGGTGGGGAGAACTCCTGCTGTTGCTGCATATCAGGCTTGCTGTCAGTGAAGGCGGCCAGATCAGGTGGGGACAGTGGCTGGTCAAAGAGTGAGCACTGTGTGTCCAGGAGCGGAGAGTTAGGCTCAGGTGCCACTGAAAGGTCATCTTGACTCAGCAACTGTTGTTGCTGTTCCCTTGGGTCTGAGTGCGCTGCGCGAGGTCTCTGCTCAGAGGCATGCACAGACTTTTGTTTAGCTTTCCCCGGTGCTGCGGGTCTCTTGTGTGCGCCCTGCGGGAGGTCTGCTGCTGCTATGTGAGCAGCAGGCAGGCTCAGTGCCGATGTTCTTGTCGGCACAGGAGCAGAGCGCGCTGTCGGCACCAGGTCTATTTTTGGTGCTGAAGAGGCCGGTGCTGAGGAGATCTTCCTTGCACAGGAAGTTGGGTCCCTGGCTCTGCGCTCCGCGAAAGCTGCTGAAGTGCTGGGATGGTCAGAGGCTCCTGCCTTCGGCGCTAACAGCACTGAGGGTAAGGATCTTGCAGGAGAACCTTTACCCTTGTGAAAGTCTCTGCTTGGAGACAGTTGGGCTTCTTGCCTCTCTGCCTGAGAGGGTGAAGCCGTGCTCCCAATAGGTTCAGACCTGGCTGGGGAGCATGAGGGAGAGAGTTTAACAGTGCCCTTCTCCGGAGGCGGCTGCAGGGATTTCCGCATAAGAATAATTTTCAGCCACAGGTCTCTGTCACGACAAGCTCTGGTTTTGAGGCTTGTGCAGTGGAGGTGCTTAGCAGGGACGTGTGTCTCACCTAGGCACTTCATCTAGCGTGAATGTCCATTGGACTTTGGCATAGAGTCCTGACAGGGGAGACACTTTTTAAATCCTGAAGCCCCTGGCATTGTTGAACTTGGAGTGCCAGGGGAGAGTATCTCCACGGGAGACAAGCTTGAGGAACAAAAGTGGGGTTTTTTTGTTTTTTTTTAAATTAAGTAATTATTCTAAAGGAAGGGAAACAACTGGGATGTTATTAACTACCTATTTCTATATTTTTGTGATTGTTTCCTTCAGAGACCAGGGAAGAGTGTTAGCACTGCCCCGAGTCCTGCCTTCAGCCAAGGACGGTTGAGAAGGAACTGAGGGGGGCACAGGATGTGTGCACAGACTCTAACGAGACCCCGAGACAGCAGCTGAGCACGTCCATCCTGACTAGGCACTGCTTCCGAAGATCTCCGATCAACGGCGCTGGGACGCACCGTCACCTGGAGCGGAGCACCCACAGGGACAGCACTCAGAGAAGAATATGTACTTTTAAAGCACACTTCCTGTGTAAGGTGAATACGCTGCAAGATAACAATTGCTTCTCCTTTTCGTATTGTACTCTTTTGTCTTTAGACAATACATTTGGCTAAGTCAGTTATTTGGTCTCTTGAAAATTTTTAAGAGCAAACCATGAGTGCAGTCAACAATTGGCTACACCTTTGAGTCAATAAGCTGCCTGGAAGGAAGGACCAGCTGGGGCTTGAACCTAACTATAGACTTCTAAAATGTCAGAGCCTCCTTGGGACAGGTAAGGGATGGACTTTTTAGTTTCCTTTTGTTCTTCATAACTACTTTGGCTCCCCTTTGTCTTGGGACCTATAGAAGAGTCAGCCAGGGAAAGGCTTAGCTGCTCAGGAAGCAGCCCAGGGATACAGAAGTGGGTCTGAACAGACAGACATCATCTGCTTCGTACAAGGTCACTGGGCTGGAACCCAGAGTAGAGGGTAAAGCTGGGTTTCGCTACCAGCCCACCTAGGGCGAGGTGTGAAGACCACACAGCCAAGGGCTGGGCAGGCCCCAAAAGCCTGAGTTGGACCCAATCTCTCGAATTAGGCTGCCAGACTATCGGCATGTTGGCCTTGGCTTTCCGCAGAAGAAGCAGGCCAGAAGTGGCCTGGCTGGAGGGTCTAGTCACAGGAAGAGAGAACAGCCCAGAGCCAGAGCTGCTGTCAGCATGGTGTGCCAAAGCAGTAGGAGAGCCCTTACACCATGCCCAGCCATGGAGAGGTGAATCTGCAACTGAGCAGACTCTTCCATGCACATGCACACACTTGCCTATGTGTTTCTGCACAGAGCAGCAGGAAATGGTGATTGACTCCTAGATCTATCTCCCCACCAGCAATGGTAACAATGGAAGTTAAGAATGAATGAGGTTATACTGGGGCAGCACATAGATGAAAGAAGTGACACCTGAGGCTAGTCGGCTAGGGAACTCAGAAGAGGACCAGTTGAAGAGAAAGAATCACAGGCGCAGAGTCTTGGAAGGTACGGGGAGAGATTTTCATAAAATAGGAGCAGTCAGCTGTGTTGAAGGCAGCAAATAAATTGAGAAATAAAGAATGGAAGAGAAGCCTTGAGATCTGTCCAGAAAGTTTCCTGGTAACCTAAAGTGGAGGTGGTTGAAGGCAGTTTATACGAAATGGAGACACTGTTTAATCCAATTTTGAACTGAATGTTCAGAGTGAAGAGGCAGACTGATGTTGAGGGGCTTGAGGTTGTGGGAAATGATGAAATGTTTAAATGCAGAAGAGTGGCTCACTGAGGATGAGAGAGGGGGACAGTTGAGGTGGGGGCAAGGGAGTCAAAAAGGGATAGAATCAAGGGAGCAGGCTGAAGAATTGGTGGCTGAGAGTAGGACAGACATCAGAATTGGAAGCTGGGCTGAAGGTGCAGCATGTCCAGTGTGCCAGCAGGAGGCTGCAGACAGCATTTTTAAAGTTATCTGGACAATGACAGGATTACAGCTGGAGAAGAACTGATGATAGTTATATGCATTTTACTCTACAAAAGTGAAGTAGTAAAGCTATTACGCAGAAAAGTTGGATATACTGCTATTGGAGAAACTCTGTGGGCCTCTGGATTTTAGCTAAAGCTATTCAGGGGCAAGAGAGCAGGAAGAGAGAAACTAGATGTGGGGTTTATCAAAATTAGTTTTAACTGATAAAACTCAGAAATACACATCTTCCACTATAGCAAGCTATAATTATGATATTAATCTACTGTATTATTCTGTACAAGTCTGCTGGAGGGAGCAAAAATTGGCTCTCTCTTCATCTGTCTGCCAGAACATGAGACTACTCCTATTTTCTTACAAATCACCATTTAAATACAGAAACTGAATTATTTGTTCAGACTAGAGGTTTCAGAATATCCCCTTTCCCACACACATAGAGGATTATTGCTACAAGTTCACACAAGTTATGCCATACCTGCAAGTTCAGATTTTCACCTATTACATGGGAGAAGCGGGAAGTTAAAGAGGAGGCTCTTAGAAATCTTTCAGAAAACAAACAAACAGCTCTATTGCATTCTGAATATATTCTTTATTATTTCTGAGTGTTGAATTCTCATGGGAAGAATTCCAACTGAATCAAAAGCCAGCTCAAGAAAGTTAGGCCCCTTTTAGCACAGTGCGTATACAGCTTGAAGACACGACCCTTCTCTGTATAAACACTGACATGTCTAATCAGTTTTGTATTGCTTCTGAAAATTCAGAAAATAGCTGTCCCTGTGTCCCCACCCACTACCAGTTTCTGCCAAGAATGCCCAGTCTTCTTGCTGCTCCTTTATTTAGAGAAAGTACTGAAAACATTCAACCATCTCACTAGAATTTTCACTTCCTGTTGGCTGGGCATTTAGAAACACTGAAACCTTCATGCTGACCAACAGACAGGGCCAACCCTCAGTTTTGTGGGTTGCTGGGGGAAGCAAATTGTGCAGGATTCCAGGCAGAATGCCATAATCTGAAGTGGGATGTGTACTTCACCACCATGTTTATCAGACATGTACATAAAACTGCAGAATCCTCATGGATCAACTGCCCTGTTATATGCACTATCCCCAAGTTATGTGAATTTACATTCACTTTCAGGCAACAGTTTTTTGGCGAGTTTTGTAACCACCTGGTGCTTTGATACTGCCGTGATGGATGCTGTACAAAACCCTAAAGCAGATGCAAATGTTTAAAGAAAGGTAACAACATACTGGGCTATACCTAGGGAAAGAGGGAAGAATAAGAATGAGCAACTTATTAAATTGTTTCAAAGGAGATTTCATTCCTATTTAAGTTTCTTACTCTTTGTTAGAAGCAAATATAACCTTTAGGAGAAATAAAATGTTGCCACACTGCGTAACTCACCAGGTTTCTTTCCTAAACTTCCCGTTTTTCCAGCAGTTCCAGGGACCTTAAAATAAAAAGGCAAATATAAAACTTACACATATTCATATGTTTATTTCTCTTGACTACCAAAATGGCTTTGCTACAGCATTTTCCAAAAGAAGGCTCTGAAGAGTTAGTGACTGTCCTAGAGTGGATCTATCCTTGTAGCAATTCTCAGATGGATTGTCACCCCAAATATTATCTGTAATAGTGAGTAATGAATAATTAAAAACAAACATCTTCACTAGTTTAGGAAGGAAAGAGTGTTTTTAGTTTGGAGAATCTGGGAAGGTTTCCAGGTGTGTGACAGATCATGAACCCTATCAATCTAAAGGGAAGATGATAATACAATCTGAGTCAGAGTTCACAGTGGGCGAAATTGCTCCAGCTAAACCAGATAGAGAACCAACCTCTGAAAATCCAAAAATCCTATTGCACATCAGAGTTATGAAAAGTCTGCCCAGAAAAACAGTACTTCTGAATGCTGGTAATATTATTGAAACCTTCACCCCTCTTCTGCTCTCCCCTGCATGCTGCTCTCACTTGTGTTATATCTAACATTAGGCTGTCAGATCCAAGAACAGGACCATGTTTTATTTATTCTTAAAGTGCACTGCATAAATAATGAACAGTGGAGATTAGATTTATCCTTTAATCTACTGCAGTGTTTCCCAAACTTGGGATGCCGCTTGTTCAGAGAAAGCCCCTGGCAGGCTGGGCCGGTTTGTTTACTTGCCGCGTCTGCAGGTTCTGCCGATCGCGGCTCCCACTGGGCCCCTCAGCCCAGTGACAGCTAGTGGCGTTCTGTTATTTTCTTTGTTGGGCCTGCTGAAGTGAAAAAACAGATTGACAGAGCCAGAAGAGTACCCAGAAGTCACCTACTACAGGACAGGCCCAACAAAGAAAATAACAGAATGCCACCAGCTGTCACCTTCAGCCCCAACTAAAACCTCTCCAGCGCATCATCAAAGATTTACAAGCTATCCTGAAAAATGATCCCTCACTCTCAGATCTTGGGAGACAGACCAGTCCTCACTTACAGACAGCCCCACAACCTGAAGCAAATACTCTCCAGCAACCACACAACAAAAACACTAACCCAGGAACCTGTCCTTGCAACAAAGCCCAATGCTAACTCTGTCCACATATTTATTCAAGTGATACCATCATAAGACCTAATCACATTAGCCACGCCATCAGGGGCTCATTCACCTGCACATCTACCAATGTGATATATGCCATCACATGCCAGCAATGCCCCTCTGCCATGTACCTTGGCCAAACCGGACAGTCTCTACGCAAAAGAATAAATGGACACAAATCTGACATCAGGAATCATAACATTCAAAAACAGGTAGGAGAACACTTCAACCTCTCTGGCCCCTCAGTAAAAGATTTAAGGGTGGCAATTTTGCAACAGAAAAGCTTCAAAAACAGACTCCAGTGAGAAACTGCTGAGCTTGAATTAATATGCAAACTAGATACCATTAACTTGGGTTTGAATAGAGACTGGGAGTGGCTGGGTCATTACATATATTGAATCTATTTTCCTATGTTCAATATCCTCACACCTTCTTGTCAACTGTCTAAATGGGCCATCTTGATTATCACTACAAAAGTTTTTTTCTCCTGCTGATAACAGCTCATCTTAATTAATCAGCCTCTCACAGTTTGTATGGCAACTTCCACCTTCTCTGTATGTGTGTGTGTGTATATATCTATCTATCTTCTTACTATATGTTCCAGTCTATGCATCCGATGAACTGGGCTGTAGTCCACGAAAGCTTATGCTCTAATAAATTTGTTAGTCTCTAAGGTGCCACAAGTACTCCTGTTCTTATCACAGAAGAGATAACTGTATTTTCTATTTTAATAGAAAAGATGAGTGCCCTTTCAGTATCTACATACTGTACTACTGATAAAAAAGTATCACTCTTCAGTCCTTCCAAAAAGTGAAAAAAGTTAAGTGATGACTACATAAGCACTAATATTCCATATTATATATATATAGCCCACAGAGACAGTAATATCTCATTAACACAGATGTCAAGACTTTAAAAAATGTGCACCAAAAGACAGGCTCCTAAATCCTTATTTAGGCACCTAAATCCAATCCAAATAAGAGTTTAGAAGCCTAAATTTAGACCCCCATTTTTTAAAGTCTTGCCCATAATATTTTTATGTTGAAGAGAAGTGCAGTAAGTCAGTAGAATACAGTATATTTCTCATCTTGTTGCAAGAAGGAACTTAAGTGTATACAGACAACCACATAATGACCCAGCTAACACTCACTGATAGATGACAACTGCATTCTCAAATAGATGAGAATGTGCATGAGAAAACATCTCTTAGGTTTAATACAAGATACCATCTCCAGAAAAGAAAAGCGAATCTCCGCCCTTGTCCACCCCAGCTAACAATATTGACAAACACATTCCCCCTTTCAGGGCCTACACACGTGGTCGGAGTGCATTCAGTTTCAGAACTTCTGGAATTAAATTGATATGAATCTAACTTCACCAGAATATGGCTATTGGGTAAGATTAGTTTTTCCCCTGGGCTTGTTCCCTTGGGTTCATTATTACAATACCTTGCTTTGGAAAGAAAAGATTAATATTTTATGTTAGGATATTTCCCCTTTTTATATTGTTTCAAGTCATATCTTACTGCCCATTCTCTTTGGTCATAGTACTGTTAACTGGAAAACAGCAATAATTACTCTGATTTGGCTGTACATGATACCATACGGGCCTTTAATAACGGTAAGTGCCAGGGTACTCCAGGTGTTCTTAACCTTTTTCTTTCTGAGGCCCCCCACAACATGCTATAAAAACTCTAGGGGCCAGTGGAGATGGGGGACTTGGGGCTCTCAGCCAGGGTTGGGGGGGTGCCGGAATAGGTGTAGTTTGACTTCTATTTTGGGTAGGCTGGGGCCAGCGGGACTCAAGACAACTCCACACGGTGGGGTTGGGAAGGGAACACCACCTGACTCACCTCAGCAGGCCACCCAGCCTGTCTGGGTGTGGGGCGCAACCAAAAATTATAACTCAAAAGGTCGGGGGCTCAGCTCAAAAAGTTTGAAAACAGCTCAGGTTACAGGCAGGGGGGTAACTAGCGGCTGTGTGTCGGGAGGGCTCCCCTGCAGCCGGGTCTGCTCACCCAGGCAGCTCTTACCAGCTGTGTGAGCAAAAGGGGCTGGGAGCTGAGGAGCAGCTTCAACCCCCTGCAGCAGCAGAAGACAAAGCTTTGCGCCTCCAACCTGGCCAGGGCGTGGGGAGACAAGGAGGTGGAGGGGGCTAGAGCTTCCCTGGGGCTGCCCTGCTCTTGCACTGTAGTTTCAGGGGGGAGGACGGTGTAACACCCCTGTATCCCTCCAACTCTGCCTATGGGCTCAGGGTTTCTGCCCCAGGGGGAGCACCGGGACTCAAAATTCAGCCATGCTGCTCCCAGCTTCAGCCCTACACGGAGTGCTGTGGCTCAGGCTCTGGGTTTTAGCCACAGGGCCCCGTGGCCCTCCTGAAATGGCTTGTGAATCCCCTGTTGAGAACCTCTGGGGTACTCCATGGTAGTTTATACAGGAATATCTCTTTCAAATTTCACCGTAACAATGCTTTTTTCATGTCCAATAAAGTTGTAAGATAAAAAAACCCTCCATATGATTCACTGACTTGAAATCATCAAATGAACATTATAAAGTGGACAAATGAGACACGAAAAGGATAGACTTTGTAATGTTTCATATCTCTTTACCTCAGAATCTTTCAGTCTCACATAATTAGAAGGAAAGACTCCAGATTTGTCACCCAATGTTCCTGTCCACCAGTCACCGTCTTTTTTTGTCACAAGAATCATATCTCCTTGTTGAAAGATTAAGTCTCCTTGTTCCGAACTCTCATATGTGTACATGGCAATATATTCTGGAGGAGAAGTTGTTCAAAAAAAATGGGAAATGCTTGATGAATCAAAGTATAATTTTCAAAAAGTCTATCTTTATGAAGGTAACACCTTATGACCTGTCCAAAGGTTAGGTATTCATAGCTTTCTGCTCTATTGCTTCTGTGTAGGCAACACCTCACTCCAAAACGTTTTCCCTTCCTTCACAAATGAGGTTTAATATTTAAATTTCTAAATTAGATCTTCTTCAAGACTACTTAAAATTCTTTAAAGCCTTCTATTCTTTAAAAAAAAAATCCTATTATGGATGAAGTTATTTTTGGTAAACCTCTAACATGACCTAAGTATATATCTATTTTTTTTTAGTTAAAAAAACAAAACAAAAACCTCCACCCAAACTTGTTCTTCGAGATGTGCTTCACATGTCCATTCCACTTTAGAGGTGCGTATATGTTTGCCAGTGCACCGAAGCTGGAGAATTGTTTCCCATAGTGGTCCCAATCAGGGCAGAGCATGCACTCTCTGAACATTCATGTTGCTAGCCAAGAGTATACAGGGGTGGAGCCACCTAACCCCTCTCAATTACTTCACTCCGGAAGCCAGTACTTGCTGTGACTCTGATATAGAAGGGAAAGAGGGTGGGTTGTGGAATGGACATGTGCAACACATCTTGAAGAACAGCTACTGAACAGGTAATGCAACCCTTTTTTCTTCTTCGATTGCTTGCACTTGTCCATTCCACTTTAGGTGACCCACATGCAGTTCTAGATGGAATAGGAGATCGGACTGCAACACCATGCTCCTAAATCTAGCCTCAAGGTTTGAGGCTTGGAAGGGAGCATAATGTGTGATGAACATATGTATAGATGACCAAGGTGCAGTCCTGCAAATTTTACTGATGGGAACGTGACCCAAGAAAGCAGCCAATGCTGCTTGTGTTCTCATAGAGTATGCTAAAATTCTGAGGGGTGGAACCTCAGCAATATCATAGCACAGATGAATAGAGGAGATCCAGGAAGAAATCCTCTGCGAAGTGACAAGTTGCCCCCTCATCCTGTCAGCAAAGGAGACAAATACTTGAGGAGATATTCTAAACAGGTAAAAGGCTAACACACCCTATGGAAGTCCCAAGAATGGAGTTTTTCCTCATCTTAGAGAGTGAGGTTTTAGGAAAAAAGGTTAGTAAGTATATAAGCTTATTTAGAATTCAACACCACTTTTGTGAGAAATTTGGGGTGTGACACATGTTAACTTTCATAAAGATAAACATAAAAGGAGCAACAGCCAGCAAAGCCTGAAATTCTGTTACCCTCTTGGTCGAAAGTAATAGCCACCAAGAACACTACCTTAATTCAGAGATGAGAAAACAAATCACAGTTATAGGTTCAAAAGGAGGCCCCATTAAAACAGAAAGAACCAAATTCAGATCCCCAGATGGTGTTGGTCCTAATAGGAGGAAAGATCCTGTCCAAACCTTTCAAGAACCTAACAGTTGTAGGGTTGGAACAAGACATATCTTTCATCTACCGGAGGATGAAATGTGGCAACAGCTGCCAGATGAACCCTCAGGGAAATGGTAGAAAGTCATTTTACCTTTAGGTGAAGCACGTAATCCACAGCAGACTGAAGGGGAGCCATTGAAGGAGAGGTATCTTCCTGCTGCGACCACATGGAGAATCTCTTCCATTTCTTGAGGTGAGTATAAGTGGGAGTGTTTTCTGCTATTCAAAATATTTTGCACTCCAAGGGAACAGACAGCTACCTGGGAAGTCAGCCATTGAGCATCCAAGGAGTAAGGTATAGGCTACGAGGTTTGGGATGCAGTCTGGCCACGGTCCTGCAAAACTATGTCCCCGAGACCTAAGAGAGAGGTGTGGGATCTTGAATTGAAAGACTCAACAGGTCCGAGAACCAAAACTGATGGGGGCATGCTGGTGTGGTCAAAATTAGGATGGCATGATCCTGTCAGAGTTTGCTCAAAACACTTGGCGCCATAGGGTTGGGAGGAAAAGTGTAAAGATGTTTCCCCTTCCAGGATTGCAGGAGGGCATATGACACAGACCCTGGCCTCTGCCCTGCCCTGGTACAGAGAACTGGTGACACTTCCTGTTCTGTTGAGTGGCGAACAAGTCTATTTCCCCAAATTTGAAAAATGCACTTTGCTTTGTGATCTTTGCTAAATAATCTGCTGAGATGATCCACTAGAAGTTCTGAGATCCAGGAAGGTGAGGTGCTTTGAGCATAATCTTATTCCTGATACAAAAAGACCGAAGTTTCACTGCCGCTTGGCACAGGGTGTCTGTCTAACCTGTCACCTCCCTGCTCATTTAGACAGAATATCACAGCACTGTTGTCTTTGAGAACCTGTACAAAACAACTTTTGATGCAGGGAACAAACACTTGACAGGCCAGGCTCAAAGCTCTTGAACACGGACATGGAGGGAGAGATACTGATCTGTCCAGTCCCTGAGTCTGAAAATCCCCTACATAAGCTCCCCAACCGAAAGATGAAGCATCCAGGATTAGGGTCATGGAGGGCAGGGTTGGGCCAAAAAAAACCCTTCTTTGGATACAATGGCAGAGTCCATCCACCAGTCTGGTGGAAATGTACCAGCCAAGAACCAGTCTGGAAATGACAAAGCACTTGCAGGTATGAGAGTCAGCACATCCAGTGGATGATGAGACGGATGGCGAGATGGATGTCAGACAGTCTACAACAACCTCTGCATGACACTGAGGTGAAGTCTGGCATGCTATTTCATATGTGCAAGCGGTCATGGGACCAGAAAGTTTCAGGCAATTCCTCACTATCATATGAAGCCTTGAAGTATTTGCCCAGGTCCAAAATCACCTGAAACCTGCCCTGAGATGAATACAATCTTCACTGCCGTCAAATCAAATATGTTTTTATTAATTTGATTCTCTGTATAAGGAGAACTGATTTATCTTTCTTGACTAACAGGCCCAACAAGCGAAAGAGGGATTGGAACTTCTTCATGGCTACCATTACTTGCTGTCTGGACCAAGCTTGAACCATTAAGTCATCCAGATATGGGTACACCTAAACATCTGCCTTCCTGAGATGTGTCGCAGCCAATGCCATGCACTTTGTGAAGACTCAAGGGGCTGACAAAAAGCCAGAGAGGACCATCATAAACTGATAACGAGCATCTGCTACAAGAAGTCTTAAAAACTTTGTGGCTTTGGTGAATGACCAAATGGAAGCAGGCATCCTGTAAGGGCAGGTCTACACTATGGGGCTAAATCGACCTAAGTTACGCAACTTCAGCTACACGAATAACGTAGCTGGAGTCGATGTACTTTAGATCGACTCACTGAGGTGTCTACACCATGCTGGGTCGATGGGAGAAACTCTCCCATCGACTTACTTTATGCTTCTCGTTCCGGAGTCAATGGGAGAGTGATCAGAGGTCAGTTTAGCAGGTCTTCACTACACCCACTAAATTGACCCCCGGTGGATCAGTCACCACAGGGTTGAGCCACGGTAAGTGGAGACAAGGCTTAAGTCCTGGGCAGTGAACCAGTCATTGGGGTCTAGGGTTGGGATAACAGATGTAGGGGTAATCATATAAAACTATCTTTTTTCATGTATCTGTTGAGTTTTTGCAGCTCTAAACAAGGTCTGAGACATCCTTTGGACTCTCCAACGAGAACATAGTGGGAACAGACTCCCTCCCCATAATGCTGACTCTGCTGCCCCTAACTGTAATAGAGATTGGCTTCTTGAATCAGTACAGTCTTGTGAGAATGGCCCTTGAAAAGGGGTGGTGAGGTGTGTGGGGAAGGGGAATAGAGGTGAATTGCAGGGTACATCTCAGTTCCATCACATTTAGAACCCAATCGATAGATTATAATGGGGGTCTAAATGCTTAGGAAGTGGGACAACTTGCTGCCAAAAGCAGGAGAAATTAAGAGAGTGGCTTGCTGACCTCAACTACTGAATCAAATAGATTGCTTAGATGTTACAGATTGTTTAGAGGTAGCAGAAGGTGGTCTCTTCCTCTGAGACTTATGGCATCCCCTGGACTGGTCTGGCTACCTTATTGGGTAGAACAGGTACCTTTGCTGGACCTGAAAGCAGAAGTACTTTCTCTTAGGACTGGTGTATAAAAGTCCAAAGACTTTAAGGTTGCCCTAGACTCTGAAAGAGAATCCAGACTGTAGTCAGTCTTCTGAGAGAATGAAGGGCAAATCCTCCATTGTTTCATAGACTTTGGTTGGAATGCCAGATGATTGCAGCCAAGATGCAATGGAAGATGCTTGAGCCCTTCTGAAAAGAGACTGTGAAGCACAATATCCCGCCTCTGACTCAAAGGACAAATTAGCACACTCTGAATGCCAAGGCAGCATAGTAACAAGTAGAGTAGCAGGAGACCAAGACCTGATGGGAGGGGGATGGTACTAGAGGAAGAATCTGAGGCTTTCCTGCTGAAGGGATCATATGTGTGCTCTGCTGCACAACAGAACTTCGAGACCCTGATGGTAATAACAAAGGTGCAGTCCCATACAGCACCAAATGTGCAGATGCCAAGAAATATCCCAGTCCTGGGGGGCAGGATTACTCAGTAACTGAGCCTCATCCTGCATCAGTGGTGGGTCTGACACCAATAAGCAGAGGAGATCCCTGGCCACTGCAAACACTTCAGATCTCACGATATTGATACAGTAGGATGCAGCATAGAGGAAGTTGATGCCATTGAAGGTCCGGGCAATGGAGTCAGCCTCTACGGTCTTGCGTGAAGGGACAGAGTCGATGACTCTGCATTGCTAGAATGCTGTACTAGGAGTGCCTAGTGGGAGCTGCCTTAGCTCTAACCTCGATACCGGTCTTCTTCTTGTGCAAGTCGGTTGGGGACCCTGCCCTCAAGATGAAGAAGAGGTTGAAATGGTGGACTTCTTCTGCAGCTTGCTCAGTACTGAAAATGGGTATTCGTGTGTCTAGGTCTCTCTGATGCACGGATGCTACCAAATCTGGTGATGTGCTCTGAGACAGAGTCAAGTCTGAATCCCCATGTACAGAGCAGCTGGGGTCCAAAGAGGGAAGGAAAATTGTTTCCCTATCTCAAAGTCAAACATCTCTCAAGTTCTTAGTCCTGGTCTGAAAGACCCACACAGATAAGGCATTTATTATGCTTCACGTATACTTCTCCAAAACACTTTAAACAGGGAGTGAGGATTTCTGACTGGTATAGATTTGCTACAGCCAGAATGACGCTTAAATCCCAGGGACTTATGCATGCCCCAGTACCACGCTAAAAGCTCAAAGAAAAATGAGATAAAAAAACAAGACGTTTTTCATAAACAAGTGCTACTAATAAACAGTTACTCATCTTCTCGTAACTGTTGCTCTTCGAGATGTGTTGTTCATGTATATTCCAACCAGGTGTGTGCATGCCACGTGCATGCCAGCCGGAAGATTTTTCCCTTAGCAGCATCCATAGGGTTAGCCTGGAGGGTGGGTATTGGAATGGACACGAACACCACATCTTGAAGAACAAGTTATGAGAAGATGAGGAACTATTTTTTCTTCTTTGAGTGCTTGTTCATGTCCATTCCAACCAGGTCACTCGCAAGCCAAAATTCAGGGGGTGGGGCCGGAGTTATCTACTGATTGGAGCACGGCTCATCCAAAGGCTGCATTGTCTCTGGCCCATTGTGTGATCGCATAGTGTGTCGTAAACGTGTGTATTGAGGACCATGCTGCTGCTCTGCAGGTTTCCTGGGTGGGGACCTGCGCCAAGAACGCAGCTGAGGAGGCCTGAGCCCTGATGGAGTGGATGGTGACCGGCGGGGTGAGCACCTTCGCCAGGTTGCAACACTCCCGAATGCAGGATGTGATCCACAACGAGATGTGCTGGGATGAGACAGGGTGGTCCTTCATACTGTCCGCCACGGCTACAAATAGCTGGAAGGACTTGAGGAATGGCTTAGTTCTCTCTATATAGAAGGCCAGTGCTCTGCGTACATCCAATGAGTGAAGC